>NW_020230432.1:457500-882500 GCF_003227715.2 Harpegnathos saltator | reverse complement strand
AGAGAGAGAGAGAGTCAAATGTACTGTCAATAGGATAAGGAGGGGTTGGTTGCTAAATAGACAGTGGGGTAGAGAGGGCAAGCGAGATATATTCAATATTACAATGTTGCGCCGCTAACGCATTCTACTTCGGTATACGGCAAACTCCCCGGTATTTTCCGCGTCGCTCGGTCTGTATGCCCGCAACGATATCGTCCGACAAACGTTTGTCTTCCTCTCTTCGCGACCGACGCTGCCGCACGGCAACGTGCTGCGGCAACGTGCACGTGAAATTGTTAACGGGATATGAACAGCGTTGAAAGCGTAGAATCATATTAGCGCTCCCGGCGCTGCGACTGTGCGGCGCAAGTCGTCCGCGGCATTCAGCAGCGGAAATAACGCGGGGATGTGGAATATCTACCGCGGCAGAATGATATTCTCGCAGCGCGACCGAACGAGGTCCTACCCTCTTTGCGAGGGAACTTGCATATTTCTTCGCGTTATTATACGCACGATCGTATTTTCGTGGGTTATTTTTGTGGGATCGCTTCGGGACTTTCTTGCGCGAACTAGTAAACTCTCGGCGAATCGCGGAGCGCGCTTAATGAACGATTGTGCGTGCGTGAGTATACAAGTTCTCTTGAAAATTATGTCGTCCGAATAAGCATTTCCTTTCCTGCCGATCGGACGTTTTCCAACGAGCGACATGCGTTGCACGTAATTCGTGATATTTTGCGATATTTCCGTCGAATCAGCCACAGGCATCGATTCGATTACCGAAACCGAAAACCAACCGACCGGCACACGATGATTCCGCAAATAACGATTATACGGAGCTCGGCTCGTTATCTTCCCCCCCCCCTCTCTCTCTCTCTCTCTGTCACCCTCTTTCCCTTTTTTGTTCCAAACGTTCATGGGGGCTCCGTCAGCCGACTAGCTGCCCATGAAAGTATTATTCGAGCCGGGCACGTAGAATCGACCGCGTTTTATTTGCATAAAATCAATTGGCGGACGTTTCTCACGGTATTTGAAATTAAAAGCGTAGAGCCGGCCGGCCTCTCGTCCGTTCGACTTTCCCACCACCTTCCCCGCTCTGTCGTCTTCTTCAGGCGCGTTTTTTCGCGAGTCGGCGCCGCAATTCTCCCTCGTAATCCGATATTCGGCATTAATCGAAAATTAATATTTGCGCTCTTCGACTTCGCGATCTCGACCGGAACGGAATATCTGTTATATGCCTCGTGCGTATGCTAATTCGCTCGTTTCAATCCCGGGAACGGCCGAGAGATAATCTCTCAATTTTTAATAAAGACATGGCGATGTCGCGCTATCCTATTTGTCCACTGTCGCGTGTACCAAATATTAAAAACTGTCGTTCCATCACTGATATATTTCGTAAGCACGCTTCGTCCCAGCATTTTCTTTAAAAAGAGGCGAGAACTCGCGGTTCGCCATTTTATCGTCGAGTTTTCTGTTCCCCGTTTCTTTC
Source organism: Harpegnathos saltator (assembly GCF_003227715.2). Taxonomy (NCBI): domain Eukaryota; kingdom Metazoa; phylum Arthropoda; class Insecta; order Hymenoptera; family Formicidae; genus Harpegnathos; species Harpegnathos saltator. Next base: position 881,035 of record NW_020230432.1, on the reverse strand, counting down.
TCCTCCGTCATTATTCAGACATCCTGATTCTAATCGTTCCGCCTCTTTCCCATAGTGACTTTTCCCGCCGAGCTCATACATATTTTGGCGTTAATAGTACCATTTTTCTCCAGTTCTCGTACTGCGTTCACCCCTTTTTCCCCTCTTTTCTCCTTTGTTTCCCTTCCACTTTCTTGCGCGACCACCTTTTCCTTCTCCATTATTCAGTTATCTTGTACCTAACCGTCCTCCGCAACTTGACTCTTACTCTTTTATTCTCATACATATTTTTACACTAATAGAGTTCCATTTTTCTCACCTTCCACATTTTTCCTCCCGTTTTCGCCTTCTTATCCTTCCTCGCGGTCGCCCTGCACCACCTTTTTCCTGCTTCTCTTTCCACCCTTCTTTCTCCTCTTCTCTCTCTCTCTCTCTCTCTCTCTCTCTCTCTCTTTCTCGCACGCGCGCACAATTTTTCTCAACTTTTCTATAGATCTTTCATCCCAGCCAGCCTTCCGTTTCCTCCCGACACCACCCTCATTACAATTTGCGATTCTGATTATTTTCCTTTTGCCGCAGTCGCCGCTCGCAACCTCCACCCTCCTCCATCTACCTAGTAGTCATCGCGAATTGAGACGTTCGAACGAGATTGTAATATCTGTCGACTTTTTTCCGATCTTATCCGCGATTCCGATCGAAAAGTAATTACCGGACCGTTCCGTTTCCTCACCTCAGCGACTCCCGCAGCCGTCGCCGCCGCCATTGCTTTGCTCGACGTACCGTCGATATAATTCAGCAGCTTCGCGACCGACAATACTAATCCGAGCCGTGACGCGTTCGCGAGGGGCATTCACAAAAGACTCGATTTTTCCAGGCGGCGAATTGGTTTCGAAATTGTACGGCGGCTTGTATATCGCGATTGTTTGCCTTCCGATATGTGAACTTAACGTTTGCAATAATTATCGTCTCGCGTGTGCGAGGAGCTTGCTGCCGGCTTGATGTTGCCAAACGGCATTGTTTATCGCGCTTCAACACAGTCTGCAGCTCGCGTAATTTATAGGGGTAATTCAGCGACTTTTTCGATTAATTAACCAAACGGTTAACTGCGCGCTCTGCCAGCGCGCGCGCGCGCGGGCAGAGGCAAACTGGAAAATTACACCCGCCTGGCGCGGACAAATGAACCGACATCGCGATATGCACTCTCTGTAACTTTGTATGAAAATCACCCTCATAATTTTATTTTACACATAGTCGAGGGGTGAAACGACATACGCGCGGGCGTACCGCGCGGATACCGTGTGCGCAACGTATCGTTTCACCTTTCTCCGGCGACCCACGCTTCACCAATGAGCTACTTTTCACGCTTGTTTTGCTATCGAGTATCTCTGACGAAGCTGTTTCCAGGTTGTTAAAAACGGCGCTGAAAGCCGAGCCACCTGAGAATCGATCGATAGAGTCGAAGCGCACGGGGCAGACGCGAAGTTTCAGCGAAACGGAAACGGCACCTCGCGCTCTCTTCCTGCGTAATTTCAGCCGTCCGCTTTCTTCTCTTCTGTCGGCTCACGCGCGCGCGTCACGAGAATGCAACAAATGTGCATGACATTATGTCGATACGTCGGCGTTTGAATTATGGAAATAATCGGCGACGCGTGGAATCGACAATATCGGCGCGTCGCGTCGCGCAATTTGTCAACGCGCTGTAAATCGCCAAGCGGACCCGTCGCACTTTGCATCAGCGATTAGCGTAACGCGCATCTAACAAGCGCAATTTCGCGACTTCTCCGCGATCGTTCGGCCATCGACCTCAAGATCGATTAAGGCCCGATTCATTCACCCGTCGAATCTTCCTCGGATCGGAAGGACTGAAACGCAACGGTGACGTTGACGGCTACCGTGAATATCTCGATGCGAAAAGTGTCGAAGAACGCTTAAGGGGACTGGGGGGTCAGATTACTGAAAAATCGTGCTTGTTTTTTGATATTTTGTGACGAACTGAATAAATGTGCAAGAATGAAAATTTTTGATATGACTTATATATAACATACGAAGAGTAGAAAAATTTTGTTTATTAACAAATATTCATATAAATATACGTCCACTTAAATTTTAAACGCGTTTCTCTCGAAATTTTATTGTTAAACTTTTGCAATGATTTCTCCGAAACTGAGCTTCCTATCGATTTGAAATTTTAAAGCAATAATATTTGTTCACCTGGCTCTCAGGTGAACCATGGACAACTCCGTCAAAATATTTCATTTCGAGATATTAATTTTTTTATTGTAAAAGAACTGAAAAATTTGAATCTTTTCCTAATAATAGCTGCCATTTTGTTAATTTTGCTCGATTTTCTTTTATAGTGCTTCGCCGGATAATGACAAGCCTCCTTAAGATTTCTAGCTAAAATTCGCTCTGATCGGACCACCGAGAGCCGAGATATTACTGCAAAGACAACTTGAAAAAAATAAAAAGGGGAGTATATTTCAGCTGTATGTATCGCATATTTATATGAGTATTTGTTAATAAATAAAATTTTTCTACTCTTCACATGTTGTATAAATATACCTAAAATTTTCATTCTCGCACATTTATTCAGTTCATCGCAAAATATTGTCAAAAACAAGCACAATTTTTCAGCAATCTGACCCTCCTGCAGTCTCTCCTTAAGTGGATAACGAGAATCTAACTTAACTTGGCGTCTCCAACGGAGATTCAGTGGAGAATCAGTACTGCGACGGCATATGTGTAACACGCATTGCAACGGGAATGTGCGTCATGTATTCCTGCCGCCTTAAAGGACGCCGCAAAAGCGCGCGACAAGATATTGCGGTGTATTCGCTCGAGAATAGACTTATTCGGACGTGATGCGACTGCACAAATATCTTGTGTAATGCACGCGAGTCAGCTCGGTTACGAATTGCGCGGCGCGATACGTACTCGATACCGTAGACGCCGTAAATCAATCCACCTGCCACAGGAAGGACAACAAAGCCGCGTACCTAAGGGGACAATACACCCGGCGATCCTAGGCATTGGCGTTACACGACCGAGGTATCCGATAGTTGGGACCTCATTATACAGGCTGTTCGCTAATTGGGGCTAAAACCGGAAGAACGCCGGCTCCTTGTCGCCGTGTGATTAATTCTGCGCTCGATTGCATGATCCGTTTATCGCTCGCGCGTCGCACACGCAGCGTGCCTCGATCGCCATCGACGTTAGTTAGTTGGTTAAACATCGACAAAGTTAGACCGTTATTGATGCTATGTGGAATCTCAATTCGAAATGTACATAAATACGGAATATTGCCGAGAATACGTTGAATGGCCTTTTTGGGAGACATTCCGTTTTCGCGGTGAGAGAGAGAGAGAGAGAGAGAGAGAGAGAGAGAGAGAGAGAGAGAGAGAGAGAGAGAGAGAGAGAGAGTTTCCCCAGTGAAAATTTAATCTGTTACAGAGTGATTCGATATTGAAAATTAAGACGGGCTTAACGCACCGCTCGTTTTGAAAGGGCAGACTTTGCCATTGCAGTCTCCAGTGAACTTTGTTCAAACAGGAATTTTGTTTGAGACTTCGTTAGCGGGGCATTCAAAGTTGCGAATAAAAAATTCGTGAGTGGCGGCGGCGGCGCGGATCCCGCCTCCGAGGAGAACAGAGATCACAAGTCCTCTTCGTCGCTACTTTAGCTTGCGGGCAGCACGCGGCAAGTCCGAGTTGTGATGCATGCTGCGATAAGATTTATCTCGCGAGTCCAAGTGACGTCGAAGGGAAGTGAAAAGGGAAGTGCTAACGAAATGACGAATTTCGAGCGTCGCGAATGAGACGACGCGTCGCCCGGAGGACGACGAAGGGATGGAAATGCCGCGCCGTTCGCCGTTCGCGAATAAAATATGACCTCGGTGTCTGCACGGCGGTTCTTGTAATCCGTTACGCGTCGTCGAGCGGATTCTCGAGCGTTCGCGTTGAATTTTCTTTAATGTCAACACACCGCAGAGATCGACCGAGCGCGAGCGCGTGCCCGCAAATCAGCGCTTCTTCGAGCGGCTTCGTACGTCTCGCACGCAACGGGAATCCCCAGATGATCCGTCTCGTAAACAGCGCGTCTGATTAGGCGCGCGGAAGGAACTTTCCTTGTAATTGTAAGCGCGCGGCGTTTCATAAAGCGGCCTTTCGCACGGCGCGGCCTGTATAATCGCGATCACATCGCACACCCGCCGAGCAAACGCGGCAGAAACCGCGCGCGACGATCAACAAGCAGCGAGATTAACGATTATTACGGTATATCTCGCCGGTAATTAATTACGACGGCGATGTGATTAATCATCGCCGATCGAAACTCAACACGTCCTTTTCGCGGAAGTAATAAAATGCGATTCCAAGTTTATATACTAGTAACCGATGCCTGACGTGAATATGACACGATTAAAAAAATACCGCCGCGTATCGGAGTACTTTTCTTACAAATTACTTAAGTCATGAAATGAGTGACGTTGAGTGATTCGCGCTTGATTGTGCTTGATGAAGCAACCACGACATCGTTCGTGATGACCTGAGACAACCTCTCTACTTCGGAAACGCACCGCGCGCGCGGTGGAAAAACCAAGAGACGACCGACCGAAACACAGCTGTGTTCATGAGTTTTCGCGCGCGATCAAACGCTTCATTGTTCGCGAGTGGACACGAGTTTGCGCGATTTCCTCAAAATGTCGGCCAGCTGGAATCGTCGTCGACTTGGAAATACCCAAGAGGAGCGGCGTTGGAAATTCCAGCTCATTATCAATCCTTGTTTATCTTCATCTCGATCTCCGCGAGAGAAGGATGTCTTTCCGACGCGTGCCGCGTCGGAAAAATTTATCTCGCTTTACTCGCGGGAGAAACGACAACTGTCTCGAGCAAACCTGTTGCACTTACGCTTCGCTGCACGTAGTGCAAGCAAGCCACACGACGGATCGATTGAGTCAAATTGAAAAAAAAAATTACTACATTGAAAATATATCGGGTCAGCTCTCTTCTCTCGTTCCGATGATAATAATGACGCAAACGTCCCGGATACCGAGCGATTTCCGTCCACGAAATTCTTCCGCGTGAACGCTGTCGAGGAGATACTCGTTCTACCGTAAAAACGCGCGATTCACGCGCAAAGGGACGCAAAACATGCACGCGCATGCATGCTCGACGAGACGAGAGATTTTCCACGGTAACTATCGCGCAACGACATCCTTCTGCAATGTTAACACCCTCCGTGTATATCGCGCGCGACTCCTCGCTGTTTTAATGATCTTCCACGTATGCCATCGCGACGCCGAGTAAGGCCCAGTTTCATGCCGATTCGCGCCGTCGCCGTACAATTTCGGCGATTTCCCAGGAGAAAGCTTGCACGTCGGACGACGTGACGTACACGGCGCGTCTCAGCTTTTACCGCATTCTAGACGCTGACTTAACACGAGAAGGCACTCCGAGCAGCAAAATAGCCCCGACGTAAGAGGCATCATCTCTCTCTCTCTCTCTCTATCAACGCGATATCGTGCATACTTTGTTCTCTCCGCACCGCCAAATGGCGTATAATTTTTGGAGAGAATAAGAGGAAAGAGAGACAAGAATAATCTGTGGCTTGCGTATAAAACAAAAGAAAGGCGTCCCCCTGTCTCTCTCTCTCTCTCTCTCTCTCTCTCTCGGAAAACGAGAAGCGAGAAGCGCGATTTCGATCGGGTTTACAAAGACGCGCAATTCTCACACACACACACACACACACACACGGGGCTGGGGGGAGGAGGAAGGGAAGCAAACACGAAAGCCTACCTTTTTTCACGCCTCCACGCGTGACGCAAACTCTCCCGGATTAAGACGTTTTTCGTTTAAAACTCGCCGCGCGAGTAACGAGCTAATTTGAAGTTTCATGCGCGCGCGAGCGCGGCATCCCTCACTAGACTTATCTAAGTTTTCCGTCCTCTTAATTAACACATTTAGTTGGGGCGGTGTGATTCCGGCCGCGTTATTAACGCGCCCCGAAGCGCGGCGCGCGGAAGAGGAACAACAAAGCGCACCGCCGCGGGAATGCACCTTGGCAAATTACCCTTCGTATTGTATCCCCCCCGCGAGACTCGTCGACACCGCGTCGACGCTGCGAAACACAGAACAAATTAACGCTGCGAAGATCGTCTCGATTGTAGCAAAAAAAAAAAAAAAAGAAAAGAAAAGGAAGAAAGGAAAATCGAATACGAGCTGACGCTGACGTTCGTTGTCTCGGTCAAGTCGAAGATATCGATAATGCGTTCTGACGCAAACTTCTTGTTGCGGTGTTCGTCGATTCGTGTGAGATTCGACTTTCTGATATCTTCAAGCGCACCACTAACAAGACTAACAATGTGTGGCCATTAATTTCGGCGAATTACAGATAGTTTAGCGGTGACGATATATCCGAGTGATTCGGCCGCGCGGATCTTTAACCATCCGATGCTCGTATATCACAATCATTAGCGTTATATGATGCGGCGCACGCAATGATAAACATTTAAACGATCTCGATTGCGGCGGTATTATTAACGCTCGACTCGGCCGTGAACTTACTCGGACCGCGTCATGTTGGCCGTGCAATTCCTTCTGATTGGCCGCGAACAATTAACCTACGTACAACGGCCGGGCAAATCCCAGCCAGATGGAGCAAAGTGGATCGACGATTTAATCGGAGAGCGTCGTGTTCAATTCACAAAATGCCACCGAGAGCGACGAGGCGCCCGTATTTGTACGCGCAAAAAATGCCCGACGTATATCTTTGTAATATAATTTTAATTGTCGGATTGTAATATATAATTTTAATTGTCGGAGCAGCAAAGCAATATTTTTTCCCCGCGCTCTTGAGGATTTTATATCTCATACTGTGCCTTTAGATACTATTAAATTAAATCGTTATTAACGTTACACACGATTACGAAATATTAATTCAATTCTCGGATTATTGGGGGACAGCAGAAAAGCAGCCGGTGTGATGTTGCCTTCCGCGCTTGAGGATTTAAAATCTCGGGCGTCCGATACATTTGTTAGACGTACGCTTAACGCTATTTAATATTCCACGCGGTAGCAAGTAGCTGTATGTTTGAATCCGAGGCGCGCTTCGTTCGTTGTAAAACGGAGGTTTCTAAATTGGAGGGATCTCGGCGATAGAGAGGAGCAACGGCCGTTTGCATGCGGATATATCTCGGCGAGGGTGCGTCTTTGTTGCGGTTTTAAGTCTCCCACCCCAGTTCCGGAGGAACTCGAAATCATTAGATCGCAATGGGTGTCGGGCATTCCGCGCGCGCGGCGGAATCCGTGTAATCTGACGGGAATGTAGCCGCGTTACGCATTATGCGGCGAATGAATTCTTCCGGCGCAGAAACGCAAAAGGTGATTCGCGAATCCGATTGCAACTCGATACCGTCTGTCTCTCTTTTGCGCGGAGGTTGCGCTGTTACAAGATCCTCGAGCTTTTCGCGAAGCGTAATCGCGTACACTAAGTTTGCGACGCGAAGTTCCTTCGCCGAGTCCGACCGAGCGAAGCGCCGACGAACTCGTCGAACGTCGTCGTCGAGAGCGCGTGTTTCGCGAATGCATTGGCATTTCGAAGTTGCTTCGCCTTTGCGATTTCCATCCATTCCATTCATTCAACTTGTATCTCACGACTGATCGTCGCGCAATATATGGCGACTAACTTGCGAGCGGCTGTCTGATCGAAAACTAACGAACCTTTCCACGACAGAAAACGAAAAGTCTACGCGGATCGATCTTTGGCGCGTCAGCTGATTTCGCGTATGCCAGGCTGAAATGAATGTTGACTCATGCGGGAAAAAATTGTTTAACGTATAAAGTGCCGGATTATGCAGATCGCATTTCGCGGAGACTTGGAAGTTTCGCAAACGTCCGCGGATCGATGAGCTAATACCGTAATCTCTCTCTCTCTCTCTCTCTCTCTCTCTCTCTCTCCCCTCTTTCTCCCTCCCTCTCTCCCTCTCTCTCTCTCTCTCTCTCGTTTTTTCTCTCTCGATCATCGACGATCCATTTGAGCTTACATTGTAAGATCGTAAGACCATAAGCGGAATATCGGTGACGCTTAATTGATATTTTCCTAAGATGAGGGATTAGACTGGAATTTGTTGCCGAGGAGCCGCCTTTCACTACGTAAATCGGTCTCCCGAAATACCGGGTTATCGATGAAAAGAGAAGTAATTAAACGGCGCGGTAATCATCTCGCTCGCGGCGTCGAGTCGATGGAGAGAGGGGGAGAGTAAGGGAGAGGAGGGACAAGTCTTGCGGATGTTACGTAACAAAATTAATTATCGAAGTTGGGATCAACTGCATGCGCGATATACAAACGACTATCGTTTCGCCTTCGTTACACCGAAACGTCGGCGTAATTAAGCGTAAATTTGCATTCCCGCGACCGATTTAATTCAATATTTACAACGGCGTTATCGGGAGGTTTATCCAATGAGTGACATCTGCGCCGAATCGTTATCGATAGTGACAGAGTAAATTTTGTAGAGTTGTGTATTCCTCGTGTATATTTCCTTCTATTTATTTTCTACGCGATTTTTCTCGCGATTGTTTAGTGTACGTTTTACCAGCACATCGGTATTCCGAACGGTATAATTCATATTTTACGATTTAATCTTCCTGGCGTTCTGTCTTCTATCATTTTCGCCGATCAAAGTTGCATTAACGTCGAGACAAACGCGAACGGCGCTTGTTTTATCTCGCCGGTCTCGAGTGCGTTTAGCAATCAAACGAGGAAACGCGGCCTGCTTGGTCCCGGCGCGATAATATTTCTCCTTGGCTTTGATAACTCGCGCGTTTTATTCTCAGCGGCGATACGTAGCGCCGTGCGATTGCGTACGATTGCGCGATGCACTCGGGCGTGTTTTGATGCGACGCAGCGAGCGGCGTTCAATCTTATCGCGCATTAAAGTAATTAGCGATTAAAGCAATTAGCCATTGATGGCGTACGCACAATGGCGCACCTTGCTTCGTCACGGGACACGTAAAGCTTGATTGTTCGCCGAACGAACGATACTCCGCCGCTTAATAAGGGGCGCAAGTAAGGAGCGCGATAAAAGTTACGCGCCAAGGCGTAATTGTCACGCACTCCTCGTTTCCGTGCAATTTCGCTAATCGACCGGCTTCGGGCGATTTATCGTGCTTTTACGTGCACTGGCTGTGGCGGTAAATTCTCGAGAGACGATATGCTTTGAAAAATGAATCCGCTCGAAAAGTATTATAGATAATACAGATTTAACGATCCGCGCACAGAGAGACAAACAAATATAGAGATACAACAGACATCAGATACAAAAAATATGTATAAGTATAAATAAAACAGTGGCGTATAAATACGCGATAAATTCCCACGCTCTCGCGCGGCGGTGGGAAAAGAGAAAAATTGGAGGGCACCCCGCTCGCAGGGACGCCGCCGGTGAAAAACGCGGATCTCCGCGTGAAAAGTCAGCTTGAAAGATGAAGACGTACGACACGGGAGCGAGCGGTCAAGCTGAGCCTCGGCTCTTATTGACGGGTGTATCTCCGGCACGTGGAGGCGGCAGGACGTGGAGGGAAGCGGAGAATTAAGGCTGACGTCGAAAAAGTCGCAAGTCACCGGCGACTTCGCCGTAACGTCACCCATGTGTCAGGATCGCGCCATCCACCGCCGACTCGCCGGTATTAATGGCCGCGGGGTTATCCGGTTAGTTCGAAATAGGCCCTTGGCTCCGCGGGCTCGCATATACCGGGTCGCTCTAATTATTTTGTTCACTCGCTCGCGACTAACGCGATAACGCCGCTCGACACTCTCGACCTGCGCGGCGCGGGGTTGACGCGCCTGCCAGCCTCCGATACTAATGTGTTAATTTATAATCGCGCCGGAAATTTCTGCGACCACCAGCCACGCGTGTGACCTGTGCCTCACATTCGTCCCGGTTCGTCTCGTCTCGTCTCGAGCTGCGGAACACACCTCGTAAAATATAGGGATTCGACTCGGAAATTGGGAGACCCTTTCCCGCTAGTTACGTTCGACCGACCTTCGCGACTTTTCGCACGATTTCGCCGCTGCGCTTTCATACACGTCAGGTTGGACTGGAAAATTGTAGAGATGGCATCTCTCTTCCATCCTCCTCTCTCTCTCTCTCTCTCTCTCTCTCTCTCTCTCTCTCTTTCTCTCGCGTGCGCACACGTTGCTACGAAATGCGTCGGCTGCTTAATTATTCCGCTGCTCGTTTAGTGCATATTTAACGCTAAATCAGTTGCACGCGTAATTCGACTCTTATTATTTTCGCCACGGCGGACAAAATGTCTGAATTAATATTCAAGAAACGTGCCGAGACTACGGCGGAAGGGATAACGGAGGACTCTCTTCCAAGGGGAAGAGTCATCTCATCCATGTGAAAGAAAAGTAATTATTATCGCGAAAGAATACGGGGAATTTTAATGAGTAGGTGTCACGGATCGACCGAGGGGATGACAATGTGCAAATCTGTCGCGATATATAATACTCGAAGGTATAATAGCCCTAATGACAATAGCGCCATTGACGTTTAATATAACTTTCTGCGGGATAAGAATAGAATCTCATCAAGGGTCCAGATATTCTCCTCTCTTTCCTTCCCACTCTTGTACCTCTGTTACCTCTCCCTCCATATAGAAGGTACAATAAAATTTTCTATCTCCTCTTTTTTCTTCTTTCCTCCTGCATCCCCTCTATTTTCCGTGCAATTTGCCGATAGTTTATCTAGATTAAGGCGTCGTCTGCAACGGAACGGCTGCTTAAAAGCAAGAAACATATAGCCGAGCTCCGACAAAGAACGATGTTGCGTCGGTATATCCTTAACGTTCGCGGCGAGTGCAGCCATGGTGATTGTAAACGATCGTCACGTTATCACATTCCACGGGGATGCAATTTCCAAGGATGTCTGCTCGGTAGCGAGAAAAAAGCGTCGGCGGATATTAAAATCTCCGACGAAGGAAATCAAAAGAAGACGCTCTCTCTCTCTCTCTCTCTCTCTCTCTCTCTCTCTCTCTCTCTCTCTCTCTCTCTCTCTTCTTGTGCGCAGCGAACGGCTGCGCTATAAACCTGTGTCTCACCACGATCGTTGATTTTCAGGCAACAAAACCGCTGCGACAGAAAGATTCTCAAGTATATCGAATTTCGTTCTTGATAACATAAAGACCCGTCGTTTATCACTCACGCACGTTCGCTCCGCTTCTCCTACGGCAGCAGCAAATTTTAATATTCGCTGCGGTGGTGTTATTTTATTCTCCTTCGTATTTATGAGCTTGATGTTCCTCTGTTTGCATTTTTCATGTCACGATACTTGAGCGGTTTGGACATTTTAATATTTGAATAACTGTAATTTCAATAATATTATATCTCGACACGTTACGAGTGACGCCTCGCGCACCAACAAATTTAACGTTTAATATTTACAAGGGCTTATTAAATCCTTTGTACACACGTATACACACACACACACACACACACACACACATGCACGAACGCAACGCTACAGGGCATACGTTATGCTGAGCACATAACGTAAGTCAACCGTCTCTTCGACAGGCGACGACCAAACTGACTTCCAGCAATTAGACAACGGTTTGCGCACAAACACGTGTACTCTCGGTGCAACTTGCAGATGTTGCTACAATCTGTGCAATATGTCCTTATCTTATTACGCGCATTACGCATCCATATAACTCTGATACACGCGCGCACGTGCGTTCCAGGAATTTTAACATTTTAATATGTACATTTTTTCCCGCAGGTTTCAATACCAAAAGTAGCAACATCATGAGATTTAATTAATCCGCCTTCTTTCGCTCTCCGCGTCCCCTTTTTTCGACGATGAAACAAGAGACCTGAATTAAAGCTGATTTGGCAGAGTGCGGTCTGGACAACGTCTCACGACGGTTACGCGACGGCGGCAGAAGAGGAGAGAGAGAGAGAGGGGGGGAGCGAGGGAATCGTGGGTGACGATGGAACGCGATTCTTTATTTGCCCGGCGGCTTTCACAATTACATTATCAGATGAATGAGATCATTACTCTCCTTGGCGCTCGTTGGCACAGCCGCGCTACAAATCGCTCGGCATTAATAAGTAATCGCATTTAGCGGCTCGGCCCGCTGCGCCGATTAGCGGCGATGCGGGCGCTCGCGTTAATTAGCCGACACTTTTTGCTCGATAGCCGCTTCCCCTCAATTAGCACGAGCGCTAATCGATCGGCGGCGATACACAATGCAGTCTGTCCCCGTGCGAGCTGTCCCGGCTGTTCGACAACGCGAAACACTCGTTAAAAATCTCAAGCGCCCGACTGTCGCGGAAGAAGAACCCGCCGACGCGATATCCTGCCCTTGACACGTGCGCAGCGCGAAAAGGACTCTAGTCTATTTCTCTGTCTGGGGGAGAACCTTTCACAGAGATAACTCGCGCATTCTCAGCCGACGTCGATTTAGCGCGCGGAATTAACGTAAGATCGATGCGCGTTCGTAATCCGAGCGCGCGCGGAGTGTGGAAGCACTTAGATCAGGAAATAATTTGCTGCCGGGTTTTCCGGGCAACTAGTCGCGGAGGAAATGGATTAGCGCCAGGCGCGACGGTATAGCCGGCAATTACGAAAGTATATCCGTTATTTCAATCGAGTTATACTCGAGTCGGCAACATCCTCGCCCGATTACTGTCGCGATATAATAATAATTAAATGCGCACGCGCTCACGACTCCCGATTACCGCTATCTCGCGAACAATCGCCGCGTGTTACAACGGCAAAAGAGAAAAGAAAGACACTTCTGCGACGATTATCTCCCGCCCGATTATCGCGCGCTAGGAGTACGCAAACTTCGCTCGCCATGAGAGCGCAACGATAAACATTACTCACGGGATGAGAGCAGGCGCCCTCGCGATATGGAGCTCTAAGAGAGACTGTGGAATTATAAGTATTTGAGGAAGAGAGAGGGAGAGAGAGAGAGAGAGAGAAGGGGGGAGAGTTATAGGCGATTTTCTAAGTAGCGCGAGAACTTAAGCGCCCAAGAACACAAGTGAGGAAAGCTCTCACGGCGATCCGGAGCGAGCCGCAATAAGCCGCGGATGAAATTTTCCTCGGGTAGGAAAAAATGCAAATTGCTTTCGGAATATTCGTCGCCGTGGCCGTAGTAGCCGTCGCTGCCGCCGCTGCCGCCGTTGTTCCCGGTATATACCTCTTCCGAAACGACCCTGCACGTGCAAGAAGCTACGTCGAAACCGAACGACTCCGTCGCAAATCTCGTAAATCCCGACGCCATCCTGCGCGAGACGCTGTGCCCCCCCCCCTCCCGAGATGCAATATATTTGCGTGCTGTATTTATCAACTTTATACTTCAACTATACATACATACGCGCGCGAAAGAGAGGGAGGCATAGAATTTACGCGGCGGAATATTAAGGCGTTAGTTGCGAAACGCTAAACCCACCGACGCGTCAATTTACGGGAGTCTGCGTCCGTCGAAAGTGTGCGCGAGTCGCTCGTATAAATAAATCATTCCGAGGGCACGCGTTGCGCTAAGGAATCTGCCGCGGTAGCGCTGAGTAACGAGTGTAATGATGGAAAGCAGGCCGCCCATTAAGTCGCAATTAACCTCCGACCGCAACGCGCCCGTACACGATGCGGCCCACTTTAATGCGCTAACGCCGCTTTCCTCGACTTCGCCGATCGCCGATGAAGAGACGCGTCTCGATCGAACGACTGTAGTCAAAGAGACCTTTGCTCGTCGCGCGCCGTCTCGCCGGGGAGATCGCTCTTGCTTGCGAGCTACGCTCGTTCTCGAACGACAGACAGGTTTCCTTTTTTTCCTCCGGGGCGAAAGTGCGTTATCAGCTCGATGCATTCAGGATCAGGAGTCAAAAGTATTTTTATGATTCCGCTGCTCGTCCACCTCAGCTTCAGCCGCTCGCGAGCTCGCGTGTTCGTTAAAATGCATAGCGGTATCGGGCTCTCGCGATAGCGCGCGACGGCGCGGTGCGGCGCGGGCGCAAACGCTCTCTTTCGATACATTACGGATCGACGGGGGTGGTGAAAGATACAACGAGGACTATTAGAGTTTCGACGGTTGCAATCGTTCGCGATAGGCGAGGGTTTAATAGAGAGGAAGAAAGAGCTAAAAGAAATCTCGTTTCTCTCGACCACGTGTGGACATCTCCGAGCGTACATCGAGCGTGCATTCGCGTGCGCTCGCCGGGGACTCGCGCGTAAAGCTCCAATATTTCAATACGTTATCTGCAAAAAGTCAGGCCGAAACCGGCGCGCGATCGATAGCGGACCGCTCGCTCTAAAGAGAGCGGGGAGAGGGGGGTGAGCGGTACGCGTGTATATACGGTGAGCAAAGGTCGTTTTTAGCGGCCGTTCTGGAGAGATCCAGTGTGCGGCTGGCTATTATCGGCCACGATCGAACGCGAGCTACATACGTGCGCGGCGCGTTGTCGAACGCGATCCTAATCCGATTCCACGCCGCATAATAAACGCCCGCAGCTGTCTCGTCGCCCGTCCAAATCCCCGGGCGATCGTTTTTCCGACGGTTTACGAAGAGCGGTTTCGCGACGCGCGCGAATCGCGCGCGTTTCCGGCGAAATCGGCGAGTCGGAATTCGCCGCTATCCGCTGTAGCTACGAGGTTCCCAGCGAGGCAACAGCGCATCCGATTTTCACGGATTTATAGAGAAAAAGAAAAACAAAAAATGCTTTTTATTTATCAAATCTTTTGTCAATTGTCGAAGAATCGATTCTCTCTCCCGCTGCGACGAGACTGTCGAGGGAGATTATCGCTCACGCGCGATGCGAGTTTTCAATTTCCGATTACATTAAACCTGCCTCGAAATTCCGCCTCTGATATGAATTCCGCAAATTTCATTTCGAACTTGAAGAACGATAGAACTTGCAAGGTGAGTGCGGAATAAAAATTCCGACTCTAGAGTTCCCGTGAGTGGGTCTTGGATTATGGAGCTAAAGTTTCCTCTTGAAATTAAACGGAGAGTAAAATCGACTCCAAATTGTCCAAAGAATCCGCGGACGTAAAAGCGCCCAGTTAGACGTTCCCCGAGACGTTCTGTACATCACGGTTACAAGTACAATAGGGATGAAAGGAACGCGGGCGACAGTGCCGGCGCGGCGGGAAGAACGGGGGCAGAAGAGTACAATGCGGTTCATTTTCATATTACGAGGAAATACGAAAAATGTACGAAAAAATATATATCTACAGCATTTGCATTCATTCCGTGTATCTACGTATACATCTCATTAAGTCGATTGCGAACGACTCGCGGCGATCTCAGCGCGACGCTGAACCAAAAATCGTAGCCGCAGATACTTATGTATGGTTCTCGTCTTCTCCGGGATCGAGCTGCGAATTTCATTCCTAACACTGACCGCGTTTCGCGATCGAATAGGCGACTGTAACGATCTTCCGCGGAGTTAGACGCGAAAGGAAAGTTCATCCTGTCGTGTCCCGCTCCGTTGCCTCCGGCCGCGCGAGATGAATAGAAAAGAGACGGAGATATGGCGAATAAGAGAAATAGAGCGAGAGAGAGAGAGAGAGAGAGAGAGAGAGAGAGAGAGGCAGTGAGGGTGAGATTGGGGTGAAGAGCCGCGAGCAGAAGGAAGGAGACGCGGGAACGAAACTCGCACGTCTCGCCGACTATCGGTGGAACTTTAATCCGTGCCTTGTTTAGGACAATTCGTGCAATTAAGTTCGCGACGCCACGAGCATCCCCGTAATTAAAGATGCGAACACAAGAGCACCGCGAGCTAGTTTTGCTCGGGGAAATAAATTGTTTGTCAGTTAAGTGCGCGCTTACGTTCCATATTTAGCGCTAAAAGTGGCCATTTATAATTTTGTAACTGCATGATAAAGTCAAGTATTGTCCTCGTAGGGAGGGGGAGGTAGCGCCTAATTTATTATGTAATTACAAGCGCATCTCGAGCTCTTTCTTAAGATACAGCGAAATGTCGAGCAAAATTTCTGGCCCCGCCGCTGGTCCATGTGACAAAATTAAATCTCACGTACGCGAATTTTTTCACCTTCTTTTCGCGGTAGATTTTGGAGGATATTCGCCTGGATATCACAATGAGACAAGTTGAGCGGTATTGGCCGAGCATGAATATGCGCATATGCGAATGAAGTAGTTCGGCAGGGCCGCGCTATGTATTCCACTTCATGCTAAACGTAATTGTAGTTTACAACGTCAGGTCTCGCCCGGAACACGAGTTTGCGCGATCATTTAATTACAGGCACAGTCTATTACTAATTAATCACCCCACTCCATGACCGCCGCACGACCGAGCATTACATGTTCATTACAACACTCAGCAATTAGAAGACGTTCCGTGGCAGGCATCATTCCCGACTCGTTACCTTACGATAATCCCTACGAATATCCGTTACATGTAAAGATACGTATCTGCATATTCGCCGGGCATAATCGGCGGATTACCGTTTTTATTTCGCCACTGTCGAAAATGATGATATACGACACGGTAATATATTACGATTACGCGTTTCGCATCACACGACGAATAATTCATTTCGCCGCTAAATCGCGAGTTCGCCCGCGGCGACGAATAAATCCTCGTTTACCGGCACAGATATTTTCTCGTTCGCGCGCGTCCGCGCCTTCACTCGCGCTAAAATCGTATGTCCTTTTCTCAGCCGCGCGCGCGCGCGTACTCGCGTGAGCCTTGGCTCGGTTTAATCGGCCGTTACCGCTAAGATACGGTACAATCGCGAGCGATGAAAAGAAAATCCCGTAATTCCACGGACTGGTATGCGATAGTGCACGACGATTTGGAACGCGGTATCGAGAGGAAAAATCGCGTTACTCGCCTGCATCGTGCAGCCGTGTCGCACTCGACGTCGCTGGAACGTCGAACGGGAGAAAAAACGGAATTCGATTACTCTAATTGACTTCCTGACGATGTGGATGCATTAAAGTCGATTATACAGTGTCCAATCAACCATGCTTCCTTTCGACGTCAGACACCGAACGAGGAGCTAAGAATAAACTGCGCTAACTAGCCAGAAGCGATGATAAAACCTGAGCACATATTCGTGATCTTTTCTCATTAAGTTCGATTATGAAGCGCTTTCCGAAGAATATCGTTGCGGCTCGCGTTGTCACTCGCGCGTAGCGAAAGAAGTTTCGCGCGGATCGTGCTTGGCACACGATTACTTTTCTCACGTTTAATTAAAGAACTTTCGCAGCTCGTGCCGAGATCAAAACTCCTCGACTTCTTTTTTTTTTTCTTTTGGCCCTCAAATGATATCTATACGAGTGAGAGTGATTAAGCCAGAGTTACTCAAGG
Source organism: Harpegnathos saltator (assembly GCF_003227715.2). Lineage (NCBI taxonomy): Eukaryota > Metazoa > Arthropoda > Insecta > Hymenoptera > Formicidae > Harpegnathos > Harpegnathos saltator. The sequence continues at coordinate 863,716 of NW_020230432.1, read as the reverse complement.
CTACTCCTCACGCACGGTTGACAGTTTGTTTTTCTGCGAGAGATCTGCTTAGACCTGCATCATCATCGCCAGGGCTTCTTATCAGCGGGTTACCGATAGGTTATCAGCAGAAAGTAGGAAGTCTGTAAAGTGAATTCCAGCCTCTAACCACCGGCAGAGTTTCCGTCATGTACTTTCCGTGCTTAACGCCACTTTATATCACGGAGAAAATCGCGGCGCGGACCACCATCGAAAAATCCCGCGATTCCTCGCGCGAATGACGTCACGTTGGATTCGCGCGTGGATAACGGAGAAACCCGCCACCGACGTGCCCGCAGCAATTGCTCGAAATTACCGGTGGTCCTTCGGCCAACTTGACTGGGATAACGAAGAGAGAAGAAAGAGAGGGGGGAGAGAGGGGGAGGGAGGGGGAGAGAGAGAGAGAGAGAGAGAGAGAGAGAGAGAGGGCGAGAAGGAAAAAGAGAGAAACGTGACGTCAGTTGGCGGAAGTCAATTGGTGCATCGTACATGCGAGTTGATGCTACGAGCTGCCTTCCTCGCCTTCGCCGCGGTATTAAGTTTAGCCACTTCGGCTTGACGCGGGCAGTGTGTCAAGATCACTCGATCCGCCGTTGATACCGAGTCCTCTACTCTCTGCTCGTTGCTGCCTCTCGTCGTCTCTCTGTCCGCTCGTCCTTTCGCTACGCTTCGTTGAGAGAGGTGCGCTCCAAGTGTCGCTCGCAAAGTGCCGGCAGATTCGCGAGTAGGGAGCTGGATCCAAAAATCAGAGAGAGAAAAGGAGAGAGCAAGAGAGGAGAGCGAAAGAGGTGAGAGACGGAGAGAGAGAGAGAGAGAGAGAGAGAGAGAGAGAGAGAGAGAGAGAAGGAGGGAGGGGGAAAGAGAGCTACTTGAAGTATCGTTCGAGAGTCACACGGCCGATAGGCAGCCTCGCGCTTTCATCTTTCACGGCAAAGCGACGGATCCATCCTTTGAAGGATGCCAGGGTAGAGACACCGGGGTGCGAGAGGTCGTATCTGAGATTCAAAGAGTCGGCCGTGCTGGCTTTTCCTTTGGGGATAGAAGGATTCGCGTGCTAGGTGCTTGTTACAGTGAATAAAAGTGAATACGTTATTTTTCGCGGTAGAACCTGAGAGTGATGCTGTTTGGTATGTGCTTGTACGCGCGTTAGTGCCGTCGAGTTTGCCCGACTCGGGTAGCCGAGTCCTCGGAACATGTCCTGAATTAGGGGGCTCATTTCGCTGGTGACCTAACAGTCCGTATTACAGCCGTGCATTTAGAGCTTCGCACGCGAGTGTCTAATTCTCGAGCTGCAGGCGATATCGTATGTAAGTTTTTAAAATACGAGATGACTGAAACAGGATCGCTTGTTGTGTGTTTCATACACGAAAAGAAAGTGTATGACTGTCGCGATCAAAGGCTAACAGAGGAATTAGGTCTGCTTAATGTTTCTATCGTGAGAATGCAAGATAAACCGTGAGACACATGTACACTTTGCAAATTCGAGAGCGTTGCTTTTGTCAGATGAATACGTTAGAATATCAGGAGTGATTTCTCAAACATTAAAAGCGCCCAAATAGATTTCCCGATTATTTTAGATTACTTCGATATATGCAAAAGATGTTTATCCCCTCGTCTATACATTTTCCGACTGTGTGGAGACGGAGAATCACGAGGCGTGCAGGTGCAGCGAAGGGTTAAGGGATATATGAAAGGGTGACTTCGTTCTAATGTAATGCGAGCCAACCAAGTCGGTACTCACTACGGAGATCCGGAGTGCGATGGAATAACGAGGAACACCCGTTTGATTGCAGAAGGATGCAGCCAGGGGTGACAGTGGCTCTTGCCACGGTCTGGCTGGCGGTGGCGGCGGGTGTGGTAGGAGCAGTCACCCCGCGACCCCTTCGCATCTCCCACGATCAATACTCCCCCGCGTCCCCAAGCAGCCACGAGGTTCAACAGGACCAGGACGACTGGAGGGATCGCGATCAGGCCAAGGATCAACCGCTCGACCTTTGGATCGGCTCGCAAAGGTCGATTTCGGAGGGTAAGTCTGATCCGCCCGCTCGGACGAATAAATCACCGTATTGTGCCTGTCAATCTTCAGAAAAAACGAGATTACTCGCGCTACTGATGGAGAAGGGTTCGACGCGAAGACTTGATTATGTGTGTCTTTAATACTGCGCAGATCCTCGTTTCCTCTTTCTCTTGCTCTCTCTCTCTCTCTCTCTCTCTCTCTCTCTCTCTCTCTCTCTCTCTCTCTCTCTCTTGCTCTCTCTCTCCCTCCCTCCATCTTCTCAAATAAGCACACGCACGCGAGCACACGTCGATACGAGGCGAAAATTTAGAAGGAGAAATAATCTGTTGTACGTGGCGGTTCGGTCTGGTCGTTAGAGGTACGTACACAGCGCTCTAGTTCGAGCGGTTCTTCAGTTACGTCAGCGATTTAATTCTGTCGGCCCGCCTCGTCTAATGGAGACGGAATAGGCGCGTCGCGACGAAGCGCGTCGCTCGGCCTAACCGGTGGAAATCCGTTCGCCGGCTTTTCCCCCGGCTTTCCTGATTAATCAAGGTCTCCTCGGTCGTCTTCGTGCAATTCCAATATCGAGCGAGTACCGCCCACGACTGATAAAAGATCGCATTTCCGACACGCATTCAGCCCCAAACGCGGCCGCTTTCATTTTATAATTGAACATGCCACATTCGCACCGCGATAATAAAATCCGAAATTCGATTTGTGTCCTCTATGTAACAGAAATTCTGTAGATCCGTGTTGACACGTTACATTGTTTCGACGCAGATAAAATTTCGCGAGAATATTATTCCTCTCGCGATTTTCCGCGAGAAGAGAATATTTGGAAAGAAGCAAACGGATGGTCTTATTAGCGAAATCAGTTGATTAAGCAAAAATAATAATTTTCCCGAGTTTCTTACTTGCTGACGCGAGACGACGAATGGTAGTAGCGGTGGTACTATTATTTACGGCACGCAATAATGGGAGATCTCTATATTTCCCCGGGTAACGGTGACTGCTTTATACATTATAACGGGGCACGCAAGAATTTCGGGGCAATAAATTGAAGTCCACATTACTCACGTCGCCAGTTTGCGCGCGCGACTAGATTAGTTCTAGTCGCGCGCGCACGAGATCGTTATTAAATATCTTTTGAAGAAGAATCTCGTTCCGTGGATTAAATTGAAATCGAGGCTTCGAACGAAAGCCGCGCGTTCGTGTGTGAAAATTGTTAATATCGATCCTCCCCCCCTCCCCCCGCATGTATCTCTCATTTATATGAGACAGAAATTTTGCTCAATAGCGTCTGATTCCGCGAGCTGTGGTAGCCAATTTACCTTCGATATCGCGCGCGCGCGCGTGCATCACCGCGTGCATCGATATCGAGTCGACTTCGAATTTTTCAAATCCAATACGAAGTTCGTATAACTTCCTGTGCGCTGCAATTACTCACCTTGCGCATATCTCGGAAAAGTTCCGCGTTCTTCAAGATCTTAGATATTCGCAATATTCGTAGCGACGGGGACGCGGACATATGCATGCACGTGCATGCGTGCGACTCACCGTGAATCGAAAAGATCATTTCTCAAGAAACTCTGACGTTGCTTACACGTTCGATTGCACCTATATAGCCTCGTGGGGCGCAGTACGCCGTTCCACGTACGTGAGTACGCGGCAAAATAATAATTGATATATCATGAAATTACGTGTATTCCGTGAAAATGTCACCCTCTCTGTCCTCGCCGCATAATATTTACGTTATATTTTCCATCGGAGGAAACCGAACTACGCCCACATTTCCCACAGATCCAGCCGGCCCATCTCTCAACGCCGAGCGAAATTCTCCCTCGGAAGAGCCCGTGAAGGACATCGCCTTGTCAAAGCAAAACTCCCTAGCTTCAAGCTGGCAGACATGGCTGCTGAAAATCGGCGGCTCGGAATTCGCGGCCGACAAAGTCGATTACGGCGGGATGCCGGAAACGCTTCCGCGCGAGGTGCCTCTTTCAGAGCCGGACGATCCCTTTGTAGCGGACGACACGTTCCAGGATCAAGGCCCGGGCTCGGTGGAGATATACAAGCTGGACCTGTCAAAAGAGAAGGCCCTGTTGCCCACCACCACCACGCCCTCCGCGGGACTGCCGGCAAGGAACAAGAGCAAAGCCCCGAAGAAGGTCGAACGCGTGAGCTCGACGAAGACGAAGACGACGGAGGCGATTAAGTCAACGATCAGTCCGAAGACCCTTCACAGGCAATCGAACTTCTTCGAGGAGCAACGAACCGAGACGCCGGTCAACAGGGACGCCTTCGGCGTCGGCGGCGTGCCGGAGCTACAGGTTGGATGCGAGGGCCTCGCCGCGTGGTCCCACAAGACGAAGAGATCGATAGATACGTCCGGCAAGGAGGAAGCGAATGTGCCGGCCGGGCTGTTGCTGAACGTGTCGTCCATGATAGTGGATCTCGAGCACGCTTCCGTCGACGAGGTCGAGGACGAGGAGAATTACGAGGCGGTGGACGAGTTGTTCAGAATCTGGAAAATGGAGGAGCTCGCCGCGAAGAGGAGGAAATTGAACAGAGGCGACATCGATCCCGTTCTCAATGCTCACTACCTGAACGACCGTCGGTCGGACGAGTTACCGGTCCGGGGAGATCTGGGCGAGACCGCGTCGAGATCGAGGGCCCGCCGGGGGAACTCGCGGAAGCTGTCGGACAGTGCCGCAATGAGAGACCACGAGGAAGCTAACGCGAGGCGAAAGACCGTTTCGTCGGATGATGATAGCAGCAGTCGCGGTCGACGGTTGCTGTGGCTCGCCGAGGCAAATACCGAGGGATTTGCGGGCGACGAGCGGAAGCGTGCGAAGTGGCGAATCGATTGGGGCTTCGGCGAGGACGAGGGCGTCGTGTCCAGCGACGAGCTGCAGACCGTCAACGAGCGTCGCAGGCAGCACGAAATGCGATATCACCAGGATCCAGGGAAACGCGACGAGCGACAACGCGAGTCGAATTCCGAAGTCGAGCATATCAGGCGGCAATACGAGCGGATGCTGGAGCAGAGACGAAGAGAGGAAGAAGAGCGGTTGCGACGAGTGCAACAGGGTAACCGTAGGACGCCGGGCAGATGGCAAGAGGAAGAGGAGAGAAGGAGGGACGAGATGCGGAGGAAACAGTACGAGGAGTATCGCAGACGGATAGACGATACCTCAGCACCTCGACGCGCGGACGACGAGGAGACGCAACGGCAGCAATTAGAGGAGCGACGAAGACAGCAAGAGGCGGCACGCAATCGGATGCAGGACGAAGAAGAGCATAGGAAGCGGGAAGAGGAAGAGCAAAGACGACGACTGCACGAGGAAAACGCGAGAAGGTCAGGATTTACAACACCGGTGAGCGACGAAGAAGCGAGAAAAAGAACGGAAGAAGAGCGGAGACGCTCGCAGGACGAAGGGAGGAGGAGACAAGAACAGTACAGATCGCAGCAAGAAGCGCAGCGACGGAAAGAGGAAGAGGAGAGAAGGCGAACGAGTCAAAGAGGTCCCGCGAGAAATCTATCCGAAGAAGACGCGAGAAGAGGACTGGAGGAGGAACGTCGCAGGCAATGGTCGTCGGAGGAGAGGCAACGGCAAGAGGACGAAAAGAGGCGACAACAGGATCCGAAGAAAAGCGAGATGCCGGCGAACCTGATGCGCTCGGGACACCCGAATGAACTGGAACGACGCGACTGGGACCGAGAGAGGCGCACGCAAGAGGAAGAGAGACGGCGAGAGCAGAAGCTGCGAGAATACATAGCGCGGAATCGACCTATCAACGTGAATCGAACAAACGCGGACAGAAACGACGACGAGTATCGCGGACAAACAGAGGAGGAGCGCAGGCGACAACAGGATGATGAGCTTCGGCTTCAGGATTACCTGAGGAGGAAACGGCCGCTGAACGTGCCGCCGCAGAGCAATCAGTCGATCGCTCGCGAATTGTTCGACAAGAGGAGACTGATCGAGGAGGCCAGGCAACGCAGCAGCCACTTTGATCCAGCAGCGGCGAAAAGACGCGGCCCATGGGCGCCGACGAATATCGATCCGCGAAGCTCGCTGGAGGAAGTCAGGAGGAGGCAGGAGGCGAGGCGACTGGCGAGGGAACGGCAGCAGAGGTACGAGGCGGAAGAGCGACGGAAGGAACTCGCCAGGCGACAGCAGGACGAAGAGGCGAGGAGGCTGCAAGAGGAACGGTGGAAGGAGGCGGCCAGAAGAGAGGAGGATGCGAGGAGGGAGCAGTCCAGAAGGTATGAGGAAGGAAGGAAGCGTCTGGAAGCGGCGAGGGTGCAAGAGGAGAGACGGAGGCAGGAGACGCTGAGGGAACGCGGCTGGGGTGGAGGTCGAACCGTTGAACGAACGAGACAGCCGGAAGCCGCGAGGTCGCCCGATCAGGACCCTCGTTTGGAGGAGCACAGAAGGATACAGGACAGCCGACCGATTCCGAGTTATTTAGTGCGAGACGACGCCAGGCGGCTGGCGGAGAGGCAGAGGCAGCAAGAGAGGGCCCGATTGGAGGCCGAGAGACGACGGCAAGAAGAAGAGAGCAGGTAAGGACAGGAGCAGTCCTGAAGAAAACGGCGGCACTTCGAGAAACCGAAGTTTCCAACCGTTGAGAACTGGTTGCTCGCTCGCTTGGCGACGTGCCAACCAACTTTACTCGCGCCACTATCAATGCTCGTTACCGCTAACGTCCCGCTCGTCTGTTTCTGCTCCACTTTTGCTCCCTTATTGCCGGGACGTACGATTACTTCATCGTCGGGGGTCGATTGTACCACCGTCGTGACATAAATCCTCGCGCGAGCGCGAACGCGCGAAGTGGGCAGAGAACGGCGAAACGATGACGAAGGAACGCGAGTTAACACGACGACGGGACCCGCTCACTTGATTTCTTCACTTTGTTCCTCTACTCTATTAGGATTGTTAACGTTTTCGTCTTTGTCACGCGAACGCCTGTTGCATTTCAAGCCGAAAGCTATCATTACCGTGTTTCTCATCCGACTAATTCAACACGCTCTGTTCGCGGAGTATGAGATATTTCGCCATTCGCGTGAAATCTCAAGCCGACAGCAGCCATGTCGACCGCGTGAGAGACCACGCGCGAGCATGATCAAAGAGACCCTTAGCGTGTCGACGGCAAAAGAGTTCACTACGCCTCTACCTGCTCCTATCAACTTTCGCTGCTCATGAAATGAGAATAAATGACGAAACAAGCCTTCCAATTTACATCGCAGGATACAGCAGATGACTGATCAGCGGAGACAACAGGAGATAGCTAGGCTACACGCATTGCCGGTGAGCGCAAGGATAATAGTTCGCCCCGGCGCGGGCGGCTCCAGTTCACCGTCGCTGCTATCGAGGGGTAGCTTCGAGAACGAGATCGAGTTCGCGGTGAGTCCTTCATTTGTCTGTCAAAACACTTGGTCTCACTCTAGCCGGCAGTCCGAGCTCTCACCGCCGGCTATCCATCGACGGTTTGTTCACGGCGAATCCGATCCGCGAGCTGGCCGATTGTCTCGCGCTACCGAACCGTGCATGCTTCGTTAACATCGCGGTGAAAGTTGCGGCGGCTTTCCGCACGGAGGGGCTGCGCGCCCCATCGACCTCTCGACCCCGACCGCGCCGCTTTGTTCCGCTTAATTGACCGAGCGCTGAGCAGCGCCGTCGCTACCTCCTCCCTGTCTCTCTCTCTCTCTCTCTCTCTCTCTCTCTCTCTCTCTCTCTCTCTCTCTCTCTCTCTCTTCGTCATCTCCTCGCGATATTTTCGCTGAAAGTGATGATATAAATAATCGTAGGAGAGGTCTCACGAGAGAAAGACAGGAGGGGAGGGGGGGGGGGAGAGAGGCGACACGTGCGCCAAATGCGACGTAAAATAACGTTTTCGTATAAAATTTATACGCAAAATTTGCGGAGAGTTATCTCTGTGATTCCTCGTGACACTTCCTACGCGTCGAATTCGTACCTCGATGACATTCTAAACATAACTCGAGTATTTCCTATTGCGATCTTCTTACGATCGTTTGTGTTTCAAACCGCGAAAATCGCGGACTTTCTAATCGGACCAACTATTTTCAGGGTATCAGTCCGAATCGTGAGGGTGTGCAAGCTGCGAGTTTCCCTGCGCCACCAACTACGAGACCACCCGTCCAGAGTCCTGGACCGTGCATCTGGGCGGTAGTTCAGTGTTGCTCGCGCAACAACAATCGTCTCACCAACTGTTTCGAATCAATGGGCTGTCCTGGAGTTAATTGGGACTCTAACCCGTGCAGGCGTTCCGTCACGGAAGCTGCCAGACAGGAAGTCATGAAGTTCTACGCCGCCGCAGAGAACCCATGATATGTAAGATTAGCCCTTTGCCTCGCAAGAGACGAAGAGAGAGAGAGAGAGAGAGAGAGAGAGAGAGAGAGAGAGAGAGAGAGAGAGAGAGAGAGAGAGAGAGAGAGAGAGAGAGAGAGAGCGTGTGTCTGTATGTATGATGTATATGCGATAGATAGATAAACAGATCTTCGCCGTACACTGACGACACTGTCTCCGACATTGTCTCCGACACTGACGAAAGATCGCACAGAAAGTTTCGTGTTACTGCGAATCAATTCGTGCGCGTGTTGTGTGTATGTGACTTCTGCCTCAGCTCCGTACAAATATTTGTGTCGCTGGATGGGAGAGCTCGGTAAGCAGACTACGGATGTTTGCGGAACGAGCGATTTTGATACTGTTGCTAGCCACGATATATATTGACGTTAGTTTTTAATAAACTAGAAAAAGATCAACGGGAGAAATTATAGAAAAATATACGCGCGATGTGGAGATCATTTTTACGGCGCGAGAGCCGTAAATCATACGGGTTTATGGAAACAATGGCATCGCTTTATCTTTCACGTTGCTCGGCCTGAGCATAAGTTGACAGAGAACGACCGAATCGAGTGAAATAAAGCGCGCCTAATAATACGAGTGAACGTTCACATGCAGCGACATAATTACTTGTAATTTCTCAATTGAAACGATCTCTCGTACGAATACGTCCCGAAGGAGAACAATCCGAGAGCAAAGGGCGAAGATTACGACTAACCAAATAAATTTCATATGTTGAATTATTTTCGACGCGCCGAATAACCGTGTAGCATCACGTATCATGTAACAGGAGAATCGCATGTATTTTACATATATAAGATAACGTATTATGTATCTAGAGATAAGATAATTATTTCACTATAATAAAATCGCGAACTAAAATAATATTTTTCTATCCGCTTGTCTCAACGATAGCGCGTGTTAGATGGACGCTTAGTGCGTAATTAATAACGTAGTTTAAGAGATATTTAAGAGTTTCAACTTTCAGAGTGCGTAGCAAGCAGTATTTGTCTCAAGTAATATCTCTGAAACCGATAACATGTCTCGTGGATCGATAATTGAATAATTACGATTGGTAGCCAACAACTCTGGCACTGCCTCGCGTATAGTTATTAACAAAAAGATATATATATATATATATAAAAAGGAAAAAAAAAGGAAACGAAGAAGAACATGACGTCACTCACGGACACACGGTACGACTAATCGCACATTTAAATGCGTCGTGTCGAAGTGAGCACGTGTTTAATTAATGTAAAACGCTTTCTTTTTTGTACGTACGCGTCGAGTTATACTTTTTTGCAGCTTTTATCATATGTGATATAGAAGGTAGACTTTAATACGCTGTAACGCAACGACGAATATTTATGTATGTAACGTAGGCAGAGAGAAGAGATAGAAAGAGAGAGAGAGAGAGAGAGAGAGAGAGAGAGAGAGAGAGAGAGAGAGAGAAAGAGAGAGAAAGAAAGAGAAGGAGATAGAGAGGGAGAGAAAAACAAAGAGCAATAAAGTTATGCGGACTTGTATAACCCCAGAGAACACCTGTCCGCGTTTTCTCGCCCCCGCGCTACGATCAAACTTCGTTACGGATGTAAAGCTTGATCAATTTTCGATAACTCGCTATGACATTGACGCATCGACACGGTGCGCTCACTTTCGCACCTGCACGCCGCAGCGCGGGAAATTTAGAACAATGACATCTATAATTTCTTTCGTATCGAACGAGACGGTGAGTTTGTGTCGCGTAATCATAGGAGATATCCGATATTAAAAGTTAAAGCGTTCGAGTACGGCGAGCGCTCGAGAAATTTTTCCGCGAGGAAACGCGACGGCGATTTTTCGCCGATGACGCTCGTTCGCAAGTCTATGCGCGTCGGCCGGAAGTTCCAAAGAGAATGGCGCGTCTCCTCTCAGCGAGAGGGATTCCACGTCGGTAACTCGCGCATTCGCGCGATAATCGCCGACAACGTTCAACGACGACCAAACTTCCGCTCGTCGCGTCGCGTTTATCTGCGGCCCTCTCGCCTCTCTTTCTCGCGGCGGCTCGCATTTTTCGCCCTTATCCGCCGCGACCGATAACGAGGCCATTCAACGCTTAAGAGCTCGCAAACGTCAGTCCAATCAGTCGCATTGTGAGGCTGAAGTCGTCACCTCGCGTCTCGACACGCGCTAAGGCAAAAGCAAATAGTGGACTATTGACGCGAGCCAACCACTTTGCGTAATGCGTCGCGTGTCGTGCTAGTCGCAATCGCGGGCGCATTCGACTGCCATGGCGAGTTACCGCGACGAAATTGGAAATGTCACTTTCGCATTCGGACGTGCACTTGCCGAGGGGTTGATCTCCGACGATCGCTTTTGCCGAACGCGGAATTAAATTCGATCGCGACGCGACGTCAGACGTTCTAACGAAACGTTTTAATATTATAATTTCGCGTCGATTGTTATATTAAGAACTTTCCGCCTAGACAACTTTTACGGCCTGGACAACTTTACGGCGCATTTCACTCTGACGTAGAATTTCATTAATCGCGTTAACGACTAAATTTTGCGCGTAAAGACAGAGATTGCCTGGATTTTAAGGTCGCGTTACCGTATCAAGCCTTTCATCGGGGAACTTCCACTAGCACTCGTCCGCGAATTATGCTAATTACGATGGCGCATCTAATCACTCGAACAACGCGGTCAAGGCGGACCGGTATTATTTCTATTCAGAGTTTGTCCTTTCCTTTGTGTATCATATCACCTTCATCAATATTCAGATGTTAAAGAGCAGCGATTTATGTGACATCGATCATAAAATATAACGCATTAAGATTCAAAAGCGTAAGTATAAACGTAAATAACTCTGCTGAACGTTTCCTGGTATTTTATAAGATTTATATCATGTGATACTCAATCGCGTATTTCATTTTAAAACAATATTTATAAATCTAAGAAAATTATATCAACTTTATTTTGGACAAAATCGATCCTTCATTCACGACGTCGCCTTCTTTCGTTCATCATTTTTTCAATTTTTTAGTCATAACGTTATCACTTGATAAATATTGAAATTGAAATTGCAAGAACGTTCGATAAAAAAATAAAAAATAAGAAAGAAAAAGAGATACGAGTTGTTCGATAAATTGTTACCGCGGCTTAAGACTTTGACATGAATATCTCTATCGGAAAGACACAAAAGTGCTCGTCGTACATCAAACATACAATAAATAAAGATAGGAAATGCTATGTCTATACATGGCATGAATCATCTTTCTCTCTCGCACGAGAAAGAGCGAGATCTTGAGTGCTGCGAGTGTTCCACGCACGTACGCGTAAACCACCACGATAACAGACCGTCGTCGACGAGATCGCAGCCGACGGCGCGCCGACGACAGGTGCATTCAGTATCCTCCAGGATCCCTGAAGCTATTGTCTTTCTGTACGAGTCCGTCTCGATACGCATCCGAGATGCACTTTCCGTCCGCGCTATCTTCGTATTCTCGCGCGCGATTCGCCTGCCCTTTTCGCGCCTTGAGTCTCGCCGCTTTGTACGACGCGCGACGACGTAATGCAATTCATAAAACTCGATTCTCCTCCTCAATACGACTTGCCGCGCTCCCATTGAGCTTTCGCCGGAAAGATTCGCGCGGCGGATATCTCTCTTAAATAAAATTGCCGCGGTAAGAAAAATCACAAAATAAATGTAACTGCGATTTTTACGTTTTACGCAAGTGCGTTTAAATAAAACATTTATTGTCGTATATTTAGTGAAATATATTCTAGAAAAATCTCAATTTGATCACGTAAGATTATTGTGTGTGTCGCGCGACGACGGAAGAGAAAATACGAATTGAGCAACGCGAGCGAAGGCGCGTGTATTTTATTCGCTGAATGGGGCTCACACGGCGACAGAGCCAGAGAGAGAGAGAGAGAGAGAGAGGGAGCCTTCTATTTCCTTTTCTTTTCGCGACCTCGTCTCCATCTTCTTGTCTCAACTTAGCGAGCAACGAGCGAGCGGGTTCTGTCGGTCCGCTGCATCCGCGTGCAAATAGATAACTCGCACGGTACACTCCGGGGAAGCGTGCACCTGAAGTGACAAACGGCCGGCCGCGTGTATACGTGGCCACCTTTGTGTCGGCATGTTGCTTTTGTTGAACCGCTCGTATTGTCCCGCTAAAAGAGCCACCTAACACGTCGTTCCGAACGGTTTTCTTGCTCGCGATTGGAATCTCGGATTGCGCGTTGTTCGTAAAAGCGATCGCAGTTAAATCGCTTCTTTTGTATTCTAACGCCAAAGAACTGCCGAAAGATAACTATTATTTCGTATTTTTTCGATAGGAAAAAGAACGAAAGGATTCGACATTAGTTGTACGTAAGTATATGGTACTCGCGTGTGTGAAATATTCGCGTAAATTTCGATGCATGAATTGTTGCAGATAATTCATCCGCTCGATTATGGCTCGTCTGGCATTTCCGGGCGAGACTGTAATGTTGCTTTAGCTAAGATAATACGCCGTCTCGTTTTGGATTTCAGCTCTTACGAATGGTACCGTCATATTTGCGGATGAAAAGGGATGCATCATCGCCGTCACCATTTCCGCCCGTAGAATACGGACGAAATCGAACGGCGAGCGGTGCCGGAAAGCGTACCAGAACCAGATTCTCTCGCATGTAAAACTGCGTCGAAATCCGCCATGTATCATCGTTCGCGGACGTTTGCAGTTGCGACTATTCGCGTGATTTCGCGTGAGTATACTTCAACGTTTCGGTGCTTTCCATTTGTATCCTCAGTATACAAAGTAGCTTACGGTGAAAAATTTCCTCCTCTGACTATTATATCGTCTCGATTCATAATTCACTCATTATTTCTTTGTCACTTCTACGTAAGCTATTAGAATTCAATGTCAATTTTGTCCTTGTCCCGTCCACAATTAACCAATGACTCCAAGATTAACTCCACGCGAGGCAATCGAGCATCGGCGACCTACAAATATTCTCGCGATACGTGCGTATTGATTTTATCTCAAGTTCCGTTTCGCTAAATTTTCTTAACGTACGGTTACGCGAGCTCCGCGAAATCGGAGAATAAACAAGACTGAAGTGGAAACGTGATTGCACCGAAAATCCTGGATGCAACAATACTAGCGAGTGTGTGCATAGTCGAGAGGGCAAGCACTCGCGTGGTATCGAGGTATTCTACGAGTAGTCACAAATATACAAAGGCCAAACAGCGACAGGCAACAGTGGCGACGACATGGCAGTCGTCGTCGTCGTCGTCGTCGTCGTCATCGTCATCGCCGTCGCCGTCGCCGTCGCCGTCGTCGTCGTTGTCGTATCGAGGAAGTGGAAGTGGGAAATAAGGGTGGAAGCGCAAACACACACAGTGCGGTCTCCCCGTCTTGTTTCTCCTTCGATTCGATTCCTTCGTCGTACACGCGCGCACACACACAGAAGGTAGGTAGGGTAAGGTAGGTGCGCTACTCTTTCCCCGTCGAGATAACGTCGATAACGTACGAGCCTCGATATTCGCGTATCGAAATTCCGATCGTTCAACGTCACCTTTTACCGCCCGATCGACGGGCGGGCGCGTTTTGGTTGTTCTGCGTGCGTGGCAAGCGCGTTTCCGGTTTGCGGGCTTCCTTTGATCGCGATTTTGAGCGTGAATCGCGTATGTTGTGTGTGCCTGTATATGTGCGTCGAGAGTAGCGTCGGGAATAGCGATCGAGCAAATGATTTTCAGTGATAGAGGAAGAAAGTCCGTATCGCTCTCAAGTGCGACGCGCAAATCTCTCGCTTTTTTTCACGTATCGAGCAAGATGCTCGATACGTGAAAAATGCATACCGCTCGCGGGCAAAGTACGTACACCTTGGTGATCTCTTCGGGCGGTAACATTAGCTCCGGAGACGCTGCATGAGGGAAATTGTGGCGTTTATACGAGACGACGATATGAGAGATAGTCGTGAGATATCTCGGTTTAAATTTTCCTTTTAAAGTCGCCCGATTTATGGACTGCGTACGAGGATAATCGCGAAATATACAAACGTAATTGCTAAGCTCGCATAATGGCTGGAACGTCAGATACGCAAGACTCGGAAACGGAAATTACGAGTCGAGGATTAGCACAGGACGTGTAACGTTACAAAAATAGAGAAACGACGCTGCGAATAAACGAAACGTGGTCGTGTCACCCCCACATCGGAGATTCGCGGCTAAGCCCGCCATTTTAAATGATCTTCCCAGGTGCTTTCACTCGCTATCGTCTCGACTTTACACACGAAGAATCCAAAAGTCTACGCGATATTTCTATTCGCGATATTCGACACGCTGATATCTCCGAGATATTGCATGTTTCTTTCCCGAAACGTCGGAATTTTCTCTCGACTTTTTATCGATGTAATTCTCTCCCTCATCTGTGAGAGATAACTTGGGATATCCGCCGATGTAATAACACCGCAGGTAGCGAGGATACTTAATCTCTGTGGGGTGTATCACATACCACGTTACTCCGTCACTACGCGCCCGACTCTAGAAACTGTTGATAAAACACTCACCATCACTGCGCTGCGCGATGCCTTTCTTGTCCCCTTTTCCCATATTTCCTTCTCCTTCTCCTTCTGTCCTTTAGAATAAGATGCTGCTTCTGTCGCTCCCACCTGAAACCCAATTGCAAACTATTTCGTTATCTTGCAAGGACTCGCTACGTCAAGCTCGCCGTGTCCTTTCTCGCTCGTTCTTTCTCGTGTACGTAAAATAAGTATATATATATATATGTACGTGTGTCTCGACTCACTCGTGAAACAGTTCTTTTTATTCCCGCGCGAACACGGTCCTTGTTGCGAATTGGTATATAGTGCCTGTCGCAAAAAGGTAAATGAGATACCGACTACGCGGTATAAAATAGCGATTGTTTCGTGATTGCGAAAAAATGAAATTGTACGAGCAAGGTCGATTACACGGCACTGAGTTGTGTAAATTGCGAACGCATAAAACAAAAAAGCATTGCATGCATTTGACGTTGGAGGATGTAGAATTATTATGTACTTTTGTGTATTTAATATTAATACAGTTGTACTTATTCAATTTTATTTTGTTGCGTTGCTTGTATTGCTTTGTGTTTCATATAATTTGACCGAATTAAAAAGGTTACGGTGTAGGTTTAAAATATTGAAATATTATCCGCTGCAAACAGACGAGTTTTGATCTCAATTTAATGTACCCTTTAATAAAAAAAGGTATATGCATGTCTATCCTGATACCTTCCCTCTTAAATATTTCAGCTATAAAGACGTTACGAGTATACCTATCAAATCGAACGTGGAAAAGTAGTTTTTTGCAAAGTTATTTTATCTTTTTATCTTTATGGTTCAAAATATGGGTATCTATTCGGGCTGGGATCGTTTCGCGTAATCTCGCGGCGTGACGATACACTGGTAGCCCGGAGGGAGTCATTTAACCGTCTGCCATAGGGGAAACCCAATAATGTCGCATTCCACGGAATGAAGATTTATCGCGCGTCATCGGACGCGGTCCAATTTTCTTATAGGTTTCTTTCCGAAAGATTTACCGTATTTCGTCGTGGACACGACTCAAAAAGCGTCCCTGCGCGACGAGAGTTACACTTATCCCACGTCTTGTCGCTTTGTTTCGACGTTCGGAATTATCCTTCGCGCGTGAACACGCGTCGGCCGTTTTGTCGGCCGACAGGGAAGGACAGTCCTTTGAAGGATCACGAGCTTTCTCGGCAAAAACGATGGCCGGGTTCTCTTTCTCTCTCGACCGTCTGTAACTTTGGTTTAAAGCCGACGCAAATTCGATACTCATTCATCCGCCAGCGAGATACATTACATGCTGACGAAGGGGGAGAATGGAATCTCGTTCGCGTTTTCGAATTTCGCGTGGCTTTGTGCTGCCTTCTATTTTCAGATCGGATCGAATTTACGCACGCATCACTGTGGCGCCTCTCGCAATGCACCGGCGATGGAAACTTTTGGCGAGTCCCAGCATCGACGATGCATTCGGAAAAGGAACGCTCACGCATCGCACGTGCAACGTCCAAATGCTATGCCGGTCACGTGCACCGTCGTGTTCGCGCGCGGAGGAAGAATCGAGACGAATCTGTTAATAAGATAAAACGGAGGCGCGTGATTCCGCGCTTTTTCCTCTGCAACGCGATCCTCGAGTTCCATGCGAAGGCAAAGAAAATCAAGCCCGGGAAGGATCACCGCGACGAGACGAGAGCTTCATTCTCCCTTCCCATTTTTGTCTTTTTTACATGGAGCTTGTTTCTACACTTTCTCTCGCGTCTTTTTCTCTCTTTTTCTCTCTATGACAAAACGTCTACTCTCGCAGACTTACTGACGACCAAATATCGCTCGTTTCTGACGTTACTTCAAATATTCTGTGACTATGCTCACCCTTATTTCTCTCGCTGATGATCCGCAAACACCCTCGGTGCTCGTATGTGGTACAAAACACAGTGTAAAAATTGTTTCTCCATGCCAGATCGGAAAATCCAATATCGCGGAATTATATTCCAAAACACGTTAAAACGTCGCGTTTTAATGAAAATTGAATTTTCTTACCGAAGAGTACATCGTGATAAAAATATCGAGAACTATGGAGTTATAAAGTGTAAAAATACTAGATATATGACAAAATGTTATGATATAAAGTTGACATAATTACACATGTATATACATATGTTAAATATGATTTTATAAAAATATATTATAGTGTTTCCGTGATACAATATTCCGCGTACAATATTTTATGATAATCCGGGGGCGTTTTTCACGAGGAAAAATGAACCGTAAAATCGAAATTGCACAAACAGCTGCCTCGGTAAACGAACAGGACGAACACTGGAACGTGAATTAAAGGATAAACGCGACGCGATGCCGGGCGCTGCTAAGTTTTGGTCACGAGGAAAACGAACGATAGGGCCGTGCAGTGCACGCACACGCTCGTGCACTTTTCCGCACGCTAAACGATCGACGATATAGCGGGCCATTTCGACCGAAAGTTTCAACGCTGTTACGGCACGTCCGGACGAATAAATAACGAGTTTACCACTCTCGCCAGCGTGTTGGATTTCAATTTCGCGACGAAAACTTATTGGAACACTATCGCCATATATACGTACGTACGACGCGCTGGAGCCGTTCTTGCGTAACGAGCTGCATTGAACATCAAGTCGTGCGAGTAGTTTACTATATTACACGCAAATGAATAATCATGACGCACTCTTCCTCTCTCAAAAGAGAGATTCCTCCGCAAGCTACAGCGTAGTGTTTTTAGTTAAAATCTTTTTCAGCAATTCGACCGTGTGTTTTTGTCACTCGCGAAAGCTCGCTGAAGCGAGTCTTTTATTAATAATTACTTAGGGCCGTTTTTGTATCTTCCAAAAGGGGTATGTAACATGCACCTTTACTAATTCATAACACCCTATTCAATCTCAATTTCTCTCTCTCTCTCTCTCTCTCTCTCTCTCTCTCTCTCTCTCTCTCCCCCCCCCTCTCTCTCTCTCTCTATTTCTGCCTTTGCACTGTACGTGCATTACGAAGAGCGCGTTGGAATTTCTGTTGCATTAACATTTTCCGCCACACAAAAATTTCGAGAAATACATTTGTACCAGGTATTCTCGTTCACGCAACGGATTTCTCTGCTGGTTTTTTTACATTGGCAGACCGCACACAATAGCTCCTTACTAATTTGCGAAATTATACGCGAGTGAATTGCGCTTTTAAATAATTTACATATCTTCCTACCGCCCGAATAAAAGAGAGGGAAGGGGAGAGAAAAGGAGAGAGAGAGAGAGAGAGAGAGAGAGAGAGAGAGAGAGAGAGAGAGAGGAGAGAGAGAGAGAGAGAGGAGAGAGAGAGAGAGAGAGAGAGAGAGAGAATGAGCAAAAGTGCTTTCTCTCTGCACTCTGAAGATTAAAATATACTTCTCTTTTATTTATATATGTTTACGTGACTCAATATGCATGCTGCATATAGTGTTGTACGTCCATAAAGGAAAGATATATATTTTTAAATAATTCACATATATATATCTACATCTTCCAAATACCACGGGACGCTTCGTTTCGGAACTTATGTATGTCTTTTCAACTATTTGAAGAATAAAACGAGATATCGTACACACGAACCTCTCATTCGGAATGCCAAGCTTTTCGACCGTCACGAAAAAGCAAGAGGCAGCGAAGTATCTACTTAGACGAGAAGGATAAAAATTCTGCGAGAATTCCAGGTTGCCCGAGTTTCTACGTACGGTAGACACGGGTTCTTAGATAAAAACCCGATGTCGTATGAGAGGGATTCAACGACCGTGGAACATGTAATAAAAAAAGAGGGTGCATACAAACGACTCGTTTTATGATCGGCGGTCGCTGATGTATATCCTCAATCACCTGCTCTTCTTCCGTTCGCCATTACAGTGACTACGTTTTAAAAGCTTTTCTACACGGAACGGTCGATTCTACCCAACTATTGCGAAGCGATTGGTAAATACTAAACCACGGTTAAGCCCGATAACTTTTCCTCTCATATTCATTGCCGATCGATAAGCAATTTTCGATATTCCAATTGATGTTTCCCGAATATCAATGAAAAATCCTTAAACAATCGATCTTTCTCAATTTCCTTAACAAACTGATGACGCGTCGACTTTCAATTATGATATTAACCGTGGTTGCTATAAATCTCGACTCAACATTTTCCGTCACGCGGTCACGTTTATAGAAAAATAACGAAAAAATAAGGAGAGTACAGAATGAAAGCAAAAGAGAAAGAAGGGTCAGGTCTTCGCGGCGCTCGAATGTGCTGCGAGAATACCCAGACCTCAGCAACCTTATCAAAAAGGCAGTTATGCGCTATAAGGCGAACGAACGCGACCCGAGGGTCCTCCTTCCTTCTCGACTTATCTCCGTGAAGAGGATTTTCCAATCCTGCTCGCCGTGATCTCGCTGCGTCCGTAGCGCGCCGATAAGAGACGTTCGCTCGCTCTCCGAGAGGACTCGATACCTCTTCGTGAAAGGCATCGACGGGGCCTTCATTAAACCGTTCGACGACGTATCGAGAGACGGCGCAATCCTCCGCGAGAACGCGAATGCGTGCTTCCGGCGAAGAAGGAAAGGCGAGCCGCGACAAGGAACGGCATACGCAGGAATAGCCGTCGCGATCGAACGCCGGATCGCTGTTATCGGGAATTTCGCAATTTCCGGCTGAATCCGACAATTTCCTCCCTGCGACGCGTCGCCTGCCGCACGCACAGCGCGAAACTTTTCGTGCTACCGAACGACCAGTCGCTTTAATTTACGTTATGGTCACGAGCTGAAATTGAAGGGAGCAAACGTCGAAAATGTGAAGTGTAACTCTCGCGGCGCCCCGAGCTTATCGACCCTTCAAATCACTGACATATGTGAGCAGCTGCTTACGTATCCCATCTTGAATTTAATATCCTTCTTATTTTAAGATGTGTCGCGGCATTTTTAAAGCGTACATTACTTGCGTTTACAACAATTACAAAATATAAACACACGTTGCGATTATACACTCTTTTTACATTTCTCAATATGCCTTCCCCTCTCGATTAACTGTGTAATTTCTCGCGGAATTATCAACATGCATTTGCATCGTTATCGATGCGAGGAATCAGCGGATCCTGTCCGAACGAAAGTACCAAGATGTACGTCGATACTTCGCCATCGGGAAAATTAATTGGATTCTCACTCGCAACTAAATGCTTCCGCGAGGAGCTGGTAGGGGAGAAGGAGAAAGGAGGGAGGAAATATTAAGAATCCCGAAATCTGCGAGATAACAGACGCGAGTGACTTAATAGTCGTGACTGATAGATCAGACGGGACAAAGCCGACACGTCGCTGAATTTGACTTGATAATACCGGGCACCTTGCAAGGATCAATAAATCATGAAATTTATGCTGATCCCCTTCAACCCTTCCTTTTCTGGGCATCGGCGCGGCGGAACTCCGCGACCCGGTATAACGCGAAAGGCAGCAGTTAAACGTTGGAGGTTGTAAACAACACTCGCGAAAATTCCCTGTGTCCCGTTCCGGCGAGCTCATAATGAACGATCTTCCGGCGGAATATCGTCCATTCTTATGCAAAACACCCGTCATCGTCCCGCACATTGCATATTATGCGCTTTCACACAAATTAGAAAACGCGATGTGATCAGTTTATCGCAGAATGAATGCTTCGTCATCGAATGTGTAAGCTTGACATATAAAAATATGGACGCGAGATATCTATACATATATGTATATACGTGTATAAGCATGCATATCTTTCTTTTATCGCTGCAAGTTTCGATGCTTTCGAACATTCTTACGATGCTTCTTCGAATATTTAGTAACTTAAGAACGTGCCGACGTGGAGACTCGCGGGAATGGGGTCCTACTTAAATCTTCGATGCGAATAAAGGCATGTAACCAATTAATTTTTCTTACAGCCTTCATATGATCACGTTCTACTCGAGACGATTTCCGACACACGTATTTGTTGCGAGCAATTTCAGTTTCAGCGATTTATCTCGAACGTTTTCTCGCCTCTCTCGGAGATAAGAGCTACCAGTCATTCCGATGCGTAAGGATCCATTGTTCGCGGAGCTTATCGAAGAAAACATTCTTCTCGCTTCCCAGATATTCATACCGGAAGTTAAAATCAACTGAAACCACCTTTCACCGACTCTTCAAACTTTTCATTCTCTCATCTCTTTCAGCGTCTCCGCCGTTCGATACGCGAACTCTCCACGATACCCTTTCTTTCTGGCCTTGAGCACAATCCAACGTTCCGTTCGCAACTTCTTTTACACTCTATCGCGCTCTTTTGCCATTCCCGACCAATCCTACGTATCTTCTTTATTACATTTTACCCTCAATCAATATTATCAATTCAAGATTACATTATTTTTTGAGCACTCTAAACTGATCAATTAATTCAATGCACTATCGCGGAGCACTTTGACTTTTCGACAACGAAAAGAGAAACGATTTCACGATATTTACTGTCAGCATTAAAAATATAATTTTATATCGTCACATTTATTTTTGTTAAAGATACGATCTACTTTGCCACACACACACACACACACACACACACACACACACACACACACACACATACACGCGCGTGCACACACTGTATCTTTACCCGCTCCGCGAAAAAAGAATCCTTAACCTTCTAGGAAGCCGAAACTTGCCATTCTCCTCTGCTTGTAAGCGTGGCAAATATAAGAGACCCGAAACTACGGTAAGGTTGCCGACGAACGGCCTGCTGAGCAAAGGCTTAACGTTAATCGCTTACCTTTATCTGCCGTTGCGATTCGTCACGGCGACATGCCGTCGAGAGAGTGCCCAACTTCCGTCACAGCACGACTAGTAGTCCGCCACTCTCGATCCGTGCTGTCTCTCGACGATTACGCGTGCCGGAAAAAGAGTAGTATCGCACACGCACCCTTCCCTCCCGCTCGAATGATGCGCGATTGATGATGTTGCACCTATCCGTTCATCGCGACCTTCGCTCTCTTTCACACACTCTTTCACGCGTTCTTTCTCTCTCTCTCTCTCTCTCTCTCTCTCTCTCTCTCTCTCTCTCTCTCTCTCTCTCTCTCTCTTTCTCTCTCTCTCTCTCTCTCTCTCACCTCTCTCCTTCCTTTTCACTTGCTCATTATCGCACGTTACGCTAAACCGAAATCGGCTGTCTCCCTTATCGAATGGACCGCCCTATCAAATGTACATGTCTATTGCCATCTTAGATTTGCGTCCCGCAGAATGTCCAGACGTGAACGGCTTCCGGGACCGGCACCGACTGAACTCCTGCCGGATGGCAACCCGGACGATGATTATGCTCCTGCGTCCGCGATCGTGGGTGACGACGTTAGGCGTCCTCTGGACGAAATTGACCCGAGGATGCACGCGAATGCAATGTGGAGGTTGATAACGCAGGACATTCGAATCAATACTGGCCAACTTTACCAACGAGATTTAACTGTTGTCGATAATTCGCGAATATTTTAATTCCTTTCTTACACCATAGGTTGCAATAGTAGTTAGAATACATGGTGCTTTAATTAATTAATGACGTTCGAATCTTGGATTTTATTGCGGATAATACGGAACTTGAACTGTTATTAATTTTCCTATTGAAAATTTTAGTCTCATACATCTGCTAATTGTCTTCTATATTATAGGATATTTCTTTAAATACTTTAAATATTGTGAATTAATAATACTGATTAAGATTTTTCAAAACATGATTTGAGAGATGAAATGGATTGATAGCTAAATGTATCCAGTTACAATTTTCAAAATAAAGTAATATTTTGGCAAATGATTGGAGTAACATGACAAATCGATACGTACATATTTCTCAATTAAATTTATAGTTCAAACCTAATTATCAACACCTAATTTTTTATATTAATATTAAATTAATAACTTATTTCAATATTTCGTATATAATTTTTTATACAATAACTTGCCGAGTTTTGTATTGGTAGGGAAGATACCTCTTTTATTGGCTACTGGTACAAAGCTAGAAATTTATTGATAAAAATATAAAAATTGCCTACTGATACAGAACAGCGTCATTCGATATTTAAATAAATTGAGGTGTTGAATTATGAAAGGATTGATAAAGATATCTACAAATATTAAGACTTAAAGAAAACTTTGAAATTATTTAAAGCAAATATAATGAATCAATTTTATACGTTAAAAATTTACCAACAATGAATAAGGATACAATAACAAATCGCGGGATAAATTTAAATAAATGTTTGTGCATATATACATGAACAAAAAAATGTATTTTCGAGTGCATGTTAAAGATGCATGATATATAATTCATAGAAAATAAACTACAAAAATGCTGTGATATTTTTTTAATATGTAAAAAATCAATATCACATTTTGCGAAAAGAGAACCCGATAATTTGTAATTCGTCTCCGTTGTATTTAATTTTACAGTTGCGTTTGTCCTTAAACATATATCTTGTTTTTATATACCAAGAGAAGAGAATGCGTTAATGGAAATTTTCAAGAGAATATTTTAAATCACGATCGAGTTTAACAAAAATGTTACGACGCACTCCGCTAAAATGCATTCGTCGACAATTAAAGCACATTAAATATTAAAACCGGGGAATGATATTACATCGTTGCGATGCATTAACGTATATTTACGTAGGGGCATTAACGACGCGTCTAAATATGCATTTGCTGAAGATATAATGATAGTGATTCGAATCTAAAGGGCCGAAGAAAGTATCGGACAACTTTTCTACTAGCGTACGTTTTTACATAGCGTCCTATATAGCGTCCCACATATTTTCTCGTTCCGCATAACTTCATAGTGAAACATCATATGAGAGACTCGTACAATTTTAAAATATACGTTTCATATGCTGCGTATATTTCCATTACAGAGAAAAGAGCTCTAATTAGCACAATTCTAGAAAATCCGCAGTAGTTCAATTAATAAAGCTAATAATTATAAGTGCCTGCGTATTAAAATTATCCACCCGATCATTATGAAAACAATTGTTCGTTTTAATAAAAAAATGTATCACATATCTTTCCCAATAAAAAGAGAAAATATACTCGCGGTCGTTAAAAACATATTGGTGGAATAGCGAAAGTAATGATACAGATAACAATGTCCCGAAAAAATCCCGCAGTATTTCCGTATGTAAAAAATAATATATAGTGTGTGTTATTCTTCCTATGTTCTGTGGTATTCTCACGTTGCAACAGCAAAATTATTTTAATATAAATATAATTATATAATTATCCCCCCATTATCCTTGAATCACTTCTCGCATATATATATGATAACTTTCAATTTCTACGCCGTGTTCAATCACGTCGTGATATCGCGATACCGATAACACCCGACACGGTAAATATTCCAAGTCTCCGTTGTCTAAGAATATAAAGCATGACCGAAGGAAAACTGGAACGGCGAACCCCAACGAAGGAACCTGCTCGAGAAGCCAGGCTTGAATCGGTGAGCGGCCTTTAATTATACCTTTCGTCATGAAATATTTGCGCGTTAATAATCGCGTCGAGACATTCGTTAATTCTCGATACCGCGCCGTCGTCGTCGTCGGCAGTGGCGAGGATCGCCGCCGTCGAACAGGAACGGAAAACACGGCGGCGTTCTTCGACGAATGCGATTCATAATTCATGACTCGTTACGTCTGTCTACAGGGTGGCTTGGCGGCGAAAGCGCCACCTCTCTGCCGCTATAGCCACCGCCAGAAGCTTCGGGCCCTTATGCATATTGATACTTCGCGTAACGGTAACTCTCACTCTTTCGCTCGAGCGTTTAGACGCGTCCTCGTGTTGTCGTACGAGATGTTTGCGCATAATTTCACTCATCGTGTTTGGCTACCCCGGCAGTTCGCTCGCGTGCCCGTCGACGTGCCGGGGGCACGCAAATGTTTGCGCAATCTCCCGATATTTCTCTCTTTCTCGGTCTTCATCTCCCCCCCTCCCTTCCCCCTAACCCCTCTCACCGTAACCGGCACTTGCGGCACGACCAAGCGACACGATGAGTCTATCGATAAATACTGTATTTGGTGTTATCTTACCTCGACGTTGACACTGCGCTACTGTTGCTTCCTTCTCCATCTCCTCATCGTCCTTCGTTCGACGACGATTCCGATGATGAAGCACGGGACCGATCCTGCACTGTTCACGATGCCGGACCAAATGGACGCCGAATTCGCTCGCATCGCGGCGCTGTACCGAGAACACATAGACGCCATTAACGGTAACGGTCTGAATGTCGCGTTTTTATGACGATTGTGATCCGGCTCGATTCACGAATACGGGATTTCCGAGAATCACATAATTTCACTGATCAAAAACGAAAAATGATCAACACGACGCTGTCCGCGATACCACATTCGACAACGGCGACGTTTCGCCCGAATCTTAACACATTCAGTGGTACACACTTATATGTACTCGCGGTCGTGCGACCGGCGCGAAGTAAGCGGCGTGACGCGTGTTTTGGCGCGCAAAGCGTCTAACGAGCCCAATATGGCCGGCGGCGGCGTTGTTGTTTCCTTGGCGCACTGGGCTGAGCGAGCGTAGAGGTGACCTAGGACGGAAGGTAGAATGGCTCGGTGAGCAATAATCCATACAGTCGTGTGCTCACTCTCACGCGAGACGTTAGTTGTGGACAAAAGGAGCGACGACGACGTATTATCGGATAAAGGTAGTTATTTCATACTAGTAGATATATTTCCACCGCGACATGCAACGAGCCTCTGTCATGCGTGCAACTTTTCGCCGCATCTCTCGTTTCGCTTTCTCGATTACTTATCGCTCTATATTTTAATCGCCTGACATTCATTGTTTTTTGTCTATTTTCGTGTCTTAACCTCTCTTACTTCTCTGTACTTCTGTCCCAATCTCTACTTCTCTCTCTTTCTTTGTTTCTGTCTCTGTCTTTCTCTATCTCATTATTTCTCTCTCTCTCTCTCTCTCTCTCTTTCTCTTTCTCTCTCTTTCTCTCTCTCTCTCTCCTCCCTTGCTTGCTATCTCTCACGGTAATTGCTTAATATTCACTCATATTCGCGACATTAACTTGCATGCGATCGTATGAATATGCAATATATATCGATTTGCATGCAATCAGCGGCTATAAAGATATTAGTTATATAATTCTCTAATTATTGTTTTATCAGGACTTCAATATTTCACGTCAGGATTTCGTCTCTTCAGATCTTCAAAAAGTCAGAACTTCGCAGCTTCAGTGTTACATGTATTGAACAGGCATTGGACAGGTAGCAAACTGTGATCCAATTATTTTATATTTCGTTAGCTCTCTTGAACTAAATGCGGCACATCTCGATTTTCTTGTTTATTTTTTCGTTATAGAATTTCGAACTTATAGTTAATATTCTCTGAACAGAAAAAGAGATTATCATGAAGTACGTGTTTACACAAGAAGCTTGAAAATTATTATTTAATACATGTCACTAATTAATTGTTTTACAAAATATTTAAATATAAAGAATAACTAATTAATAATGTTATTTATTATTAAATAGTTTCATAAAATATATTTTATAAAATCACATAATACTGATTATCACATTATAATATTGAGAAATATAAAATGAAGATATGTCCTTTTTGATCAGGAGAGTACTATGTGCGACTATTTGTTTGCGATAATATAATAGATTATTAAATACATAATAAGTTACATTATGATTGTCGCCTGTTTATTTATGTAAGATTGCATGTCGCATGCATTAAGATTATTCACGAAACGTGCCAAGTTTTCTTCAGAAAATTGTGTGAAAAAAAAGATTGAAGTTGAAAATAAAGCAAATGTTTCTTTTTTTCCTATAAAATCTAGCACGTAACAAAATTTTATGTAAAGAGTATAACAGATTTTTAAAAAGATGCAATTAAAGGTATAAAACACCAAAGCTTTTTTCTTGATGAAATTACAAAGCTTGTAATAGTAAACGACGGCAATCATACGACATATATTTCCATAGCGTCTTTATTTTGTTTCTTCCCGGAGACAATCGTCCTGACTTTTCAGGTCGGTTGTGAATTTCATATACTTTTATAGAAATGGTTACATATTCAACATAATATTTACAAGATGATATTCGTTCGAAAAGAAAAATAAGATTCAATATAAAGATTCGAACGATATACTTTGATGAATTGATGCAAAATTATCGCAAATCGATAGCCAGTTAATCGTACAAATATACTTTTCTCCCTTGTATTCGCCGTCTTGGCGAAACGTTTTGAGAAACGTTGCAATTCTTCGCGCAACCGGGCGTTTTATACTGAAACCGGTGGTTTTGCCAGAAGGCAGCCACCGTATCCGCTGGCTGAGCCTTGCCAAAGCTCGGCAGTCAACTACGATGATATATAGACATATGCATATGAGATGATATCGCGAACAGGATATTTCGAAGTTTTATTTGATTCTCGCTACGCGGAGACACGAATACGTCACTAGGAAATGTAACAAAGCACGTTCGCGCTCCTATGTTATGTATATACGTCGTATATATACATTGAATAATCGTGCGTGACAAAATTATTTTGCTGCAATGAATACTTGCTACAAGAATATACGAAACGTAAAGTAATTATTCTTTAAGAGTTTTATCACATATTGATGTGTCAAGTGTCGTGTGTTTATATCGTAATATAAATTTGAATTAGTACGAATCTTACGATGTGTTTGAATCGATCTGACGATGTTTCCTGTGCGCGAGAAATTTTTTTTATGCGTGTTGTGACGCGCTATGTTGTGATCGTCGAGCTTTGGCAGTCAGTTGAAAAAACATAAACGACTTGGCTCGACTCTTTATTGCACACTTTCTAGTTCTATAAGGATATATAAAATACATAAAACAAAAAATAAAATAAGACGAGACATTTCTTACGATGAAATTTTATTCGTCGGGACTTTTCATTATTTTGAGTGACAACTGACTTGAACGGAATCGCGATTTATTATCTCAAAGATTAATTTCTAATTTACTAATGGAATATATATTTTCCGCTTTTCTAACACATTTTTCGATATATTTTACGATATCTCACATTCATTTGAACGCTCGTGAGACGATGCAAAGCAATAGAGAGTTAAGCAGATTCGTGGCGCGAAACTGACGGGACGAGCTGAGCATTTCGCTCGGAAACAAGCCGCGCGTACAGCGGCGGCTTTCTCGAAATAAAACAAGAGAGAAAAAGGAATAAAGAGAGAGAGAGAGAGAGAAAGAGAGGGATCGAGGTCTCCAGGACGCGCCTATGGTCGTCGAGCTTAATTATTTCGCGTCGCGCGGAGACGGAAGATTAGAATAAAGCTCACTTTGCGACGACAAGACGCCTCGAGAGGGCCAAACGCAATCTGAAGTTGCCAAGTGCGGCGGCCGGGAAAGGACAAAGGGCGGGGCGAGAAGGGTAGGGCAAGGGCGTGAAGGGCGAAGGACGTAGAGGAGGAGGGTGGTCGGTCTGCTACTCGTAGGACCCACACGGATGAAAAAACTCCGATGGAGTTCCAACCCGCGCGCGCGGCTTCCTCTCGCTCTGGCCCGAGGAAGCAGCGAGAATTTAATTAAGAATTTCCGCGGACGACGGGGGCGCCATATTGCTGTGGCACACACGCGTCACCCGGCCGCGAATCACGCGACTTTCTCACTCCCCGCAGCCACCCCTAATTAAATCGAAAGAAATCTCGCGCACCGCCGTTCCCTCCTTCTTTCCCCATCCGACGGTACACCGTGTTCTTTTTCTCTCGTACGGAACTCGCTGCCTGCTCGTCCTGATACTCGATCTCTCTCTCTCTTTCTCTCTCTCTTTCTCCCTCTTTCTCAACCGGAGCGTCGACATCCCTTCGGTGACAATCCAGTTCCGGCTGCAGAGGAGTCCGCAGAAGAAAGGAATTTGCATTTTAACCTTCGTAGCCTCGGAGGTCTATTTCACGATACCACGCGACGGGTTTTTCTATTAATACCGAAGAATAAGATAAAATTAATACCGATAATACGATCGTGTTTGAAAAATGACACGTAAAAGATTGAATCCTGCGATGTGGAGACTACACTTGCATTTATTCTTTTATTCTGTTAATTTTAATCTGCAGTATTTTGAGAAATTAATACTTTGTTCCTTATATTGTGATATTCATTTATACTTTCCTATTTGATCTTTGAGGCTACGAAGTACAAAGTGAGTACACAACACAGCGTTTTTCAACTATTTTCAAAATGCTTTAGATTGATAAAAAAAAAATAGATTTTGTCATTATAAAGAAGTGAATGTATTTATTTTAATTACAAATTACGTATAGAATTTAAATAAAAATGTGATAGAATATAGCAGAATATAACATAAATGTAACAGAAAAAAATAATAGTGAACGTAATAGAATATGACATAATGACAACAGGATATACTACAATGTAATACAATACAATGGAATATAAAAATTGTGCAAAAAACTGTCCGGCAAATATTTCGAGGACGCATGAAATCTCGTGTTTCGTGTTGAAAAACGCTGCTGTACAAAATAAAATGTACCTTCAGTAACATTTTATTTTGTAATATTAATTTTCTTCGCCGACGTCGTGGGATTAAGACAACTTCAATGGTACGTACCATCACCGATTGCTATAATGGCGGCGCAACAATTATTGATATTTGCATTAGTTTCATCGCATGATATTTCGACAAAGTTATATTTACCTACTACCTACATAATGCCGAGCCAAATGCGATTATTGTGCCATGATCGCATGCAAAAACGATTAGAGCAATTATTTTCGTCTATCGTGGATTGTCGACTATGCGCAATATCAAGAATAACTTCCGCGATAAAGTGACATCCTTTGATTCTGCTTAATAATAGATCCTTGAAGAAAATCTATAATATCTTTATTGCAATATTTGAAGTGCCGTTGAAATTCAATAATGGCTTAATGTGCTTTATCGGATGACATATGTGAATTTTAATAGGGAATCATATATATCGAAATTGCGTGCAAACGAGATTAGCTAAACAAAAATTATTAATTGACGATAAGATCAGTGATTTTACAAATACAAAGCCATATATAGCTCCTGATAATTCTAACGATGGAAAATTATCGATGGTACGAAATATTTTCTAGATTGCGATCTCTCTCTTTGAGATTTAATCCCATATATCAGGTATCAACAATTGTTGCACGTCAGTATTATTTTTTGTTTGATAATCTGCTGTTCATTATATATTTATACAAATTGTTTACCATGCTGAATTATTCTCTTCGAATTTTTTCGTATTATGATTTTGAATTATATGAATAATTAGTACTTGTATTTTATCGAATTCGTTTATAAGCGCTATATGAAAATGATGGGATGGGAAGATACACTTGCATTTAGAAGTTCCATTTCAAGCTCTCCTTCCTGCCCTCCTTCCTGCCCCTATCATGCCTCTTACCTTCCTTTCGGATGATATCACAATGCACCATTCTTCTCTTTGACGTTGATTAACGATTCTTTGGTAAAATATATATATATATATACACGTATGTAAAAAGTAGTATCTATTTCCTTCCTCGCATAATACACCCGCTCGATTCTTGAATCTGGCCCTCAGACGAAAAGGTTTGTCTGAAGCTTCGAGACACTAACAAGTATCGTTATGGTGATATAACATTCGCCTTCGGAAATTATCTATTACAATAATTATGTCTTATAATATATAAAATTTTTTTAAAATTTATATTGGAAGAAAAAGTATCGATATATATATATTTAAACTGACGTTACCAAATTTCTGCTTATAGAAAGAGTGTGTTACCTGTGTATTCTAAAAGAAGAAAATAAAATATTTGATATCTAAATTCTATTAAAATATAATGCATGTATTATGCGAGAATATATAATTTCTTTAAAACTTGAATACTCGAGAATTCGGGTAGACATGTACTGAGAGAAAATTTCGGAAAAACTATGTTCAGATATGGGGGGAGTTCGAGGCAAAAAGAACAAGACAGTCCTCTATACAACCCGTTTATTATAAGCTTGAATCATATATTAAATAGTACTCATGTTAAATATATAACTCAAGTTTCGAATGTACGTCTACATATCTTATACATCATCAAACATATATGTGTGCTTACATGTGCATATATCTGAAAAGAAAAATAACAATATGTCATAGTATAAGGCTATAAGGAATTAAACGAACGAATCGATGTGTTATCGCTTCCGTCACCGCGCAGGGCGACGAAGCTACGCGTGAAAGTTCTCGAGGAAAGTAAATAGAAAAGAAAAGAAAAGAAAAAAAATACGGAAAGGAACATAGCGAGATTCCTCGCGTAAGGGAACAAATATCCGGTGTCCACCGGGACACGTTTCGTACGTATTTCCGGTCGTAGCTGAATTGATCGCAATTGACGCTTCCGATCGCCCGATCGAAGCGAATCGCATCGCAATCCGCCGACTCGAAGACGTCGATCGAAAACGATGACCCGTGTTTCGTATTCGGAAACGTGCGCATCGAACTGCATACGCCGCGCTCGTGTAGAATTGGAATTTGAGGAGAAATTACGGCGAGACGTAGCAGAGAGAAAAGGAAATCATGTCACTCACGATTGCCGGTTCTATATCTTGTTTCTTAATTTTTCGCAATTAATTAACATGTAGCTCGAGCAAGCGACTATAATTCTCGAATTTATTGAGCGAAGCATAATTTTCGTGTTACGTTTCAAATAACGAAAAGCCTCACACGTCATGAGTCGTTATATTCTGTGTGTGTGTGTGTGTGTGTGTGTGTGTGTGTATGTGTATGTGTATATATATATATATATATACATACATACATACATATACATACATACGCAATTGAAAATATTGTGATGATCAAATCTCATGCTGTAATTAATATAAATTTTAATGCATTTAATTTTTGAATTTTCTCCTTACAATTCTACGTTTCATCTCTTCACGGGCAATATTCCTCGCTCGTGGAATCGAACGGACGTGTCAGATTATCCGAGCTAAGTCTCGTCAATAGATAAATTTTCCCGACGAAACGCGGGTCAACTCGCAACTTCCGCGCAAGAAATAGGTGGAAAGTACAGCTTTTAAGCGTAACGTAGGTACTCCGTAGGATTTTGCCATCCACCTTCTCTGCTTTCTATCGACACTGCTTGTTTCCCGTTTTTCTGCTTTTCGTCGCGCTACTAATATTGACTATATAATATCAGCCGAGGCGCGCATCCTCTCGTTTTCATAAACGTCTTTGTGTATCACTAGGTAATATTTTATACTTACTTCGCATGTACGCAAAATAAGACAAGTCCGAAATAGTTTCCCTTCGATCTCTCCGCTCTTCAAATGGAGGAGTTCGTAAGTTAACGTTTCTTCTCTCCCTTTTCAAAAATTTATCACATTAGACAATTTAATTCTCCGTGAAAGAAAATTTTGAAGATATTCATTTTTTTCGGTGCAAAGTTCCAAATTCTTTCGCACTTGACAGTTTTTGCAGACAATCGATCGACCTGTCTATTTCGCTAAGAGACCCTTTCGCGATATAAATCAGACGACTCGTCGCGTCGAAATCATGACAATCGAGACTTGGTAGACAAGTCGCAATTCTTATGACTTGCGACACGTCGTTGCAACACTGTTCGATTAAAAAAATTACGCCGATGTTTGTGGCGAAAATCAAGTAGTTTGCGAGAAAAACGGTGTTCTCAAAGGAAATAGCCGAACGGCTTCTTTCGCAATCTAGAACGTCATAAAGGAACTCAGATATCGAAGACGTGACACAAGCGCTGGTTTCACAATTATCTCGAGGATCATCCGTGGTCGTCGTGAATTTTTTTATCTCTCTTGTAAGCTTTCTCTTGTATCTCAAGTACGCGAGGTAGTTAATAATCGAAGGGTTGATTGCAATTGACTCTAAGTATTTTCTAAAACAAGTTCTTGAAAAGTTCAAGTAATCTTGAAAAGCTAAAAGAGCAACTAAAACTTTGATTAATTTTCTCGATTCCTCGAGAGAAGTCTACTAGACAATTGCCGTACTGAAACGAACTCGATTAACGAACGATCGAATTAACACGATGTCTCATGTATTAACGAGTTCTTAATTTTATATTGTCGAGTATATTCAGCAGACATATATCGGCAAATAATTGCGAAGCCAGGCCTGCGGTAACGTTATGGGTTTCATCGAGAGAAGATTGCCTCTTCGAGATTATCGACACTATCACACGCTAAATTGTCTCGCTCAAAGCCGCGCTGTGTGTAACAATGTCGCAAACTCCTTTATCGCACTCTATAATCAGTGGACGGATATACGAGCTATAATAATTTCGCCTAGGAAATGCATTTCTCGTGCGTGATTTTCGAGATGCGCGATCATATTCTCCTAAAAAAAAAGAATGAAAAACTTACATTTCACTCTCATTTGATTTATCTAGAGTTGAAAAAAATCGACTTCAAGATGCGTATTAAATTAATTTAAAAATTTTGGTCGAAAATCAAGCACGGTCGTGTGACACAGAGAGATCTCCTACATCTCGATCTTGCGATCGCAGCTTATAGCGCGTTCTCTCATTTTAATGACTGAGTGGAGTTTAAAACAAAACGTCATTTATTTCATTTCAACGCAGACACGATTCAGTTTTTCTAGATAGATTCGCGTTCTTTTTTCCTTTTTCTTTACTTTCTTACAGCAGTTCATTGTTTGCGAGCACGGAAATATGTATTCACGGTGTTAATCCTCCTTAAACGTACAATGAATGAACAGTAAAAATAGATTTAAAAATTAAAAATTTAAAAGTAGACTTTCCTTTAAACGAGGTGTACAAAACCAAAAGAGTCTCAAATATTGAAGACGTTATTAGGATAAAAAGAAAAACTTACACACAATATCTTACGTATTCAGGGAAAACTTTAAATTCTATTAGCATAGCGCGAATATTACAATAATTTACCATAATGATCATACGTTTTTACAGTTTGCAATCTCCATGCTGAAACCGAGTCCGCCGCATTTGTTGCTACATGTGTATTTTTTTGTGAACAGAGAAAGAAACAAAGAAGGGAAGAAAACATTTGTCCCCAGTCACACGTGTTATTTTGTATGTAAATTAGCTCCGTCCCTAAGTGCTAATTACGGTAATTACGTTATGAACACTTACGAGTAACTTCGTACACTTACGCCAAAACGGAAAGCTCGTATTCTCATGTTTCTGTTCGCCTCAGTGAAACGCTGGTAAATTTTTCAGGGCAGCCGACACGATCGAATCCGACTAGCGGTGGCATCTTGAATATACAGTCATAATTTCTCACTTCAATAGTTACAATTTAAAAATCAACAAAGTCCAAATTATCGCGCAACAACTTTATTTCATTATTTACATTACTCCGCTAAAAGGAGAATCAGTTTGCTTGCAAAAATTGCAACTGTGTTGTAAAAAATATCGCATAGAATCGTCTTCCGTTTTTCGCTTTCAGAGCCACATCGCTAGTCGTTCAGGTCGATCGACTTATCGTATAGGCGGTAATTCTCAGTCGAACGGGATCGGCTGTCGGTCGACGTACGCACATAGGTACTCTCTAAGCTTAATCGTACTTGTCGATAAAATTGACATCATTTTCGCTTTTGCGGTTTTACTTACGTTACCACGATGCACCGTTCGCGTGTGCAACGGATGTGCCAAAAGATTCTCGCGTTGTCGGGAAATGTGCATCAACTCTACGAAAAGTCGAGGATCTATTAAACACTTTCCTCTCGCTATCCGCTGTTTTCGGATCCACTATGCTTCGTGTCGATCGGAATTTCAGCGGCTAAGTCTCGTGAACGATTTCGCGTGAGAATAGTGCTAATATGCTCTCGTCACAATTACTTCCTTAATTCAGTTTAAACTTTATCGATCCGGTTGTCTTATGATTTCTCGAATAAACGAGTCGCCAACTAACAAAGCATAGTGAATTTTCTCTTCTTAAACGGTCGGTTTCAGCTCCTAAACGCGTCTCCCTGTGAAACTGTTGCGATCGACTCTGTGTGTTCGCAGATATTTTTTCATTTTTTTCTTCGTTAAATAATTTATACACATCGCTGCGCGCATAGTGTGTCGTAGGAAGCGAGTTGTACGAGTCACGCTGTGAAAAACGCGATTAAGAGTCTAGCCCGGAGCCCCGTCTGACTATTTCGCGGAAACTATTGTTCATAGCTGAATACACCGACTACACTCGTCAATGCGCGACGCATTTTTATACTCCTAATTGGTAAAAACATCACCGCGCTATCAACTAGAGTCACCTGTAAGCTCGAATTCGCGGTCGCTGAGTCGACAAAGGTCGCTTCTTTCCCTTCAAAAGCACCTAGAGCATACGCCCAAATTACTCAGTATCTCGAGAGGAATCCACTAGGAAACCTGGGAAGAATCATCCAAGAATATCCGTATATTGGACAGCTGTGCTATACAAAGTGTCGTTTTCGTGTGGTAATTGCTCATGGAGAAGGGGGGAGGGGAGAAAATCGGTACGAATATTAATATTTAACAAATTTACCTAATCTCTCTCTCTCTCTCTCTCTCTCTCTCTCTCTCTCTCTCTCTCTCTCTCGATCTTACGAAACACTTTGACTCAACAGGCTCTCACTCTCTAGTTTCCTCTATGACGCGAGTCGGGCTCGAGATCGTCGAGAAATACCGATGACGATCTCTCAGCCGCGAGATCGATCGTGTCGGAAAGCTCGCGGCAAGATTTATACGCAGAACGACTCCGAAGATTTTCGGAGGCGCGGTCTCGTTGCACGATCTACCTTGATTAGGGACTATCACGAAGTATACTAATGGTTCTTTTGAACTTTATTCAACCTGATTCATCACAAATTTACACGAGAGTATACTGAGGCTCTCGTAATCATTCTAGGATAATAAAAATAAGCATTTGTACATCCGGGTTTCGAACACTTTGGACGTACCTTGTGACCGTCTGCGCGATCGACATTGGTTGCCTATGTTCGAGAATAAGCTTAACTCCTTCAGGGTGAATGAAATTTCGTTAATAATTTGAACGAGCATTTTTCAAATTTTATTTCTCCTTTCTCAAGATTTTATTCAAACAAAATGGTTTACGTCAGTTTCCGTACATTTAATTCGAGTCAGCTGGAAACAATTCGAGTCTTTTTCCGCACAACGCGAGAGGAAAAGTCTTGGAGAGACCGGTTCGCGGCGAATCGCAATAACCCGACGACGAATTCCGACACTCTCGGTCCCTCTACTTAGTAGCGACATCGATTAACGGTTATTGTTCCGCCGACAAGAAGGATACAAAGTAATATTTACCTAAGGAGAAGCACCAACGAGTCGTAAACGTACAGCTCTCGGCTGAATATATTCTCTCTCTGTTTCTCTCTGCCTTTCCTCTCATCGTTTCACCTAAAGTCGATACAGTAGATTGAAATGCCACGACGGCGATTGCCAAGTCGCGGTTCGTTCATTGATCGATGACTAAACTTACACTTTTAAATGGCTACTGGTAGCAGTTTACTTATATTAGTTGTACCTATGTGTGTATTTATATATACATATATACATACATATATATGTATGTATGTATGTATGTTATATGTATGTATGTATGTATGTATGTATGTATGTATGTATGTATGTATGTATGTATGTATGTATGTATGTATAACGCATATAACGCTAGCGAACATACAATTTTATTTTATTGTATAGAGTATATTCAATATTTTCTGTATAATATCATTATACACACACATACACACACACACACACACACGCACACACACACACACACATATATATATATATTATATAGAGAGAGTACATATAATATATATACACACATAAATACATACACACACACATGTATATACATGTATATGTATATATGTGTGGTGTGTATACATACATATATATAAATGTATGCATGTATGTGTATATTTATGTGTGTATATGTGTGTGTGTGTGTTGTGTGTGTGTGTGTGTGTGTGTGTGTGTGTGTGTGTGTGTGGTGTGTGTGTGTGTGTGTGTGTAGCGCATTGTGTGCTAGCGACTCCTTTTTCATATTTATCTCTGTATTAATTACATATAATAATAATGTATATCTTTTTTTCATATTTATATATATATCTATATATATATATATGTACTATATTTATATTTCTTTGCACACAGTGCGTCCTTCCGGAGATGCACACGCGATTACTCCTCAGCGTTCTTTCTTTCGAAAAAGAACTCTATAGTTCGAAATTCACCATTTCGTTTTCGAAACGCAAAAATATAAAATTCTTATCGTTTTGTCAGAACAGGGCCATTCGTTTCCAACCGTAAATGAGCCAATGTGTTTCACGTTTGAGGTAAAATAGTGAAGGCGTACGATCGCATGTAGAACACCTCGTCGACGACCGCTTTTTATTTCAAGATGGAAAAGAGAATGATTTTTGCGATGATTTCTTGGATAGAACTTCACCGAGCCGCACATTTGCTTGGAAAGCATCCGCGACTAAGTGCGTGAGGTAATGTAGTAATAGTATACGCGTGGCCTAAAAGGGACGCACTGTGCGATGACAGCGTGTGTCTTAGGAGCACTATGAGGTTACCCTTATAGACGACAGAGATCGTTGTACGCACGGCGAAACGTCGGCGAGCCTTCAATCCTTCATCGTCCCTTTCCTGCCTTGTTCTCCACTCGACATTCACTCACATACAACATATACATACATACACACACACGCACGCACACACACACACACACACACACACACACACACACACACACACACACACACACACACACACACACACACACACACACACATACCGCCGTGTCCTTACAAATATTTATGTATGTACGTACGTTATTCGATTGTAGCGACCGCGACGCCCTCGAGATTTAGCTTGCGTTCGCGAGATGGTCGCGTTAAAAGCGCGACTCTAATTCGTCAGCTCGACGCGCGTCTTAAAACTTTAAAAATTGACTTGAATACCGTCGATCGCGAACGATCGAAAGGATCTTGAGAGATCTCAGAGGAGAGATCCGTCGGCGCGAAGGAACTGCGAATTTATCGATCGCGACTTTTAGATCGAGTTAAGAAACTGCGTCTTCTCAGGCGAGATCGGTCTACCAAAGCTCTAAGCGCGCTTAAATTATTCATTCTGCCAGTTGATGTCTGGGCGATTTGGTTCCGCGATCCCGAAAGTCGGGGACACTTCGCGAATCGGGGAATGCACGCGAGGTTGGGATGATCCTTCGATTCGGATCTTTTGACGACGCGTGATTTGACTTCGACGATAGTATCGTGTGTCGCGAGACATAGCTCAGGATTGACAGCTTAAATCGCTATTGTAAAATCGTCGGTATAGATCGGCAGAATTTCTTTGAGCAATACGTTATTTGTGTATTTCGCGAACGTATTCTTAAACATAACGCAATATATACATATATATATATATATATACATATACATACATACATACATACATATTATATATACATATATATATACATATATATATATATATATAGTTGTAGGTTTATATCACTACGCAGAATAACTTTCATCATTTTTAGTCGACAGTGGCGAAAAATAACGAAATACTGAGGGTATTAACCCTCAGAACCCGAATCGTATTTTGTACGATTCTATAAATATCAAAATAAATATTCTCCGCATAATTATATATTAAGATAAAGTTTAAACGCGCGCGCGGGGGGAAGCG
Organism: Harpegnathos saltator; assembly: GCF_003227715.2. NCBI lineage: Eukaryota > Metazoa > Arthropoda > Insecta > Hymenoptera > Formicidae > Harpegnathos > Harpegnathos saltator. The sequence goes on along the minus strand of NW_020230432.1, from coordinate 825,072 downwards.
CGTTAATTATATAACATAACTTCAAACCCATATCTCGCGTAATTATCAGGTAGAGAAATGAGAGAACCTAATAATCTCTAATAAGCAATGTTGGGTTTCTCTTAACACCAGCCCTCTATTCGGAATTCAAGGGTTAATTGAAATAATTAATTGAAATAGTTCTTCTTTGCAAGAAATAGCACGATTTTGGCATTGCACGCGACCATCGGCATGCCGGATGAATGAAATCGATATGCCGAAAAGAACGTTCCCAAAAAACGGGGTATATTTCGATCTTTTTCGTATCGTTTCCGCGAATTGTCGCTAATTACAAGGAGTTAATTGCCTATCTAACGAGAGAAATAATATTCTTGCGAGATTTCACCGAAACCTTCGAAACCCTCGACTCACAGTCGAACGATTGACCGGTCCGCCGTGCAAGTATTCTCGCGCGCGATCTCGCGAAAGCCCGTAACCTCGCAGTCGTCGCCAGCACATCTCCGGTCTCTATTTTGAGCAGCAGCTTGCCGAAGAAGAGGCTGCGGACGTTGATGAAACGATGAAACGCCCTCGCCGACGTTGATCGCGCCACCGGCGTTCTAGTTTCTCGCACCACAATCGCACTAGCGTAAATTGGCATTCTTGAAGTACGTATTTCGTCTTATTCTTGCATCATTATGTCTATATCTTATCACAAGTCGACGGTTCACCCTTTCGTCCTCGACATGCCGAACGTCTGCAACAAAAGAGAAACGTGCCATTTCGTTATTAACAGATTATTACACAGATTTTTTTCTCAGATGAGCTATCTAATGTGATGAATATTTGTCATTTAGGATTGTGGGACTTGATTGAGTAAAACGATGATTGAACGTTTTGAGGTTCAAAGAGTTCTTTCATGATAGAAAATTAAATTTCTACCATTCTAAAAGATTAGTTCTGTTTGCGATGATAATTGTTATCTCGCGCGCGCGCACGAAGATCAAGATAATTGAATTATAGTTTACTTCCTACCCCGGCTGGAGAAACAAAGTAGCTATAAATCTAGAAGTTCCCGTCGATAAATCGTGCGACGCGCATTCAAGAAATACTTCGCGCCACGCGCTTCGAGATGAGCTGCGATTTATAATTAGGCGCGATACCTTCGCCCGGCTAAGAGAGCATAGCTCTCGAATAAATACAGGTTTTCAAAGTACCGCTGAGCAACTCTGCGGTGTCGGGAAGCTGAAATTTTTGGTATTCGACGACGATTCAATTTATCGTGCATCGATATCGATTCATAGAGATCAGTGCAAATATCTTTCGAATGAAAAGAGCACCTTAGAAACGCGCGATATAACGTGGAGATTAATTCAAGCGAATATCAGAATTGAATTGAAAAACGGACACGGGCAATGGTCGAGTATGGAAGACAACAGAAAACTGCAATCTGGAATAAATGATTTTATGCGGCAGTAGAAATAGAAAATTTGCCATGTGTCAGAGAATGGTGGCTTTAATCGCGCGATTTTAATTTTAATCACAGATTGCACGAATCACGTTCGTAAATATAGTGAGTACAGAGTTTTTGGAAATCTATTGGGGTTTAGTTAGACGTTAATAATACGAGAAAATTCGGTAACGGACGCTCGATTAATGCACTCGCAAGCGAGCTCGATCAGTAGCTGCTGTCGCATTGACACGATCTCTCGTTATCCCGGATAGGTGGAAACTTCCGAGACTGTCCGACTGCTAAAGGGCCGCTTTTGCTATTTTCCGCGCGCTTGATCCATTGCCCTAAATTGGTCCGGCTACGCGCGACGAACAATCCGACCCCGAGGAAGTCGAGCGTGGCATCAACTTTTTCATTCCTGATATTGAAAAGTTTCTCTCTCTCGCGCGCGCGCGCGCGCGCGCGCGTGCACGTTGCGCCCGAGAGATCGCGAAATCCCTCCGTTTCTGCGATCTCTCGACAGGATCGTCGTCGACAGACAACCGGAAGCGACGGTTCCGCGGATTGGTTAAAGAGCGGAGGGATCGCGACAGGAAGGGCGATCTTTCCTCGACGAGACGGAGAAACGGCGATCGCGGTAGGGAAGCCAAGAGGCGGGTTAAGTTGGCCAGGAATGACGTAATGCCGTTATATTAGGTTGTTACAAAAATCACGTCGATTTCTGCGAAAGTAACTCTTCTCACAAAAGCGCGCGAAACTTTGGTAGCACAGTTTCCAACGAGACTCGAGCAAGAAGTCGCGGATGATGAGCAATGAAGCGCGAATACGCGTAGTGGAATAGAAAGTTGAACAGTTGATAACTATAGTAAGCTAAGTCGCTCGAACAGTAGCACACATACGTATCTGCCATCGTCATCAAGAGTAAAGATTTCTCGAAAGGATATTAAAGAAAAAAGAAATTGGACGCGGGCAGGCAAACTGGGGTAGTGGATACCATCGTGACGGGAGTCATGGAGAAAGATCAAAGAGGAAAGAAAGGTTGAAGGAGGAAAGTTGAAGAAGCATTGGGAACATCGTGAGAGGCGATGCTCGAAACAGCAAGGACGATGCGGGAAAATAGTAAAGATCAGGAAGAGCAGGACAGAGAGAAGTGGGAAAGAGTCCTTCCTTTCAAAAGAAGGAGAAAACAAAGATGAGTAGAAGATAGAAGGATTAAAACGGAAAATGAAGAGAGGGAGAGGGGGAAAAGGGAAATCATGCGGTAGAATATAGATGTCGGGAAAGGGAGAGCGAAAGAACAATGTGACAAGATAATAAATATTAAGGTAAACAGAGAAGTAAAGAGAGACACCATACAACGGCGAAGGACCATGCTGAAGAGAGTAAGGACGATACGGTGAGATAATAAATATCGGGAGAGACAGGAAAACAAGAAGTGGGATGGTTCTCTTGTTCGAAGGATGCAAAGAAGCAAGGATAGCAGGATCAAGATCGCGGCCGAAGCAAGAATAATGCAAGAGCGAGCGGCGCTAACAAGGTCGACGACGCAGGATCAAGATACGGGCTCAAGAAAGAAGAACACGAAACGAAGTTAGGGGACAAGGACAATAACCTGGGGGATAATAGATTCCAGGATGCAGAGGAAAGAGGAATACGAAGAAGCGAGAACGGGCGGCGCGGTAAAGAGGTGGATCGCAGGTTAGAGCATAATAGATATCAGGATAGAAGTCGAAAAAAATAAAGATGATAAAAAATAGAGATAAAGAAAAGAGAGGAAAGAAGAAGGATAACGGGCGGGGAAGGGAGAACGAAGAGGGCGCGCGCGATCGAAGCATTGTTTAGCGAGAAGTCGATGGCTGATATCGAAGGAGAGTCGATGCATGCGAACCTGTGCGAGGAGGAGAGGATGAGAGGACATGGGGGAGGAAGGTTTAGAGGGACGAACACGGAGTCCTCGTCGTCGTCGTCGTCGTCGTCGTCGTCGTCGACGTGATTTACATGCACGCCGAGGTGGCTTTTACCGCGCGTACCGATCGCGAACGTGTTCGTAACATATACGGGAATACGTAGCTCAATTGTGTGAGTGTGAGTATGTGTGTGTGTGTGTATGTGTGGATATGCGTGTGTTTGTGTAGATATACGGACACGCGTGTGCATACTGCAGGCAGCCTGCGGCCACTGTCGGCGGGCGACGTCGGTTCGCTCGCTAGCGCCCAAATCCGAGAATTGGGTTTCGCGTCGGCGAGTCATTACTTTGTTTATGAGAACGGAAACGCGCTGAGACAGCGAAGAAAAAGTGTCCCGTACGGGTAGATCCGGACGGGCTAATATTTACCGGACGGCCGAGTGCACCGCGCGGCAGTGAAGTGGTAGCGGCGAGTGCGCGCGTTTCACGATTTTTTCCCCCGGCTTTATGCATGCGGCTCTGATCCACTTTGTGAGCGACGACCAATCGCCACCCCCGCTGCATTGGCAGCATACCAATACGAAACCGATTTTCAATTGTTCGTTCGTTCGTTCGTTCGTTCGTTCGTTCGTTCGTTCGTTCGTTCGTTCGTTCGTTCGTTCGCTCGCTCGCTTGCTCGCTCGTTCGTTCGACCGATGTACCTTGTCCGTTACGAGGTATCTCTGCCTTTTTGTCGCCTCCTTTTCGTTCTGTCCTTTGTCTTCGCGTGAGGAAATTACACAGAGGTGGCTTTCAAGCGGGATACAAAAGAGAAGTCGAGATTTAGGAAATAAGGTAAAGATTTAAGAGGTGTGAAGTATAGCAGGTTGATCTTTCTTAATTTATTTAAACTGCGGATCGTAATTTATTAATTAAAAAATTTCCATTCGATAAATAAATTCTGAGGAAAGTTATCTTTACAGAAATCGACGTGACTTTTGCAAATATTTAATGTAACGTATACATCATTCCTATCCGATCGAACTTACCGCGCAAGAACGATTGATCGTGATTAATTAAGAAAATAATTTCGCAAAGAACGACCTGATCGTCGGGGTACAATGAATGAATAACTTGCACCTTCCTCGAACTTGCACATAGCACTAAAAACGTGAAAAATTTCATTTCATAAATTTGAATATCCAATGTATTACTCTTTCGTATTTTCCTCGCATTTTCTCATTTCGACGACTCTCGTCAGCTTTCCTGCGAATCTTCTCCAATCATTCGTATTCCTACTGCGACCTTAAGTAAGACGTTGTCCCAAGCTAAGACAGGAAACGCGACGTACCGGGTATACGACCTAAGTGCGGGAGGAAAGGGCAGGTGAAAGGGAGAGGACGTGCGGAAAGAGAGAAAGTGAAAGGAAGAGACCGCGCCTTCGTTGTAACGCGCTCCGCCGACTCTTTATGCCGATGGAGTCCGCACGACCGGATTTAACTGCGCTTTAACGATCGCGATACATAACACTGTTACGCGCTTTATTACGAGATGAAACGCGTCGCGTGTAATCGCGAATCGCGGATAGACTAATGCGCGATGCATTCAGTCGCGTTGTCGCACATCGGTTGCAACACAACGTCAGTTTCAAGCTGATCGTAATTAACCCATTTAAAGTTCGTAGCCACTCAAACTCCAAATAGCCAAGCGTTATTAATTGCTAATGTTCCGAATTTGCGATCTTCGCGTACCTATATCGCTTTCGCTATCTAAGTGCTGCGCGAATTTAGTGCTGATAAATTTCAGGTAGAATTTATGATGCAAACTGAAGAGTAGCTAATAATAATGAATAACAAGGAAACTGATTTTTTGCTAATTACAAGGGTTGTAGATTGGACTTAGATACCTGAGAAAAAGATTACACACGTGCGAAACTGTTTACACTTTGCAATTTCGATTATTCAATAATAAGATGTCTCGTTGAATGTGCTTACGCACAGTCGCGGTATTCGATCTGAAAGTAGCGAGCAAAAGTCCAAGCTAAGGTTGTAGGGTTTCAGGAAAGTCGCGTCTTCCTCTCCCTTTGTCTCTCTCTCTCTCTCTCTCTCTCTCTCTCTCTCTCTCTCTCTCTCTCTCTCTCTCTCTCTCTCTCTCTCTTTTTTTTTTTTTTTTTCTCTCTCCCTCTCTCTCCCTCTCTCTCCCTCTCTCTCTCTCGTGGATCCGACGCACGATCGCAGATTCCTGACACGTGTTCCACGTGGAAATTCGGTGGATTTAGACAAAGCGATAGAGGAAAGAATGGTAGCTCGGTGCTCGTTCATTCGCGCACGTACAAAAGCTCGCAGCGAGATGAAAGATCGGGCGTCGATGCCGAAGCGCGCGGCTCACTCCCTACCCTGGACCTGCTAATGGATTCTGCACTCTCCGGTGTCATTTTCCCTTTTTCCTCCCCTCTTTTTCACCAACTCCGCCCGAATCCATACACTTTCCACTTCCTACGTCGCGGCTCCAGGTGGCTCGCTCGCGCCCGATCCTTTCGCATGGTCTAATGTATAATTGGTCGAAATGAGAAATGAGTCAGTATGAGAAAATGAGCTATCTCCTTCTTCAGCTCGATGAAGTTAGAAATTTGGATGTTATTCTCGCGATTGCGCCTGTCGTCGCGCTAGAGGATATATCGGAAATCGCCGCTACGTCCGAGCGATACTCACTAAGTACTTACGACGGACGGTGCTTAAATAGTTAACGGGGAGAAAGGGGCAGCCGACTCTACGGATCGCGAATATGAATTCTCAGATGCGGAAAGACAAGTGTCTCAGTCTTCCGGATTTTTATGTATCTTCGTTACGTTTCGATTCGCGAATGAGCGGTAGCGTCATTAAGGATCCTGTCGTCTCTCGCACGGCATTTTATTTTCTCGGGAGAATTCCCCAACTGTTTATTCTCTCTTGCCTTTGACTGCATAATCGCGGTAATCCAATGAGCGCCGTCGTCGGCCAACGGTAAAAAAGGAGTACAATTAACCGAAGCTATATCGACGCCCTTTTAACGGCGCGGAAGTGGCGGCATTTCCGTGCCGATGAAACTACTCGATTCTCCAAGGCGGTAATTAACCGTCGCGAGCGCCGTCGTGAACGCCCAATTGTAAGTTTCCGGGTTTCATCTCGCGAAGCGTCTCACTGTGCTCGATATGGTATCTTCGCCGTCTAGACTTGCGTCGCATACTTGCGTCGCGAGTTATTTTTCGCATGCGGTGCAGTTTGTATGAGAAGACTTCCCGACGTAAAAGCGACGCGAAAATTATTTCTTTTGCTTGCTGAGACGATGATCACCGAGTACCGTTATCGCGAATTGCGAGGCCCGTTTTTTATACCGATTATTTTTACACCGATGGGACATATCGGTAAATGATAAGGCCGACAAAGCCGAAATTGAAATTCTATGATTCATCAAAAGGTGGAATTTACGCTCGTTTCACAAAACGTTATAATGTCTAACTTCTCCGAGCGAAGTAAATATTTACGCGAACAACGCGCGGATGTTAGCATTCGCGTTTCATTGTAGGTCAAACGTTATTAATTATGAATTAAGCACACACATAGGATGCATATAATTACACTAATAGCGACATTAATTACGATGCCGCTGAAACTACGCAAAACAAACACAGCGTCGCGCGAATATTCGCTTTCGAATTCAGCGCGAACGTAAGAAGTCCACAATTATCGTGCTTTCTGTTTGAATAAACGTCGATAAATATCCGCGCATTTTATTAATCTGATTTTGACGTTTTTACGCTTTGAAAGAGATAAACGCTATTTGCCACGTACAGCATGAAAGTGTCACGTACGCGGAAAACCGGCTATGTATGAAAGAGCCGAATAGAAACTCCGGAAATTTGTACGCGCGTCCCATTCTTCCCCTGCATTTAAAGGGCTAATCACGCGGGCATTAGCGATACCTGCAACTCGCATCAATTACACACATCGAATCAAGCTTCCATTTCGGCCATCCATTACCGCGACTTCGACGTCGACGCGAAACGCGTCCAATATACGAAGAGCGGTCGAATTCAATTTGAAAAAATAGGTTGCGTTAGCTTTGCATAGAGCACAGTTTTTTATATTTTTAATTTCCATCCCGGCAGCGCCATTTCTATCTGTCACTGACACACGAGTGTGTAAGGGGGGGAGGGGCGTGTGGAGCCGCGGGGTAAAGAGGCGGAGGGGTGGGATAGTGGTGGTACCCTGCCGATGTATGATCTGCCCGCTGATATATGGCAGTAACGTGAGCAAAAATGCGGGGCCGATTGAATTACATTGAGTTACGTGTCGTTACGCAACGTATCTACAGGACGGACGGGTCGGGGCGAGGAGACCGGAGAGGGCGGGCAGTGCGGGTAGAGAGGAATGGAATTTATAGTACGACCTTTTGGTTACGTTTGATTTTGAAAAATCGTCACCGCCAAAAATTACGAGCCCACCCACGCGCGTACGTTTTGGCACGTGCGCGTCGACCATATTTATTTGCCCCACGTGTTCTCCGTTCGTTTGGCATGTTTCTCTGTCTCTCTTTTCCTCTCTCTCTCTCTCTCTCTCTCTCTCTCTCTCTCTCTCTCTCTCTCTCTCTCGCGATTTCGCGAACGTGTTTCCCGAAGAAATATACGGCCGGAAGAAACGACGCCGTATAATACTCGCGCGACGTTTATCGTTATACATCCTGAAATTACGAATTAAGAACGGCACCGCTAAATAGTGTGGATAGGCGTGCGCGCTCTTCGCTGCGCGCGTTTAACGCTAAATGGAGCGTGCCGCGGTAATTCACATACTTTTCCGACCGCGGTATCGAACCGCGCGCAGAGAGCGATACCCGAGCGCGACTCGACAAATACTTATATAGCGATACGCCTTCGGCTGCCCTCCGTTTCGGACAACGGGGTTTCGCAAATTTTGCGAAAATTAACGGATTAACAGGAAGTTTCAGGGCGCGGGTATTCCGTGGGCATTGCTCTCGCCGTTATCGAAGGGTTGCACGCCGGGCGAGACCCTTTTACGCGCGTAGGTATTGCGCTTACTCCCGACGATACGCGGCAATTCGAGTAGAGGAGACGAGCGACGGCACTCCGGTCGACCGCCGAAGACGAGGATGAGGACGAGGACGAGGCGCGGTAGGGAGGAGGGCGCGAGGGGAGTCGCGGTAAAGGGTGCGGGAACAGACGAGAAGAACGAGGAGGGTTAGCCTGTCGAGTGGTAGAGGGGAAACGGGCTCGTTGGTGCAAGGGGTGAAAGACGCGTGTCGGTGCGCCGCCGAAGGAGGGTACATGGCGAGATAGCGATAGGAGGGGTTGGCCACGTGGCGCCGCGGCGCGCCGTTCCGGCGCCGTTGTCCCGCACACCCCGTGTGGGCTCAGTTCCACTTCAACCCCCAGCACAACGGCCCAGCCGGCTGGCTGGCTGGCTGGCTGGCTGGCTGGCTGGCTGGCTGGCTGGCTGGCTGGCTGGCTGGCTGGCTGGCTGGCTGACTGGCTGGCTGGCTGACTGACTGGCTGACTGGCTGACTAGTTGACTAGCTGACTAGCTGGTTGGCTGGTTGGCTGACTAGCTAGCTAGCTAGCTGGCTGTTTCTTCGTCTCATATAAGGCGAGCAGAACTCGATCGTGCCGTTGCTAGAGTGTGCTGCTTTTCGGCCGATTATACCGAGCACCCCAAAAATACACGATACGCTCTTTTGGTCAAGAAATTGGCAGCCGATTAGACGTCGATAAGAATTTCGGACGGTAGACACGAGGAGTCGTAAAGGTCCATTCTCTTTGCAAGGAACGGATGCCAACTGTCCGCCGTAATTTTCTCGCGAACGCTAGGAGTTTAAATGGGGAGCTCCCGCGTTGGGATAAAAGTTGCTCCGACGATATCCGATTAATAAAACTCGCGTTACGGATAAAGGCGAGGTTTGATTATTTAATTAGACGAGATCAAGCTTGAAAGCTGATTCAGTAGACTCCCTTAATTCGCACCAAAATAACTTTGTAAATGTTGATGTCTCGTGGCAAATGGAATCGAATAGCGTTTCATTTCATTTCATTTTAACTGCCCCGGAAACTCAGAATACAAGAAGACGCAACTCTGACGATACGTTTTGTATATCGATCTCGCTTGACCGGAATAACCGTGTATGAGTGTTCTCGCCTGACCTTCGACCTATGGCTCACATGATTCGCTGATTAAGGTTTGTATTTACTGGCGCGTCGGATCGCCTCCGGATCGTAAAATTAAATTAGGCGCTCCGAAAGTATTGCCGCGACCTCAACGCGTTCTTCGCGATGAACGGCGCCGTTTCACGCCGATTATCGATCTTTGCTTGGCCGGAGAGAAATTTCGGCTCCACGTTGCGCGAGCACGAGTCTCGAAAATACTTAGAAGAAATGGCGCGGATGTTACCCAGTGTCGACGCCTCTCTTCGTCGACTACGGAATCAGGCGATTTCGAGCGAATTCAATTCTCGGACGAATTCAAGAAACTGGGTTTCCCTCGATCCGCGCGGAACTTTCATAATTAAAAGCCGGATATTGAGAAATTTTGTCGAATTAAAAATTATAAGCTCTTTCTGAATGAATCATGACTAGACAATGAGATTTCATTTTAATTAACCTCTCAAGTGGGGATCTTGGCAGAAATTTGTGATTAAATCGTCAAGATATTCCATTGTAAAATTATGAAGAGGACTACCCATCTTTAATTGTATCTTTTTTACGAATAATCGATCTAGGCTCTTAAAGAAACTAAGGACTCACGAAGAATTTACGCGTGTAAAAGAATATTCCATATAAATGATATCGCGCGATTCTGTCATCAGATTTTCTCGTGTCATTAAGAGCGTGAAAAAATGCTGTCCGATTAATACGCTCTTTTGCCACATCATTGGGTAGAAACAAAGTTTTAATCGTGCAGTTGGATCGTGATTCGTGTGCTACGCAACACGAAGCGACCCGACCGAATATTACGCACACGCTAAACAGCACTCGAGGAGTATGAAGAACAATTTTGCTTTGTTACTGTAAAATCGGATTAGACGTAGTTGCCGCGCGAGCGACACTTGTCATTATACATTAACCGTAACTACGTTTACATGTAACTCGCTTTACTGATTAATAAAAATTCTACTACATACGACGAATATATTACGTGCGTTGTGGAAAAATATAAGTGAGACAGACAGAGAGAGAGAGAGAGAGAGAGAGAGAGAGAGAGAGAGAGAGAGAGAAAGAGAGAGAGAGAGAGAGAGAGAGAGAGAGAGAGTATATCTTCGTATAACCCAAATGCCGTGTTTCTTAACTCGCAAACCGCCGTTACATAGCTCGTCTTGTTTTACGTAAATCTTGCCGCTTAATTATCCTCATTACTGTAACCGCGTAATTCGCAGCGCGCAGTTCGGCATCAAAGTGGGATACTCGCCGCGCATTTAAACCTCCGATTTGCCAGAGTATTATTGTCGACATATTCGGGGACAATTACTCTTAATTAGCTCGTTAATGTTTCACTCGAGGCAGTCCAAATCGGCTTGTAGCAAATTGGTTCGTTATAACGTCGTTAGCGCGATATGATCTTTCGCGCTTCACTCGATTACCGCGGAAAACGCATAACCACTTGGAACTTTACACTATATATATATATATATATATATATATATAAATATCGGATACATTAAGCTCCACGGCGAACAGTCGATGTTAGTCTCTGTTTCTGTAATTGCCAACTCACATTACGTGTGACAAATAAAACGTAGGAAATCTTTTACATGCTTAAAAATGTCTCGACAATGTTGACGTGCTTGACAGCAATATATGCTGTAACTGTTTAACTGAAATATATATTAACAGTCATTAGTAGACTGTAAAATCGTGTGTTTAATCTCATCTACAGCACGATCACATCTGTATTTGCGCGATACACAGTACAATGCGAAGTTAATATTTGTTCAGGCCGACAACCGTCAGACTCGCTCGAACACTCGAAATCGAGAAGTAATTGCCATCCTCGCGTTCTACCTAACTTCTCCCCTAGTTAGTTGGTCAACTTTCGTCCACGCAATGAGTCGCAGAAGCCCGCGATGTAGTCGCAAGGACGATGCGGCGAGCGTATCCTGCGTTCGCGAAGTAGAACGAGTCAGTCACAAGTCAGGCAGGTCGCGGCGCAGCGCGGCGCGTCGCGTCTCGACTCGACTCGACTCGCTGACGGCTTCGAGTTTTCTTCCGTCTTCCTCTTTCTCTCTGCCTCGGTCTGTCCCTCTATATACGGTTACGTCAGCATGTTTCAGCGGCTGCCGGTGCCCGAAAGTTTTCGCCCGGCGACAAGATATTTCAAGTGGTCGCTCGGTCGCTCAGTCGCGATCGTCCCGCGCTGAAATATTGGACGGCTCTTTCTTGCAGCCGCATATTCTTCCTCAACCTCCTGCTCCTCCTCCTCCTCCTTCTCCTCCTTCTTCTTCTCATGCTCCTCCGCCTTCTTCTTCGCTTCCTCTTCCCACCTCCGGGCGCACCCCGGTGCCGCCGCCACTCTGCAACCCCCGCCGCCACCCTCTGCACTCCCCTACGTCCCTGTCATCCACCATCTCACGCGACCTTCTTTTTCTCCCCGGCTTCCTTCTTTGCCGCTCCCAACCTCTTCCTCCGCCGTCTAACCTTCTTCCACCCCGCTCACTATCCCCGTCGCCCCTCGGTCCACCCCACTGACGTCTTCTTTTCGGGCGCCTTCGTGCAAGAACTTCACGACTTATGACTCGCGTATTAAGTCCAGCGGAGCCCCGGCTATCCGCCGTTAACTACCCATGAATGAGTTACACTCGGCCGACGCTAATTTCCCAGATTGTCCAAAAGGGACGTAAAGTGTCTATTAATCCGCGTAACGAGGACGAGGATGATGCCGGTGCCGGTGCCGGTGCCGGTGCCGGTGCCGGGGGGTGTCTCTCGGAGAAAGAGAGCTACGAGGCTCCTTTCCGGTCCAGCGCGAAGGGCGAACGATGAGAGAGAAAGAGAGAGAGAGAGAGAGAGAGAGAGAGAGAGAGAGAGAGGGGGAGTGGGAGACAGGAGAAACGATGCCGAAGAGAATCATGGTGCGACTATGTCGCGGACGCATCCTCAGGATACTTAATCGCGGACGTTTAATGGCGCACAACCACAAACGCATGGTTGAACGCGACGTAGTCGTTGTCTTCGCTGTGAATTTTCAAGAGGAGACGCCGCGACGAGATTGACGCAGACGTTGCGATCAAACGTGAATGACACGTGCGAGATGGCGCGGGCGGGCAGGCGGCAAAACCCGGCGAAAACACATGTTTTATTATTATGACATATATTATGACACTAACGTCGAGATTTTCAAAAGAAATCTCGAGATCTCTCACTCGTTTTTCTAAAAGAATTTATATTATCTAATTCCTTTTTTCATAGTCGTATTTTCTCCGAATTTTGTATCACAATTCTTGCGAGTGATACGATATATTTAAAATTACCCTTTTGTTACACCGGCAACGAGGCGCGAAGTTATTAAAGGATTTCATAAAGGAGAACCTTTTAGGCAATTAAATAATATGATTTATATAAAGCAAGATGTATATAGGTTAATTCACATGCATATATATACATTTTCGAATTGGGTTAATTACGACGTTTATTCCGAATGACAATGAATTTAAGAAGGTTGTAGGTGCAGATCAACGCTACATAATTATTCCGGTAGGATTCCTAAAATTTGACGCGCGTCACTTTTCAGAGAAACTGCCCAATTAACGTCATTTCGCGTTTTAGAAGCAAGACAAGGGATTTCCTATATTTGAACTCGTGACATCTTTCTTCCTTTATCTAAACGTCATAAAATGACACCGAAGTTGCTCCGATTTTACAAAAATGACGCGATTAGAAATTCACATTGTTCCTTTCGTACGGTTTTTGAGGACACGCTAAAACATACGGTCGAGAGAAAGAAAGATGCTACGAAGTAAAGTAATAATTAGATAGCAAGATAAATATGTGACTTGAGACAGCTATTTGGCGTCGCGCTACTCGCGTGCATGTTTCCCAGCAAATCGTGAGATCGATAGAATCTGCGAGAGTCTAGATTGAAGTCCCGAAGTTAAGAAGCACGACGATCAGAACGTTAACGCTCCGTTCCTAGGACTTCGGCTTGCGCGGGTGGCACTGAAGGGGATCGTTCGATACTACATGTCGTTTTGAGAGCCAGCGTGAGTCGGGCCTTGGCGGAAGGACGACGGCGACGGCGACGACGACGGCGACGGCGACGGCGACGGCGACGGCGACGACGACGGCGGCGACGACGACGACGACGACGACGACGACGACGACGACGACGACGACGACGACGACGACGACGACGACGACGACGACGACAATGACGACGACGACAACGATGAGGGTGGGAGGGTGGCGGGTTAGCTCCTTCCGTGGCTCCGCGTTCTTCTTAAAGGACGACGGAAAACGCCGGGCGGAACAAAGTAGTTGGCGCCGATTAAACAAATCGCATTATAAGTTAGCCTCTGCTGGCTGCACCAAACTTACCAACTCGCTTTATATTAAGACGAACCGCCCTCCAGGACACCCTCTAGGATACCCTCCGGGCCGCGCCACGCTTGATCTGAGACCGGCTATAAACTTCAGAAATGGCTCTTCTCCTCGTTCTTCCCTTCGGTCTCGCTTTCCTCGTGCTCGAGCGCGGACGAAGGGGTAGGATATAATTGTTTAATTGAATTTATCAGGGCGACGCTCGTAGATTTGTCAAGGCTGACAGTTTTAGTCCTTCGTCGTTGTCGTCGTCGTCGTCGTCGTCGTCGTACCGCCGCCGACCCACTCACCCCTAACCTGTGTTCCTCATCCCGTCGCCTAATCGCGCGCGAGCCTACACGTTATAGGACGAAGTCAAGACGTCATCCTTTATTTCTTCCGAATCCGTTCTAAAGTCTCGGACCAATTCTTCCCTCTTATCTCTCGTTACCGGCTAGCGATCTATTACTCCTAATTAGCTCGCGCCGTTGTGAGAGCGCTAAGTAAGTTCGTCTTCGTCCTCGTCTACCCAGGGATTCCTTTGAACTTTAACCTCGTGACCCGACGAGAGACTGTGAGTGACTTGAGGAGTGGCCGCCGCCTCTCTTTACCCCCCGGGTGGATGAATGTTTGATCTCGGCGTGACATTTGCGCGATTGGCTGCGATTTTAATGACGCGCGAGCGCGAACAACGACTAGGCGATGAATAGTTTCTATATCAGCTAGATTTGGTGCGACTCGCGCGAAGAATATCATTTCTAAGTCATCCGCTCAATGTGTCAGCTCGCGTCTAATCAGCCGACTGATTAAAGTTGCCCGAGCGCCGCGCCGGTCGTCGCCTCGTCGGCGCGAAGGGAGATTCGAAAAAAGGCAGAATTCGTTCTCAGCGAGAATTATCGTCCCGGAATATTCGAGCGATTGTGTGGCGATTGTTTCTCGAGAATATCCCCTGAGAGTTCCGAGTCGTTCCGCTTTCCGCGCGCCATGAAATAGGAATTTTTCTTTCACCTGAATCCTCGATACACGTTATAACTTTGTCCCCGATTACGACTCGAGACGAATGTTCGATCGGTCCTCGCGACCGCCTAAAAACACCTTATAAATCGACCTTAGACATGAGCGCGGGATCTCTACAGTGTAGGGGGATTGAAATTCGCTCTAAAATTTAAAGGCATCAATATTAGACTGTCATAAAAGTTACTTTACGACGGCGAAACCATCAAAACTATCGAGCGGCCTGATTGCGTTTTCGCCGTTTTACAATCCTCATGAACGACGCCGGCGAAGTGCGCGAGCATTATCGTTCTCAACTCGATTATCGTGATTCCGCGATGACTGACTGCAGCCGAACGCATACTGCGCAATGACATTTATCTGGAAACTTTTTCCCCGAACACGGCGTGCTCTATCTGCGCGACATAAATCTAGCAGAAACGAGTGGATCGATAGATCCGGCGTACTTCGGTTTAGTAACTGCTTCGGGAACGCTTGAGCGTTACAAAATGGAATCGCTGGGAAACTTTGGTACACGAAATCGAGGTATTAATTAAGTTTGAGGGACGTCGATTAATTAAAGTATCGCTGCTCGCTTGTCACCCGTTGAATATTCTTCATTGCAGAAAAGAAATTCTTACCATTATTTCTATATTCACCGGCTGGAAAGTATTTGCAAAGTCAGTTAAAGTTGCGTTTGTGTAAACGTACGCACAGAACGTACGCTCTGTCTGTATGTTAGAAATTCGTTCAAAGTAGACTTCTCTCGCAAACGCAACCGCGAAATCTCGAATTTTACAAGCAGCTTCGTAAAAGTAATTTGTACCAAATATTTGGAGCATTCGCGAAAAAAAACAAGAGTCCCATCGGAACGACGTTATACTCGCGCGATCGAAATTGCCGAGTGCACGCTGCAGGGTCACGCGATCGGGGCAGCCTTATAAATCGAACGAATCAGTCGCTTATTCATGTTTCAGACGGATTCATCGGCCATGTCATCCTTAGTCACTCTCGCGCCATCGCTCATACTCGTCCGTCGAGACGAAAGTTTCGCGAGTAAAAAGGAATTTCAGCTCGGGGCGAAGGAAGGGTGCATCGTCCGCGCGCGATTCTTTTGTAAGAACGCCCGGCCGTTGTCGGTGTGCGACGTACGTGATTTCTCGGGCGCGCAATCGCGGTAACTCGATATCGGGCTCATAAATTTACATTACGTCGGGAGATACGATTCCTCGTATCCTCGGAACGCATTTCAGCGATGTTAACAATGACAACCCTTCGAAATCGCGGCTCGCTAATGGACGCGGAAAATCGCACAGCTGAAGAGTACTTTTGCCGAGGATTATTGCCGTCTGAAAAAAAGTAATTCCATTCTGACAGTTAATTTAATTAAAAGCGCGTTGCGCTTTGTTGAACTCGCATATCGGATCACCCGATAAGTCGGCGCGTATTTACCGCAGCGATATGTTCGTCGACACAATCGATTCTTGACACGAATAAAATAAGGAAAAACGTCGGTGTAGTGTGGCAATAAAATAATGATGATTCAGCAATGTAATGTCGTTAATTAAATAATCAATCGTGTCTTTTACGTATCTTCAGACGCAAACAAGTACGACTCGACCTCGGTTTCAAAACCGTTCCGCGCAACACAAGATAGCAAAAATTTCATTTAGCAAAAAATCTCAGTGAAGCGCTTCACAGCTCCGTCATACTTGTCGCTAACGCGAGAATTCACGTTTTCGCGTTAACGAATGATACCAACCACGAGTACTCTCAGAAATCGAGCGGAGCACTTTAATTTGCTCGTAGGTAGGTAGGTAGAGAACGGGAAAAGAGGGAAAAGAGAGAGAGAGAGAGAGAGAAAGAGGAAAATCGACGAATGAAAACGAGACAGAGCAGCGGAAAATGCGCGAGAGAAGCGGGATAGTGAGAGGCGCGGATAGGCGGCGAATGGATCGTTGTTGCCATGACAGTCCTCTCTCGAGCGAGGGAGAACGGATGTATCATTCCTCGTAACAATGGAATTAATGCTGGGGCTTCAACTTCTGCATCTATTAATCCAGCATGTATCATTATTGGGCATCTATAAGTTGAAGATCACAAGTGATGCACCCTGTAAAAAAAGTGATCACACCAAGATCTATAAACGACTGAAAGAGAACCACTTAGTAAAGATGAAGTCCAGATAATTGTAATGGAAAGGAATGAATGAATAGAGAGGAAAAATAAATAGTTGGAAACAGCTTTGAGACGACTAAGAACAAGATCGGTTTGATCCGTTTTCCTGGACACCAGAATATACTAGCAAAATGTAGAGCAAATCTCCGGGAGGAATTGTTTGGACGATGAAGAGACACTTCTTCATTATTTTTCGTATTATTGCGAGATATATGAGACTCACAGAAATCAACTTTTCAAGAGGGAAAAAGCACCAAGCGAGGAAATACGTACATGGAATATTCTCGTTGTTACGCGTTATACAGCTCATTCGTTTCTTTGAAAAGCTACAGCTCTATAGAACATTTGTGGAACTTGAGGGGGGAGGGAGGCACAATAAGTCTTATAGGCTGTGGTGCAAGGACTGCCATATATCTACCTAACGGATGATAATAATAGTCCTCCATTCCTCGTGGGAATCTCAATTTCTCAAAGATTCCATGTATCATCATCGTAGTGCGTAAAAAATCATATCGGAATCCAAATGTAATCGCGAAAAAAATTTTATTGCAACTTAGAAGCGCGACATCGACATATCATCATGGATGAGTATATCCGATTTTCGTTAAATAAGGATGTTTCCTTATTTAAGTGTTCTCGAGCTGCAGTAATTGTTCACTTCGTCAATAAGCTTTATTATTAGTTAACATTGTCATCACAAAATATAACAGTATTATCGATATTATTGATAAGTCGGAAGACAAAGTTCAATATAACAATAGCTGATTATTATTTTTGAATTTATTACATATAGATATGAGGTACAACAAAACTTACGACGAGGACTTTGGAAACGACTTTTTGGTCTTGATTGTAGTAAATGCGCACGATAATATCGTCAAGTTAATAATAAGATTCGATAAGAGACGAACGAAAATTCGGATAAGCAAAAATCGATAAAATCGCGATATCTATTCCCGATATATCTAGAGACGGTCGCTTAAGCGACCGAATGGCCTTAAGCGTTAAAAGAACACTGTCGATTGGTACTTTTGTCTAATTGCAATGAAGTCAATGACGTTAAAGTTATGCGCGGTCTCATGTGGCACCGTATTGGCGCTTTAAGGAGCTATGAGCTTGAATACCGTTTGAAAAGCTTTAAAAGTGAGTGAGCGAGCGAGTGGGTAAACAAACGCCGGGGTTGTTTACCCTTCTGAGAATGTAGACTAGAGCAGGTTGCCCCCGAAGAGAGAGAAAGAGAGCCGGAGGCATCCGCGTTGCGTACTTTCCTCTGCTATGACCTATCCTATTTCATTGTCCTCAGTGTTTTCATGATCTCTCTTTCTTTCTTTTTTCCTCTCTTTCTCCTGCCCCCTTTCTCTCTCTCTCTCTCTCTCTCTCTCTCTCTCTCTCTCTCTCTCTCTCTCTCTCTCTCTCTCTCTCTTGACCACTCTCGTCGAAAATCTTGTCTCTCACATGTCGAGATATTCTATATTTAAGACGATGGTTGTTTATCGACGATCTCCGATCCAGTTAAGCAGCTCTCTCATATTCTATCGTGGCTATCGATAAGTGACTAGACTAGTTGAGAAATAGAAACTCGCTCATATCTATTTTTCATCGTTTTCTCTGGTTATTCCGTTTCATTCTTTATTTCGGGACATATCGACACGTATTGAAATCTCGCAGGTCTCGCGTTCGCCTTTTCCCGTGGTGTCAAAGAGCGGCCTCGCTTGTCTTCCTCTACAAGGAGAAGGCATTCCAGGTGACGTCGCAAAACGCGTCATTAAGGGAAGGAGAGCAAGTGTCGCTTAGAAGCGACGGCGAAAATGATGACGACGACGATGAAGACGACGACGACGACGACGACGACGTAAAGCCGATGTAATTATTTCAAGGCCACTGAACGCGCGATCGAGCGAGGCACCTCGCATCGGATCATGCTGCTCCAGTGATCCTGAGGCGCCGCTAATCTCCGATCCTTCCCGCGAGAGCACACGTAGGTCCTCCTTCCTTGCTTCCTTCTCTCCTTCTTTCCGTCTATCCTTTCTTTCGTTCTTCCTTCCTTCCTTTCTCTACGTGCCTTGCCACCGATAATCGTCGCAGACATCGAACGGCGTTATCCGTCGCCGATTTACCTAGACGGGAGAGACGCGGCGCGGAAATTCACGCGGCACCTCGCCGACAGTCAGGGGAATTAACGCCCCGGGGATTCGTCGTGTCGTGACTTTATCGCGCGCGATCGCACAATCGATACCTGTCGGGCTGCGAGACGACGCGGGCGAGATGATAAGGCCCGGGCGTGTCGCGCGCGCTTTATCAGGATTAACGATTGCTTGCGCGCGCGCGCGCGCTTCAAGGCAGAGCAGAGGCGCGTTTAGTTAGCTAACCGATTAAACGAAGTGTCGAGCGCGACGGAATCGAGAGTAGTCCGGATTTTCCGAGTCTTTAAATCCTCCTGGTTCGCCTTTGGATGCATTCGAATTTTTAGATGCTCTAAAATCTCTGGCTCCTTCGTACTTTGAAGAACGCGCATAAGCGAATCTTTCCTCGAATCTTCCTCGGATATCCCTCAGATCTATAAATGTTTCCCAAGTTTCCGCGATTCTGAAACCTCGCGCGATGCAAATGAATGATATTCTACTTTATTCAAATCAATCATAATTTTAATTGCGCTCGTTCATTATAGACCCGTACAATTCGATCCTACTTATTATAATCTCGGTTATGAATCTTGTGAATTATGAAGATATATTTAATCATGCAAAGAACGTGCGGAGTCCACTGTGATTATTAATCGCGAGTACATGAGCGGAACGTGAATGCTAATGCGAAAATTAAGTTGGGCAAGTCGATTAATACGGTTCGATTTGCGTCCATCCGCCGTAACTGGTTCGGGCGTGTTTAAGGACATCGTTAGGTGAGGTATAATAAGGCAAAGGTGCGCTCAAAGTTCGCTATTAAGCGCGCGAGTACGCGCGAGCGCGATAAATTTCCCGAAGACATCGAGCGTACTTAAGTTATAAGTTATAAATTACAAGTCTTCACACGCTCGGTTAAGTTTCCAGGAGACCGTAATTAAAGGATAAGATTTCTGTGAGGCTGTTTCGTCGCGAGATAATTATACGTCTGACCTACTTCTCCGGCGCTTTACGTCAACATCCCCTTTCAAGATCGGAATAATTTATAAGCATATCTGCATGTGACGTCCAATTTTTAATGCGCACAGCCGCGCTGAACAGTACTATATCGCGGTATATCTCCTTCGAAAGTCCTCCCCCCCCTCTCTCTCTCTCTCTCTCTCTCTCTCTTTCTCTCTATCTATCTATCTTTCTCACACATGCGCGCGAATCCTCCCCTTCCTTACAAATGTTTCGATATCCGAAGGAGACAGTTTTCTACCGATACCGAAAAGACAGCAACAGTAAGATATCGGAAATCGCGAATCGACATCGCTCGGTCGCATCGCGTAAGGATGATGCATGTGAATATCCGTCAGCTCGGATGTTTCGGATCGTCACTGCTCCACCCACCGATCATCTCTCGGATGAGGGACGGACGAGGTCCGTGGTGTAGCTGACCGTCATTCGATGTCTGCCAATCACCGGGAGCGGTGCGTTTCGATTGTTCGCGGTGCAATTACGAGGGTAGACGTAAAAAAGAGGGTTAGGGGAGGCAGGGTGGAAGGGAGAAAGAGCTGTCACGTGTCGCGGCCGCGGCGCGCAGCGTCAAACAAATGACTCCCCTCAATTTGGCACATTCAGTGTGTAGCTTGTTGCGTGTCCATTCATCCCGCGATACCGCATCTCGCGCAGCGTCAGGTCGTACGCTCTAGCTAATCCTTTCTCCTTCTCTTTCTCTGGCCGCCCTAACACGTATCTTTGCGCGCGCGCGCGCTTGTAAAAGAACGTTGTCGTGGTGATGGTGCCAGGTTAAAAAACGAATGTGTGGGTTCATGTGTATTTCCGTGCGCCCTATATACCGTCTCGGCGAGAGTACAAAAGGATTCAATTAGCGCGTTAATAAAACAGTATTGGTGAAATTACTCGCTCATTCGGTAAATAAATAGATTTGCCCTAATTCGATCGCTCATTATTACCGTCTGATCATTACACGTCTGACAAACGAAAGAAAATGGCAATTGATAAACCAATAGGAGACGTTCGAGAAACGAAAATCCCGCAGGGAAGAAAAGTTCCGAAGCTTAAGGTTTAATGTGTAAGAAGCGTTGCACACTAAATTATCCGAGTCTGTCTCTCGTAGCAAAGATCAAGGGTCGACAGATCCTCCTCCTCTAGTCGAAAAGAACCGCGATAGTCGTTGTCGGGACACACCGCTTATGGTCTACACGCACGAAAGACTACGACGACGGCACAGACGTGCGCGCGCGCGTGCGATACACCGTAAACGAGCACACCGAAAACGCCGGGTCTCTCGTCGGCGGTGTTGTGTACACTTATTTAGCGTGTAAACACTCACGGGTTTGCCAGAGGAGCAACAAGTGCCCACTGATACCACCGAGAGTAGCTGGCTTTACACCTCGCCGTACACACGGAAAGTCGTCCCGGCGGAGGAGCGCTCGCACTCGAGCTGAATATCTCGAGTATCCCGGCGAAGTAAGAAACCGCCACGGCCGGAATTCTCGCCTCGATTTAACGCCGTCCTCAACACTTAGCGCGAACCCCATGATCTCGGGATTTATCGGTGGCGAGGCGACGGTCGCGCTTTTCGGAGTAGTCGATTCGGAGTAGAGATGCACTCACGGCCGAGGTCGGCAACGAATTACTCTTTTCTCTCTCTCTCTCTCTCTCTCTCTCTCTCTCTCTCTCTCTCTCAGCGGCGGCAATGTTGTTTGTCACGAGAGTTTCAGGCGATCGCGCAGGCTCCACGATTATTTTCGGGGCGTATCGTTTTATTCGCAAATTTAACGGGATTTTCGACGGTGCATTGCGTCAAGTTAAAATGAGAGCCGCTCAGTTACACAACGCATGTGCGATATAAATAATAATTTTTTTTTAAATCCCTTCACCGCGCGCGAGAGAGAGAGAGAGAGAGAGAGAGAGAGAGAGAGAGAGAGAGTATTATATCTCCCGGGCATAAACATTTCGATCGCGAGAATCTCGATTTCTGCTATTGTTTTAGCGTGAATCTACGACATTAATAAATACCAACAGAACTGTGAAAGCTACGCGCGCCTGTCGCGCGCACCGCCTCGCATAAAACGCGTACCCGTCCGTCCTCCGTGCTCCGTCTCGTCCTCGCGGACATGCGGGGGATCTATATTTCTCTCGCGAATGGCGGCCCATCTGGTCGCCGAAAGAAATGATATTAAGTGCGCGCCGGGCGAGTTGATCGATTTTCACGCGGCAAAAGCCGGGGATACTCGGACGTTATGTATGGACGCCATAACGGGCCGACGTCTTCTCGCTCCTCGGTGCGGGATCGTCGCGAAGAGGATCGTCCCCCGTTCTTGGCAAGGAGCCTCTCGCTTGTCTCTCGCGGCGAGAGAGCAGAAGTGGACGACGGTGGACCCGCGCGCGCGCGCGATATCGTGCGTCGACGCTGCCAACAGGCTACTTTCCCGCACCGGAAATACGGGGTCCCCCGGTGGACACCCGGCGATTCGAGCTTCCTATTGCTGTCGCGATCATTCCGCGCGGCGTTATAAATCGGCGCTTGTGTACACGGCTTGTAAAGTTCGCGTCCGTGCCACGGGATATCGGAAGGATGCGCTGCGCGATTCCCTCTTGTACGGGCCGCCCGGTCCCGGTCCGTTGTGGAAAAATGGCGATAAAAGCATCGTGCGCACGTCGACGTCCGAGAATTCGCGGTATTTATTAACGTCCTGTCGAGCCTCGCGCGATAATACGTCAGCGATCGCTGCGAATTATTTATCGGCGGAAACACGACGGATATTACGGTGGGAAGTGAGGCGTTCGTTTTCACGTCTCGGCAGGAACGAAACACGGGGACGACGATCGATGGTGTACCGTCGCCGGGGAGAGAGCCTTTATTCTCGACGCGAAGACGTCTCGAGGAGGTTTCAGAAATCGCCCGAAAATGTCTCGTGCGTGTGTGCTAATCGAAAACGAAGCCGGGTAATCGATATCGGTCCGCATTAATGCATTTGTCGGCGATGAATGATAGATATGTGGATAAATCAGAGTTGCGACAATTTACGCGATTTGCACGCGATTAATATCGCAAATTACGGCAACGAATGTGTGCGCGCGTAAGCGAACACACGGATCGTTCGCGCGAGAAATGAAATAAAGCGTGCCAAATTAAACAAACGCGGCGCACCGCTGAAACTTTCATTAGCTCCGATCGCGAGATTACAACTAGACAAGAAATTAGCGGCGGAATAATTCATGAGAGAGAGAGAGAGAGAGAGAGAGAGAGAGAGAGAGAGAGAGAGAGAGAGAGAGAGAGAGAGAGAGAGAGAGAGAGAGAGAGAGAGAACCAACCTCCCCGTCGAAAGATGTTCCCTCTCGCCCACGCGGCCGCGCTCTACTCCCCGTTTCGGATATTATTTTCCACGTGGCGGGGCACTTGCGCATAAATGTAATGTTAATTAACACGCACGCCGAGCGACGTTGTAACTCTCGGTGTGGATTTCACATCGAGGTCGAGTGGCTAGAGAGAACTCGAGCGCGTTCTCCATGAAATACACGGCGCTTTAAGCGTTGCGTTCGCGAGCGCTGTTTAATACGATATCAATTTAAATCGTTCGTGCCAAATCGAAACAACAAAAAATATAGCAACGCCGAATAAATTAAAACGAGATACGCGAGTGAGAAAAGGCGAAAGACAGACAGATGGAATGAGAGGAGAGAGAGAGAGAGAGAGAGAGGGAGAGGGAGAGAGAGAGAGAGAGAGAGAGAGAGAGAGAGAGAGAGAGAGAGAGAGAGAGAGAGTGAAAGCAGGAGAGAGGCAGAGAGAGGAGGGAAGCGGTGCGTTACTTCACAGATTTTCCAGTAAATTAGCTCGCGCACGGAGACGTAATAATTCGCAGTAGATCTCGCGTCGCAGTTGAAAAGTACAATCCGCACGGTCGCTCCATAAAGCGCACGCGGCTTTTATTTTCGGAGCTTAAACGCTGACGACGAGCTTGCTCTTCGCAGTAAGTTTAAATTACCCCCTTTCCTCCATTTGATCTCCGCGACCGGCCGCTTACCTTCACACTAATTGACTTAATTTCTGCACTGATTATGCCGGTTATTTGCAGCCCTGCTTCAAACGCCGCGAAACCGCGAGATCCGCGCCCGAGAGACGAGCGTTGGATATATTCTCGGGCGGAATCGGGCGTTGAGCATCGCGCGAGTCGCGGTCGCGGATTTCAGACGGCACGATGCGATATACTTTATGACAATAATTCTGTCGGTAATATATTTCGTAGCGTCACGTATATTTTATATCCGATATCTCCGGCGTCGGATTAAATCCTACGCGGTAATCGGGGATCCGTGGCCTTCGTACGAAACTGCAGATATTGTTACGGCGACGCCGCAAACCATTGCGATTCATCTAAATATTTTTCACTCATAAGCCAGGAATATTAATCTTTCCCCTCGACTGTGACAAATTTAAAATCATCTGAAATTTCAAAAATTATATCTGAAGCCCCTCATACTCCTCTAAGCGGTTAGGTAATATGAAAATCAGAGTTATATTCTATATAATATGTGTAACAGAAACGCGCGAAGCGTCTGCGATATTAGAATCAAATAAAATTGTCGCGCTCGCGTCTAAAATGCCAGGATGCCAGGCTCTTCTAAGAAAGTAGAAGCCGGAACTTGGAGAAAAGGCCATTTTTGCCCTTCGTGAGGGTATTCTCTAGTCTGACAAACTTTAAATTACATTCGAAGGGACCATCCTCCGGCTGTCGGGGCCGCGAAGGACGAGCTCGTCCTCGCGGCAGCCGTCATCGGTTTCCCTTAATTTATATAGACGAAGACGCTTATTCGCGCCGCGCTGCTTTCCCCGGGCCTCCTCGGGATAGAAGAAGAGGAAGGGGTGGAGAATGAGGAGGAGGAGGAGGTGGAGGTGGAGGTGGAGAACCATCAGCCATATTCCCGGAAGTTAACTTTCTCCCTGATTGACGTTCGGTTATTGTCGGCATTTGCATAACTCGTCCTGCTCGCTCCTGGCGCGCTCTTTTCCGGGCGAACCTCGAGGTAACCGAGAGACAAGACTGTCGAGGTAGGGCGCGACGGAAGGGAAGGTGACGATGAACGGTAAAAGAGAAAGAGAAAGAGAGTAGTCGTGGAAGAACAGGAGAAGAATGCGGGAACGGCCGCGTGTCAAATCGAATTTGCCTCATTTGCCCTGAGCGGCGACTCCGCCAGCAAGAGAATCTATTAGAATAATTTTTATGAATCTAATTTTAAATTCCGGCGAACGAAGTTACTTTACTGTCACGCTGTCAGCGGCTCTTTATTAAGTGGTCCTCCTTGGCGGCGCCGTGCTCACCCTCACCACTACCACTACTTCTCCCTTCTCCTCCTCATCTCTCGCCGACCCGACCCGACCCGTCCCGTCCCGCGTCGCGCCGCCACTCGCGACCTGTCACCCATTGGAAAGGAATAATTTAAATAATTTCCCACCTAATTCCTCTCTGTCCGACGTCAACGAGAGGGGCGAAAGGGAGAGAGAGAGAGAGAGAGAGTAGCGCGCGAGGCCTTTCTTGCCCTTGTCTTTCCTCCTCACGGGGAGGCAGACTGTCGTCGTCGCACGACGACAGTCGAAAGTTCGCCTTCATGTTATTTAAATTCCGTATTATAAACACGCGAAATTGCTCCGAGTGTCCATCTAACGCGCGAATAAATCGCGACTCGTACACCTCTGTGCTTCTCTCCCGATACGAATCGACGAGCTCTCGTCGTCGCGGAATTCTCGCAATCGCGTTCGATTACAAAAACGATACGGAAAGTGTCGCGCACACTATAGATTATTAGCCGAGAATATAAATGCTGCTGCGTAATTCATGTCCCGGCTGCCCGGGATTGCGCGGGAGTTGCCGTTATCGAAATTATCTGCTAGTGCTGCATGCACTATCTCGTGTGCGCGAGTCACTTGATTGAAAAAATATTGATAATCTGGCCGCGAAGAACACGATTGAAACACCGACTCCCGCGAAGAGAGGCTCGATCCACAGTATCTGCTCGACCAATTGGTCGTCTTTACGTCACCCGTGCGGTTGCTCCACGACGTGACATTTTGTGCGCGCATACATACGCGCGCACACGCACGCACACATGCGTGTAACACACGTGCGCAACGGTCATCCACCCACGTGACACACGCGTGCGCGGTCGAATTCGGCCTTGATAGATACGTCGCACGCGCCTTGCGGTTTTTACATCGAGATACACGGTCGTTATACTTTGCGATTGCCATAACACGTGTCACCTAATCATTACATCGTACAAGCTGATAAACGAGCCGCCGAGCGGAATAGCGAGTGCCTGCGGAACAATGCGACTTGCGAGTTAACGCCAATCAATTGTTTATCTTTAAAGCGTAATTAATTGTCACTTGAATGCGCGCGGTACGTGACGTCTTAGATCCAAGACCGGTGCCTGCCGAGATTCTCCTTCAGAGAAACATTTTTTTTCAAGCCAACGTAAAATAATCGATATACCGAGCGACGATCATGACGCGCGTCGTGTCTCTTCATCGTCGTCGCCGACGAGAACGAGAAAGCGAGACGAAATATCGAGAAGAGAAGCGAGAGGAGGCGACTAGAGAAATCGACAAAATTCGCCGGGACGTGAATCTCACAAGTAGCTCGTGTCCGAAGGATGACGCTTAACTCCTTAGAATTTTCCGCGCCGCGAGCAATCTTCCTCTCATCTCGCTCAGTCATCCTCTGTCGCGGGAGAGCCAGGATGTGTGAGAGAGAAAGAGAGAGAGAGGAGGGTATCCCTTCCTCCCTTGATAAGGCAGGTATTATAAACGGTGCGTGGAATTCTACCGGGCAGATGCGGCGTCTCGACGGCCTATATTCGCGGCTTATTTTAGAACTTCACCGAGTAGAGCCAAGCGTGCGTGCGTGCCACGGGTGTGCACGCATGCACCGATTGCGACTCGCTGGACATTGTACGTGCGTGCGTGCGTGCGTGCGTGCGTGCGTGCGTGCGTGCGTGCGTGCCTGCTAGCTTGTCGCTCTCTCGTTCGCCGTGTGCTATAAGTAGAGTGCGTGTACGATCTCCGTCCTACGGTCGCCATCGTGTCGCGTTATCGGGTTTATCGATATCCACGAGGAAGCGAGACGCGCGAATAAAATCGCCGAAGGCGACGTCGCTTATCGCTGCCTTTGGGAAGCATGTGGGGCTCAATTCTCAAGGAAAGGAAAAAAACCACCTCTGGTGGAGCTTGGAAAACTTTTAACTCGAGATTTATTCGAAATAGACGAATAATATTTTACAAAAACAAAACGGGAATATGAGTAGAATAAATGAATGAGACCCCGAGAGTGCGACTCGGAGGTAGAAGAATCGCTCAACTAAAATAGCTACGGCATATTCTAATCGGTATTTAATAATTAATTATGTAATACTTGAAATGCTCTCTCAACTAATAAATAGTGTGTCGTGAGTAGTAGAATTACCGCAAGATCAGATTTTATATATAATTGTTCAAACGGATACACCAAGAGTCGTCGGTGAGATCTTCGGAAATGATATATAAAGGGAGACCAATAATTCCCTCGTATTATCTTACACATATGATTAAGTTATTAAGAACATGCGGATTTCCAATCAGCACCAGTCGCAGTTCCTTCGGTTTCCTCGCGAATCTCGGATTCGCGATTCGACTGAGCGTCGCCCAGGCGTCCACATTGCGCAATGGGGCTCGATTAATCGAGTCGCCCAAATTTCTCGCGTCCTTTCGGTGTGATAAAGTGTGCCACGTGACGCAAGTAACAGGGCCGCGTCGGTTGGCGGGAAAGTTCTCGCTTCTCGTGCTCGGCCGTGGTCGCGACGGCCGAATGCGCAAATGTCGAGAAGGGCAATGGCGAAAAATATCGTCGGTCATGTAACGCTCGCTCGTGCGCGCGGATTGTGGCCTACTTTTTCGAGTTCGTAAGCTCGATCTCGCGCGATCCAGAGATCCCGCGCATCGTTCTCGAGCGCGCGACGTGAATCGGCCTCTTGGACGCCGGCCGGTCGGTATGCGGGCAGAGGCGAGCGGCATTGAAAGTGTCGTCCGGCTACGCAAGAATAGCGGACGAGCGGACGAGCGACCACCGGTCGCGTCCGCTCGTCCGCTGGAAAAACGGAATTTTCAAAATCTGCACGTCCGCCTGCAACAGCTTTCAGCTGCAAATCCGCCGGACATAAATTATTTAAGAGGGAACACGACGCCAAGTTGCCCGACGTGATGTTGTTGAATGTGCATCGAACTGACGAATTCCTGAAATTCTTAGGCTCTTGAATCATGCATCGCGGCCGGATCGACTCGCGCGTTATTATTCACGAGATGTAGAAAATTGCGAGGTTTAGCGCAACAGTGGTCCCTTTCCGAGCGACCTTTTCAAAAGCCCGAGGCGATTAATCTCTCAAAGTCTTCAGAGATCGATATTCTCATAAATTCTTACAAGCCCTTAAGGACATTTTTATTACTCGCAGTCACACGTAAATCTTCCAGTGCGTTACCTGTTTTTCATTTGTCCGGTCGGTGTTACAAGTTACTTTGCCACACGGAGTTGCTGCATACAGAAAAGTAATTCGGATTTGTTAAATTAAAATACACACGATGTGACCTTTCGTAATCTCATTGTATCGCGAAATCGGACTCAACAAAATGACCGACTCGCGGCATTTCCAAAATAAGAAGGCCGTGGTTTCCGCTCGCAGGTCGACCCGTATTAACCCGCGAATACTTTCTCCGAGCGCCTTTCGAAATCGCGCCGAACGACGCGAATCGCAAAAATACCGTCGCCGCCGACACCGTTTCTCTTTCTCGTGCCTGCAGTATACCGTTCAGTTACAACGAGTGCACGATTTCGGTTCGGCGGTGCGTGTGCTCGGGGGAGAAAAAAAAGTTTCCGGCTCATAGATTTCGGGAATTTCTCCGCGCTTGGCCATTAAGCAACGCAAGTCTCCATATCCATTGCGAAACCGCGCGGCGGCGACGGCGGCGGCAACCTTTAGAGAAATAGAGTTATGGTCTATAAAATATAAACCGTAAGTCCGTGCGAGTGGGAGCGATATCAATCTCTTATGCAGAGAGCAATAAAGGCGTTCGATATCTTGCCAATGTTTTAAAAATATCCGCGAGTAGCAAACCGAAATATCTCACGGATCGTTCACGTTCATGGAGACGTCCGCTTAAATGTCGAGCATAATTTCGCATAATCTCGCGGGCATCTCCCTGGTCGAAGCCCAGGCTCGGGAAATTGTTCATAAAACCGCGTTCAAAAGCTCGCGATGTATCTCAACTATGTTGCTCGTAACAATTCGTTACTCGTGCCGGTGAGCACTCGTCGATGTGCCATCGGCCATTAATTCGCGAATACCGTAAGAAAATCTGCCCAAAGGGGGAAACTGCCAGAATGAGAAAATCGATCATTCGGACGTAGTAATTTTCCGATCGCCGCTCTACACGATCAACGGTCAACGACGTCAACTGACGCGGCAAGTATCATCCGTTCTCTCGTCGGAATCTCTTGGTTTTCCCCGTATGTCGAGCAATCTCGCAGCTGCTACGATTCGTGGATTAACATTCAAACACGGTCGTGTCGAAATTCGCCACGCTCAACGATCGAAAGTAATAATCGCGATAATCGCGAGAATACGAGGCGAGAACAACGATAATACGCGAAACTGTTTTTGTTCCTTCTGCAACGCGAACGTGCAACCACTTAGACAGATTTATACGCGGTTGGCTACATGACTGGCTAATGAGATGACTCGTGCATTCGCTCGCGTGCTCACGCGCGCATCGTTATGCGTGCGAGTGCAACCGTACCGAGCGGCCAAATGTCGGATCTCCAACCTTCCCTTCCATGGCATTCGGGGCCACATGCACAGGTACTTATTCCGACGCGCAGTTGTACAATGAAACGATGGCCGGGACATTGAGCCATTCAGACGTATCATGCAGTTATCTCTTACAAGCTTGACTTGTCAGTAGAACAGTCGTTAGTAGCAGTAGCTAGTAGTCAGCACGGTGAGATTATCTCGTCGGTAGCAGCGAACGCTATGAGCTCTCTACCTCTTTCTCTCTCTCTCTCTCTCTCTCTCTCTCTCTCTCTCTCTCTCTTTCTCTCCCTCTCTCTCTCTCTCTCTCTCTCTCTCTCTCTCTCTCTCTCTCTCTCGATATCATATAATAGATCGTTTTATCGACAAGGCAAAAGGGAAGTTTTTTACTGTTCCTCTATATTTGAAGGAAATATGCAAAATTAATATTGACACGAGCGCGATTTAATAAAAAAAAAATAAATAAATGGAATTTAACCGTGTAAAGGTTACGCCGTGAGTTTCCGCACGTGTGACGAATTTATCGCGACGTACCGTATTAAATGCGAGTCGCTGCTGCGATACGCGCTAAGTCCCATGTACTCGCGCTTTTGTCAGAATGAAAAAAATGCTTATCGCGCGCTCGATACTTATCCTATTACTGTGATCTACGTCTAATTATAGCCTCGTCTTATCTCGTGTGAAGAGTCAAGGGAGACTCACGCGCGTTCGAGGAAACTTACATGTATGTCGCTCGATATTCTAACGTGACCAAGTCGCCACGTTGGAAAATTATAGAAAATGGTTCGATTTTTGCGTGTTTTGCGTATAGTGGAGA
This sequence comes from Harpegnathos saltator, assembly GCF_003227715.2. Classification (NCBI taxonomy): domain Eukaryota; kingdom Metazoa; phylum Arthropoda; class Insecta; order Hymenoptera; family Formicidae; genus Harpegnathos; species Harpegnathos saltator. Next base: position 794,271 of record NW_020230432.1, on the reverse strand, counting down.
ACGAGATGAAGAGAGAGATAGAATGGGGCGGAAGAGAGCGGATACAAAAGCGCAAGCTAAATATAATGAAATATTATAACGCGAACAACGGACGCGTAAAAATACGCCGACGGATATATTTACCCTAAAATTTTAATCAACCGTTCAGCCCGACAATAGCGAGCGAACCAGTCACAAATATTTACGCACGTCAAGTGTAGACACATTCAGAACGCGGCCGGCTGGATATCAAAAATAAATAAAATATCGGTACGGAAACACATTTTTATTAAAACGCCGCGCTTTATCGGACGGTATTATCGTCGCCGACATCTCTCTCTCTCTCTCTCTCTCTCTCTCTGCGTCTCCCTCCCCTCGTACTGTCGACTCGGCCAAAAATCGCCGATAACACAGGCGAGTTTTAAGTCAGTCTCGCGTCTTGCGAAACCGGCCACACACTTTGATACTCACAGAATAACGTATATACACACACACACACACACAGAGTTAGATCCACGCACGTGCGTGCATACAGCTACGCAAAGAGAGATACATACGTGCGCGTACACACATACGTACACACTCTTGGACATATGCTTAGGCTTAGGTTTGCCTTGGCTGAGGAAGAGTCTAACGCGTTACGAACATTACGCAAGCAAAGTGCGTAGGCCAAGGCGCCACGCACAGTATCTACCGGGTGTTCATTCACGAGACGATCGTTCGATCGATCGATTGACCGGCGAGACGTCTCGCCGATCCGCCAAGGAGACGCATTATCACGTTAATCTCATGACTGTGAATTCCGCTCACGTGTTGGCTACTCTCGCGTCGCGAACTCGCGATTACGAAGTCGCGTCGTTGGGATGAGTCGCGTGATCCGTCGGATTATCGTCCGTTTCGCGCAGAAAGACATCGCACAACGATGTCGTATTCATCAAATATGAGCTGAAACTGATATACAAGAGTCTCGGCGAACACCCCACGTCGGCCGAGGCGAGATTTATGTAACGACCCAGTTGCGCGAGATTTTTGAGCGAAGCGGGAAACAGCGGGAAATAGAGATAAGACGCTGAAAGATGCGATTGATTCGTCTTCGACTGGAGATAGCTCGCGTAGTGAATATCTGTGCAATTTGCGCGAAAAAGCATAGCGGCGCAAAAAATATCTATCGTCGATAATCTCTCGATAATCAGAAAGCTGAATCCGGAATTTTCCGGAATTTCAAAAAATATAATATGAATTCGATATTTTGTCTAGCATTTTCCTTTTTTCTTCGTAACATAATTCGTAGCAGAAAATATTTTCCAAAGTGTGATTTTCAGATTTCGTTTGTGTGTGTGTAAATAATTTTCTTTATTATTATTTTTATAAAGAAACATAGCACACATAACGAAGACATTTTCCAGGTCGAAAATGTTCTCGTCTCGATTCTAATTTTTATTTTTTCGCCGTTTGCGCGCAGGTTGTTCTCGGATGTTCGATAAAATTTTAACATTACCGAAATTTTCATTTTCGTATAGCGCGGATTAATTCCGATGTAATTTTCAATATCAATTTAATTCCCGCCTCGCGACCCACATACGCGAAATTATGTAATGAAAGGCGTAAGACTGTGTGTTAAAAAGCAGCCGGCGGTTATCGATGCGTGATACCGAGACCTATCACGGTCTACTTAGCTACGTCGCCGTTGTAAAATCAATTAAACCACTCTTAACCGTGATTTTTCCTTATTTCCTCCCGTTTTACTTGTCCTGCTGTATCGCCGCCGTATGCGGCCGCGTTTAGTTGCTCTCTTGCCGTTACAGAATCAATTTTTCATCAAGTTAGGTCACCATAAATATAGCTGCCGGCTTTGAAACTTTTCACGCGCGTCTAAAGAGGCAGAATGAGGGAAGCGCAGCGGAACGCAGCGATTTGTTTCGTATCCTGTAACATAACTTCTTCCGATACGCATAAAGCGAAAAATGTGGTTCGTGAAAAAAGATACGTGGGAAGAGAGAGAGAGAGAGAGAGAGAGAGAGAGAGAGAGAGAGAGAGAGAGAGAGAGAGAGAGAGAGAGAGAGAGAGAGAGGGAGGGAGAGGGGAGAGAGAGAGAGAGAGAGAGAGAGAGAGAGAGAGAGAGAGAGAGAGGACGAGTGTGCGAGAGATTATTAACAGAAAAAAAATCAGAAGGAGTCATAGGAATTACATCGTTAGAATTATCGGTGATATAAGAAGTGTTATATAGGACATCCTGCTGTATATCGTCGCGATCATGGAGACCAAAGAACAAATCGAGGAGAATGATGATTTTAATACAGTGAAATACCGATGATCACCGAATCATCAAACATTTCGAGTTTTAATGATTACGCGCGAAGTTAGAGTCAAAATTTTGTCACAATTATGCAGATATCGCGCAAAAGAGATAAAAGAAACTGAGATCTGAGCGTTTTATGAATCGTGCGTCTTATTTTTAATACCGATTAAGACGCGACACGTATGCTGCAAATGACCGGTCAACCAATCGTAACGCGTGTACGAGAGACGTGCATGAACGTCGTGGCTCGATCAGAATTTCCAATCGGCCGATCAAATATGCGCGCCTATAACGCGTTAGAAAAGCGCAACCGTGCCGTGTGGATCGCATCGGATTTGATATTATTCGTGTATTTTCCACGTGAATTTCACGTGTACCCTTACTGCAGAACATCCCTCGTTTCTCGCGATCCTCAACCGTTTTACAATTTTTCTGAACATTTGAAATTTCTTGTTTTACATACACACACATATGTATATAAATGTCCTAAATGAAATTAATTTATAATTATCCTAAACGTAATATTAATTAATATATAATGCAATATCTCTTCGTGAGAACGAGGAGATGTTGGGGGAGGAGAGATAGGGAAACAGAAAGAGAGAGAGAGAGAGAGAGAGAGAGAGAGAGAGAGAGAGAGAGAGAGAGAGAGAGAGAGAGAGAGAGAGAGAGAGAGAGAGATACCAGAGAGAAACGAGATTCCCATGAGAACATTAGACACATTATCTCAGAATCTTGGAAGGATTAACGCGAGAACTCTTGTGAGCCGGAAGGGCGCGAGGGAAAGGGGCTGCCTTATCGACGCGTTCGTACGAAACACAAGAGGCCGAGAGAGACGGAGTGAGGAGGGGGAGAGGCAGAGTGGAGGCAAGCCGCATAATGAGAATAAACGCCTAAGGACGGCCAACCGGGAGACGTTCGATCTTGAATAATTCATCGGAAACGCACGCTCGATTAGGCAAGTCCGCAAGCCCGGTCACCCCCGCCTGTGTGAAAGCGTTGGCGCCCTTTCTCGCGCGCCCAACCCCTCGAAGACGCCGGCCGACGTTATTGCGACGCGTTACAGTCGCGACGTTCCAGTTACGAAACGCGTCAGGACGGCTTTCGGCGCGCGTTCGTGACTTCTTTCTCCCTTTCTTGCTTCGGCGAATAGAAGTTGCGTAATAGGAAGAAAACTGACCGCTTCACCCTCTCCCCTTTCACCCTTCTCTCTTCGCATAAGGTGGAATCCCGATTACGGGAAGATGCGTGACGACATTGCGGATTTGCGTCAAGTATGTTCGGGATCTCTTCTTGCGGTTGTAATTTTATTTTATTTTAATTATTTCTTATAAATTGATGTAGAGCGCACAACAGGGACAAGGGGATCATTGATCGCAGAAAAGAAAATTGCGATCGTCGAAGACACGCGATAATCGACATGATGTCGATGACACAGTCGTGGGAAAGAAGTAGAAAGTGCGCGTTCGCGAAAAGATGCAATTCGAGAGGCTCGTGTTGGACATTTACGTGAAAATACGCGGAAAATAAACGACGAAGTAATTGATGCCACGGTGTACTTATAGTAACGAGGCGTGCGCGTGTCAAGTAATAATTAGAGCCACGTATCGACGATAACACATGCCGCGACAAAATACACCCGCCGTGTTTCGCCCGCGCGTGTATTTTTTATGGATTTTTTTCGTCACATATTTCCATAATCCACACACACGCTGAGAATTAAAAATTTAATTCTACACGGCTCGTGCAGCAATCGCGATTTCACGCGAATGCCTGCATTCGTTGCTGGCAAATAAACGAATCCTTTTTATCTTAACACAGTGGCAGCTGTTGTCCTGTTGGTCCTTTGATATCCATTTTGCAGTGATATCGATTGTTTTATCGTGTACAGCATTTTTCTTGGGAAGAAACGCGAAAATCGTCTTTGTGTGCAAAATATTTCCGGTGGAGTCGGGCACAAAATAGTATTTTTCGAAAATATTAATGCCTGCGATTGTCCTTCGCAAAATATTGTTCCTGTGACGGAACATCGCGTATCATGGATCGTCGGTGTTTCCCAACTCGCGTCAATTCCGCCAAATTTAGCGGAAAAGTGTCAGGACCTCGCGATCTTTTCTTTCTCTCTCTTATCTTCCCATCGTCCTAGATTAAGGGCAGAAATCGCGGTCGAATTGCTCGCTTGTTCTTAATTTCCTGCGCGCCAGAATGCCGTTATTGGCCGGCGCGAGTGGTGCCGCTAACGGGAGTCGCGCACGTGTGCGCGAAGGAAGCCGCGGTTCTATTTATGCAACCTTTGTATCCCGCGCCTCTCCTTTGGGTCTTTTCCTCTCTTTCTGCCTCTCTCCCTCTCTCCCTCCTCGGTCGTGTGTTTCTACGCTCGCGACATCGCGACATTTCTGCTCGGAGGAATGCGCGCCCGGCGGCATTCCTTATTGGCATTATGGAGGAAACGTCGAGTCGAGGTCGTCTGGTTCGAGTACCACTCCTACGGGCTCGAGAACAGGTACGGAAGGGATCGCGAAGTGACCAAAACGGATACCGCGGTGCGAGAGAGTGAGAGAGGAAAGAGCCGCCAAACGTCGGTCAACGTTGAAGCGAACGTCGTTACCGAAGTTGGGCATTCTCAGGTTTGCGCACGTCGAACGAAGTTTCGCGCCATTTGGGTGTCTGTCAAATTACATTAGCCATCATTAGACGACCAGACGGTCCAGAGTCTAACAATGGGACGGACTACGGACGGGACGGATATTTCCGAAAAATGTCTCCGTAACGTAGATGACGCGATCTTGTCGAAGTGTGACGAAACAGTCCCGATCATGTCGTCCACGTTACGGAGACATTTTCGTAAAGTTTCCTCGTCGTCCTGTGTCGCCATTAGACAACTGTCTCAAAGTGCGATGATAGGTAGCCCCGATCTTCTTCCCGTTACCGAGAAATTTTTGCAAACTTTTCCCCGTCAAATGGAAAGGAAGGCACTGCATAATACAGTCGCGCAGCTGAAGCGTTTCTATCTTAAAAACTCTGAAAATATAAGAGGAGTATCACGTAAGCTCGCGATCCAAAAGTATCGATTTTATTTGAATTTAAAATTTTAAGACCGATCTCAGGCTGACCTGGCGGCGGATCGCGGTTTTTTATTGACACAACGAATCGATCGCTTGATCGATGAATTGAGAACGACGCTCGTTTCGCGACGTTTCGCTCGCGTCGCGCCGCGCCGCGCCGCGAGTTGAGCGGAAAAGTGGGTTAAGAAAGTTTCGAGAAGCGTTAGGCCTCTCTTATGCATACGTTTTTTACGACGTGTCCGCGACTCGTTGCATTGAGTTGGAAGACGATACACGCGAATCGATTCGTGAACATCCGCGCGACGAACATCATCTTGCTAACACGCGATAAAAATGCAAGGTTAAATCGCGAGTGCTTGGTTACCGCAAGAACATCGAGGTAATTCAACGAGAAATCTTTCTTCTGTGGGACAAAAGCGATGAAAGTTAAATTAATGCGGTTAAATTAGCTGGACAATCCGCCCTGATTCTCCACAGATGTTCTAGATTTCTTTTATTTTCGTTAATCGTATAAATCTTCAATCACAATCGCACGAAACAGCTGCTGCACAAATGCAGACGGCGACTTTCTTCACTTATTCTTTCATATCACCTTAAGGCTCGCGTGTTAGCAATATCTGATATTGAAAGAAAAAAAAAGACATTTGTCTGCTATCATTCTCCAAGGCGTGAGAATAATTTTTACGTCGTTCCGGTCAACTGGTCTGAGCTCACACGACCGCGTCGCAACCTAAATACTTCAACACGGTTGCTCTATCCGATTGTATTCAGGACTACATTTGTCCTTCCCTGGAAAACGAATAAACACAAAACTTTCCGAAAGTGGAGCGCCGGCCAAGAGTCCGTACCGATTCATCTTAAATTTCGCAGTCGACGAGACGTATCGTCGCTGCTTCTGATATTCATCCCAAGAAAACCGCTAACGGCGATCTTCTCTTCCGCCCTTCTCTCTCGCCCTTCTCTCTCCCCCTTCTCTCTCGCTCTCTGTCTCTCTTTCTGTCTCTCTCTCTCTCTCTCTCTCTCTCTCTCTCTCTCTCTCTCTCTCTCTCTCTCTCTCTCTTTCTCTCGTCTTTTTCTTTATGTCGCGTGCGCCCGCGCGCCTACAGTCCGCGTTTACCCGCTGGTATCGGCGGTACTAAACGCGCAGCTCGGGTCTTTTCTGGGTCAGGGGAGATTAATTGGCCGTAACCGGGAGCATTGTCGTACCATGTGCGGTAATGTACTCCCGCGCAGCTTGATAATAATCATTAAGAACGACCGTCTAGTTGTCCAAGCACCCATCTGAGAAAAACCGCACCCAAGGTCAATGACATCGCGACGTGTCGTTGTTACAACGCAACTGCCGAAGCGCGATTATTCTAGAGAAGAGACGACTCGCAAATTAATCGAGTCGCGAAAAAAATACCCTTTGTCGCGCGCACAAATATATGCTATTCGATTATTTTTAAGACGTGTATTCGAGATCGCAGAAAAGGATCGCGCGGAAGGGTTGAGCCTTGACCCAGAAACTCGAGCCCTTTTCGTCGAGTGACGTCGGCGTCCGTTCGTCCTACCGAGGGTGTGTAACACGTGGACTCGTGCAACTTTTTCCCGCGACGACGTAACGCGCCGAGAGAAGTCAAGTGGTTCCTAAATGTCAATTTAGGAATAATTCTAATTCCTCGCTATCGTCGCTCGACGGTATTTTAGAACGATATATTTTGGTTCGAATTTTTCTGCCCGTTTTGTCGTCGCAAATTCCCCGATTCCGTTCCTTCTTCTCTTTAATTAAGAACGTAAAATAAACGCGGCGTACTAGTGAATCTTCCATGAAGCCTTAGCGGGATGGCTCGAGGATTAAATGACTCGCGAACTCTTTTGCTTACTAATGTAAGATTGGCGATGATCCAACGGTACTCGAAACTTTAATAAACTAACCGTTGAGCGTCCAATTACGTCAGTCATCGTTTGCGGAATGTAATTAAATTTTGACGTGTGCCACGTTTCTCCTCCTCCCTCTCTTTCCTTCGTTCTAATCGGTTCACCGCGATCGCTAAGCGTTAAATGAAGATTAAACATTCTCCCTGTTGATAATATCTAATGTATATTGCATTTAATATGTGTATTAAACTTAACTCTCCCATCAGCGGGTCTCTTAACCTAATCTTGTCAGACAAGTAGCAAATTGCTTGGCAGATTTATTTGCGATCGCCATCTATCTCCTTCTCTCTTGTTACTCGTCTCTTACGATGTTCTTCCGTTTTATTAAATAACGATGTCAGCGGGTGAAAAATCTATCATACTCTCGTTCGAATGAAAGGTTTCGCGTATCTCCGATTCGAAGTTTCATTAATTACAGATCGCAGGCAGATGCATGTTACAATGGCACGAGCGATTGCATCATTTTTCTCTCCTCCCCTTCCTCTTTACATTCCTATCTTTCGCGATAAAATAATACAAGTTCTCAAGCGTGCGATGATAAAGCCCAGCAATTTGCGTGCGCGTATCTCGATGGACCATTGTCGCAACCCCACTTCCGTCGAATGAAAATTCACCCGCGGCGAAGAAAGGTTCCTCGCTACGCGTAAGAGATTGAGACCTTGACCTACGAGAGTAAGAATTTTTTTTTTTACGAGAAAGCCTACTCGTCGCCGAAAGCCGTCATTGTGTCGTACCTACGAGAAGTATCCTATGTAACTTCTCTCCGCAGAATCTCACGATAAAGTTCCTCGATAGGAATCCTCTGATAGAAAATCGGCGACTACACGCTTCTTCGTAGATAGGCGCGCCGTGTGGGTGACGAGGGTGGCGGAGGGTGGAAGGTGTGCGCACAGACGCTCAAGTGGGGCAAAAGGGAACCACTTAGCCGAAACTGCAGGAGTCTGGGAGTCAGCAGCTATTCGGCAGACGTCACTGGCGCCAGCGGACTACCTTAAAGCCCAGCCACCCCCCTGGCCACCCCTTGGCCACCCCCCGCCGCCGACAATCTCATTCCCCAAAAGCGTCGCAAGAATTATAAAGTTGGTGGAGGAGAGAAGAGAAAGAGGCGACGAAGGCGACGGTGAGGGGGAGAAAAAGGGGGACAGACTTCTTTCCTTGCCACCCACCCTTGTCAGACGAGCGATCCCCCTTCCCCTCCCTCCCCTCCCTCGTCCCGCAACCTACATGCTCTACCTCGATCTATCGTGTTGCATCCCTTGGTCTTCCTCCGTATCTACTCTCTTTGTTCCTACTCTTCTCCCTCCCCTCCTCCCCCTCCTGGCTCCCTCGTGTCGCTCTCTTCTCTCTGCCACGGTACTTTTTTATTTCGACTTGGAAGAGAAGAGTTTTCTCGAAGGAACCGATCTACCTCGGGGTGGGGAGCGAGTTTCGAGGTTCGATCGCGAGTTACGAAGGATCCGCGCGGATCCGAAAATCTGTTCTCCATTAGCGCGACGCCGACCGGAAGTCGTTCAATTAGAGTCATATACCGTGTGATCTCGAAATAATCCGGCGCTCGAGAGACCCCATTGTTATTTTTCCAACGACGACGAAAGTTTCGGCGAAGAGAGGCGAGCGCGCACGGCGCTCCCGTTTAATGAGGGACGCTTCTCTCTTTCTCTCTCCTTGTAGTTTTCTCTCTTTCGCAGTTTTCGCTCGCGGCCCGAGACTACTCTCGCGAGTAGTTTTACAGGGCGATGCCGTGATAAGGCCGGCCTTAAACCATCCACCCTCTCACTCGCCCTCCGAGATTCTTTCCTTTATCGCCGTGCTCGATAAAACGGAGCGATCCTCGAATTATCACGTTATCGACTCTCCTCTCGTTATCTGTGGGCCGGCAGAACGCACGGTTTTCACCGTTGTTCTACATACGGACAATGGGTGATGAAAATTTTCGCTGGCTTTAGTTTATAATCTCGTGTGCACTTCGCAGGACTCACTTATCTCAACTCGATCGTATATTTTTTCTTCTGCTTATTTTTCATCTCTTTCGGCTTTAAATTTTTGAGAAACACGATTTATCTGCCTTCACATGTTTTTTCTTTTTGTTGGTTAAATCTGAAATAAAAGGGACAACTCGTGGCAAGTTTCATCAATCTGTTCAGCGAAGTAATCGCGTTTTGGGATGAATTGTGTTAGAGTGCTCAATTATTGCGGATCAGTTACGAGACCCTCCAAACTGATTCTGGATCTCATCTTGAGTGGAAATTCAGCCCGTGAAAGTGATCGAAAATATTTTCTCTAACGACACACACACGCGCGCGCGCGCGCGCGCGAGGAATTTTTCCAGAGCCCGCGCGAAGAATTACCGTAGAATTTTTCCCGTCAGAGCGTCACGGTAGCGCCGCCGTCGCGTTGAAACGTTCGTGCCTCGGAGCGCGTTTCTTACGCGTCGTACTGCGTTTCGCTCCGGCGGTATCGGTTTTATCCAGACACTCGAATTTATGCCCTTTCCGCCAGACGGTAAATGGATATACAGTCGGACGGGGGAAAAAAAGGAGCGAGAGCGCGAGAGAGTCGGTGAGAGAGGAGGCGGCGGGCGGAAAGGGGAAACAAAAAGACATCGATCCCCCGGAACTAACGGAGATCGGCGTGCACGCCGGTTTCATACGCACAACAAACTACTGGAACGGCCGCCGGAGGCGTTAATATACCGGGGCGTAAGCCCGGGGGCGGTATTTTTTCGCGGCGCGCGTTCGCCGCGCTGAAAAATATTTTTCTGAAAGCTAATATCTCTCTCGGGCCGATATTCCGCCGTGTAAATAATATCCGCGCCCGTAGGGACAACAAAGTAGGCTGTCATGTGAGTGCAATCGCCAAAAGAGGCTCTCGCGCTGAGGGCGGGGTAGGGGGTGGAGCAGAGAGAGAGAGAGAGAGAGAGAGAGAGAGAGAGAGAGAGAGAGAGAGAGAGAGAGAGAGAGAGAGAGAGAGAGAGAAATGAGCCGCGTGGCCGCTGAACACCGCGTCATTTTTCCCGCAACAGCCGCTCTTTGCGCCGCACTTCGCCCCCTTCGCCCTCCTCGCTGATCGTCGCTCCACGCTCGTGAGGCCGCAAAGAACCGAGCGGGGAGAATGACTCTCGCGGTTCGGGGAATAATTTCGATCGAGTCGGTCGTTGTCTTTCATCCCGCCGTTAAAACGCGATAAGTGCGTATCGTCACCGCGGCGATTTCTGCGGCCGAGACGTTGGCGTGAGTTCGCGAGTGAATCGGAGGACCATTACGCCTCGTCCTCGACGTCTCTCCTCGGTAAGAAGAAAAAGATGATCACGGTGGTCACGCAACGGTCGCGGCAGAGATGACAGCGGAAGTCAACATTCAGTCAGGTTGCAAGTAGCATTCGAACGGCAAGCACACGCTAGAACGCGATTACTAACGGAAGATTAATATCGTCGAACGCTCATTCGCGCGCGCGCACGCTCACGCGCTTGCACGCGGCGTTTTTATCTCCATTAGCGCGACGACGATGAGAGAATGACGGTAACGACAATGTCGACGGCGACAGCGACGGCGGCGGCGGCGGCGGCCGGCGGCGGCGGCGGCGGCGACGACGATGACGTCGACGACGACGACGACGTCGACGACGACCGCGACGAGATGGGAGGATAAAGCTGTAATTACACGCCGCACTTGTGCGTGCGAAAGATTAAAAGGCGCCGCGGCAGCGAAGTGGGAGTTATTTTAGTCGCGTTGTTGCGAAGTACCAACGGCAAAAGCGATTTTCCGCGAGAAATCGCGTTACATTTTTACACCGCTCTCCTTCCGTTGCCGCCGTAGTCACCCCTCCAAAGAGAGCGGGACAGATAGACAGAGACGGAGAGGCGCAGTATAGAGAGAAAAAGAGTGAGGTGTGAAAAAGGAGCCGACGTAAAGCGACGCGAAAACGTTTTAATTTTTATCGCAAGCTTTACAGAGCACTCTCCGCTACTGCCAGCCACGAAAGCGGGGTTAGAGAGGGAAGGAGGAAAAGAGAGAGAGGGAGGGAGAGAGGGAGGGTGGGAGAGGGGGAGAGAGAGAGAGAGAGAGAGAGAGAGAGAGAGAGAGAGAGAGAGGGATCGCATTATCCGGACGCGATTACCGGTGTAATATCACGTAAATCGCCCAAGGTCGCCGCAAAGCGACGCGAGAATATTTTACCGCGCCGTAAACGAACGCTTCGCGAAATGACGTAGAAAGGGAGCATCGCCTCGCGCGTGAATAAATAGCCGAGTGTTCGCGTACGCTGCACTCCTCTCTCTCCGCCCGGCTTTTTGTCAAAGAGAACCGTTTTATTCATTGAAATCTACAAAACATATTAATACAATACTGCGAGACGCATGTAACGCGCTCGCACGCAGGCGACGCATTTAGAGTTAAATAGGCATTCTTCGCAGCGGTCGTTTGTCGGGGATGTTGAATTTTGGCTTCTCACGTCCTCCTCGCTCTTGGCGCGTCTCGCAGACGGGAGAACGTAGTCGCGTTTGTTCGCGTTTAACGCGAACACGCAGTCGTCGAGGGGAGGGTGTCTTCGCGCGAGAGCACCGCAACCCTCGCGAGCGCGTTGATTGCACTTGACGCTCGCGCTCCTGCGCGATTTCAAACGAAATGCGCGACTGTTTTGACGCGATCAGCAATATTGCGTTAAGGCTCTCCATAAAACTCGCGGCTCCCGGCGATATGTTGTTACCTTGTTATCGTGCCCAAGTCAATAGCGATTTCGCACAAAACACCGTCCGACACCCGTCCGCCCGTTGTACGAAGGTATCGGCACGCAGGGGGCGGCGGTACGAAACCTTGAAGCGATTTATTAAATATCGCACGGCCGAGCACTGTGTCACGACATGAGTATGCGATATTGTTTTGGCTGCAAGGGCCGAAAGGGGTGGGGAGGAGGTAGCGGGGAGCGGAGAAGGCAATCAATGACAGGCCTCTGGCCCCTGCTCGCCCCCTGCCGACAGAAGGATCTTGCACCCTTCGTTCGAGGCTACGTGATCGGCCGCGCGCGAGAGCGCGTGAAGCGACGTGAAGCGGCAGGAGGAGGGGGAGAGAGGGCTCGGGAAGGATCCCGAGCGAACTTCCGTATGATTAATCAGCCACGCGAGAATGATGTATCGACCGGCGGATCTCAGCACCTCGCGCGGCATGGATATACGTCTCCCTCTTATCCCGGCCGCGGCCACATGTTAATGTGCCCGTAAAATAAAATTATCCGCGGCCGAGAGGCCGAGCGGCGGGATATATTTGTATCTTCCCTCCGCGCCTCGGAGTCGCGACGGCTATTGAGCAACGGGCAGTTATCAGCGACCGGCCGTGGAATATTTGTGACTCCCGTCGCGGCGCGCCGGGCGATCGTGAAACGGCATAAAAATAGTACACGTGCGCGGGAATCTTATCGGCGGCTTCGCTCGAGCGATACGCACAAGGTACCGACGACGGGCTTTCCCTTTTTTTTTTACAAATCTCGAAACAAATTCGAGATAAGTGATCACGCTTTATATTCTAGCTGAACGATCTAGTGTATCGGCACTCTAGTATCTCATCGTATGCTCTTAAAGAGCGTAAAGAGCGAGCGCGTGCGTATCGGGGCGCGGGAAAAAGGCGGGGGGGGGGACTCCCGCGAGTTGCCACTGCGAGATTCGACCTGTCGATAGCTCATCTCGATAAGCTGAACCGATGCACGTGAGAATGACGGGGCTCCAGAGAGAGAGACTCACCGATGAGCTGCCCTTCGGTCGTCCCGCAGAAGTTATCCCGCCCGTCGGACAACGGCATCGGCAAGGACGATGGGGGTGTCGAGGGCAGGGGGGTTAACTGCTAGTGAACCCACGAGGGGGGCGCCGCGGGGGTCGCCGCGTTCGCACTGACGTAGACGGCCGCAGGTGTGTTGCTGGTCGTCGTGCCGACGACGATGTCGCTGTTCTGGCTGACGGCGCCGTTCTGGCCGATGTTGCCGTCGCTCACCTGGATCGCGGCGGTGCCCATGACGCCCTGCTGGAAGTTGAAGTCCAGCGTGCCCTCTATCGACAGCTCGTGCTTGATCACCTGCAAATCGCGAGTCGAACGGCGCGTTTACCCTCACGAGAAGAGACAAGTCCGTCGTTTCTCTTCGAATAAGTCTTGACGTGGAAAGTCGTTCGTGGGAAGTTCGTTCGTCGGGCTACAGTCGCAATCTAGTTTACTCGCGACCCGAGCGAGGAAACAGAAACTGAAGTGAATCTTGTGTCTCCTTTCTCCAGATCCAAAAATCAGAATTCGAACCGAGCACGAGGTGCGGATTATGATCTTTCAGTGCGAAGAAAGAAACGCGCAATCGAACGCGGTGCGTTTACGATTTCGATTGGAATCGCGCGAAAAATTCGATCTACGAGAAAGTTACAGCTACAGCCAGTAGTAACAGACAGACGTGTGCACACATGTAAGGCGCGGCCAGACTTACTTCGTCGACGTTGCAGTGGAAGGCGCCGTGCATCGCCTCGATGTTGATGTTGAGATCATCGAGAAGGGCGGAATGATTGAGGGCGCCCATCAGCTGGCCCATCATAGTGCTGGGCGTAGCTGGGCAAGGTGTCGGTGTGTTGGGCGGGCTGGGACCTGCTGGTCCAGTCTGTGCTGACTGGTGTTGCTGCTGCTGTTGCTGCTGCTGTTGCTGCTGCTGTTGCTGCTGCTGCTGTTGCTGCTGCTGCTGTTGCTGCTGCTGCTGCTGCTGCTGCTGACGCTGTTGGGTCTGAATCATATATTGCAGCGTCTGCTGCTGGTTGTTGCCTAACATCGTCGGGCTGGGCTCGCTCTGCTGATACGACGGTGACATGCCAGACACGGGGCTCAGATTCTGATTTTCGGGTTTGGAAAGAGGAAAAACGCAATGTTTGCTGTAGTTGTACTTGATTCGCACTCGATTCGTCGAATATCGATTTTCGAGTTTGTCGCGCGTTAAATATGCCTGAAATCGTTAGGAATTCAGCAAATTTCGCGCGTTGAAGATTATTCGATTGCTCGGCGCAATTAGGGCGAATTCATGAACCCTTCAGAAATATTTCGCACATTTATCTCTCTCTCTCTCTCTCTCTCTCTCTCTCTCCCCCCCTCTCTCTCTCTCCTTCTCTCGCTCGCTCGCACGCACGTGTGTTTGCATATAACGCGGTAAAATAAGTAACAAAACTTGATCGTGATGAAAATTTGATCCGTTAAAATTGATCAATTACAACGGGCAATGTGTCGCTGCCTCGCCCGAGTGTGTTTGTATTTGTAGCGTTATTGAAAATACGTCTCGCTGCAATTTCATGAGCGCATATGATGCTTTTTTAAACCAGTTTCAATAATGAAATGTAAATAAGTCCTCCGCCGTACTTTCCGTCGCAAATCTCGCACGAGGCAACAAAAATATCGACCATCATGATTCGTAAATAGCGCGACCATCATGGGGAAACAGTCGGGGTTCAAATTATGGGAGCGAAGGAGCGATATTCTCCGAGTCCCGCCTGCGACGGAACCGCGACGACACGTCCCTTTCGTAAAACCGCGCCGGGTTGCTTAAACCGACTTAAACCGAGAACCGGCACGGTCTCTCGATATAATTCGAGACAGTCGTATCGTTCGAACGTCACATCCGTCGTCCGCGAGCTACGCGGCGGAAGCCGCGACCGAAGCACGGTGGCACTCGTACGGACCGCCGCGGCCGTACGTGTGTGTAAAACGTACATCTCGCGATCCTTATTGATTTTGCAACATTGCCAGGCCCGAACATGCGCATCATAAAAACATCGGACGTCCTCCTTTGCAGTCGAGCTCGCGCGAAAAATCCGCAACCGTGTCGCGCCACGCCGCGTCGCGTCGCGTCGCGTCGCGTCGCGTCGCGTCGCGTCGCGTCGCGTCGCGTCGCGCAACGTCGCGTCGAAAAATCAAGACCCACCATCTGACAAGCGCACGGCTGCAGGCCGTGAAGCGGGCATCTCTGCTGATTGGCCGACTGCGGGGTGGGTGGCAGGCCGAAGGATGACGGGGTGCGTAGGCCGTTGTTCCTCTGGTACTCGAAGTAAGACGGCGGGGCTGGTTGCTGCTGCTGGTGGCCGGGCGGTGACGTCTGATACATTTGGTACGACTCCAACTTCATCGTCTCCGCCAGGTTGCCTGCTAGGATCGAGTCTGCTGTCGAGTATGACATACGACGTATTAATCGCGCAGCCAGCCGCGGCCAGCCGGAACGGAGAGGTGTGGTCGCGCTCAGAGAGGGAAGGTGGGAGGGAGGGAGGGAGGGAGGGAGGAGGTTTACTTCGGTTCGGCTGCGAGAAGAACGTGATTCGCGATCCGTGACGCGAGTCCAGGTTCAAATTAATTTCGAAGTTGCGAGTCGCTCGGACGTTGAACGCGGGAGACAGGAGGCGAATCGTCGGACGTGAACAAATGGTGCTAATAATTTATTTTGACTCGACGCCGTACCTGCCGTGCGGGAAAGCGGCATCGGGCTCTGCGTGAGATCTGCGAGAGCCATTTCTTAAATTTACGTTGACACGCGAGAGAGGACGCGGGATATATATATATATATATATATCGATATTAAATACGTACCTAACTGTTGTTCCGGGCTGTAAGAAGGCGCATAGGTCGGTGTCCAGTCCGGCTCCCCGAGAACCGCCGGGATCGGGCTCAGTTGGCCGCAGGAGGACGCGTTACTCGAGGCGCGAGGACTTGAATAACAGAAATATCTCGGTTCGCGTCTCAAGCCGTATTCTCTCAAACCGCTTCCTATTTATACACCTCATATCTCGAGTACGTCTAATTCCTCATACACACACATGAGGTTCCGCGTTCCCATAAGATAACCGCAAACCGTATCATTATGTCAATTCTCCACATCCTACTCCGTCGTCCATCTTTAAATAATCCCACATACGTCGCGGAGCCATTCCTCGACTCTTTAAGACTAGCTCGGCGAGCCTCAAATTTGCAAACATGAGTTCTCATCGAGCCTCGTTAGAAGGCTCGCTTCGACTCGCGTCGATCGAAGTCGGGTTCTCTACGAGGAAACGGCGGGCTCAGTTTGTTCCGTTTCGCAAAAGCTAAAAACCGACCGTAACGAGTGCAATCGCAAAAGCATGTCTTTACCCCTTTTTTCAGTCAGTCGATTGACAGTTGCTCGCTCACAGACAAACGCGAATCGCGAACGGTTATCGATGGGCAACGTACCGGAACGTGTCAGACGAGAGCTGAAATCCGCTGGCGGGTAGAGGGCTGTCCGGGTAGATGTCGAGACCTTCCCCGACGCTGCTGCTGGGACTGGAAGTGGGTTCCGCCAGCAGCGCGCCGTTCCTCAGAGCGTCGGCGATCTTCTTCGAGCGGCCGCGTCTTTTCTCCAGGCTACCAGTGCTCTCCATCGTTGTGGCTCTACGCAAAGCACACACTCCGCCATTCTCGGGAACGCTCTCGGTTCGCGGTGTCGCAATCGCGATTGCGCGAGAACTTACCTGCGACGAGCAGACTTGCCAGGTTTGGCATCGCGATTGATCATCCACCAGGAACTCTTGCCCGTACCTTCGTTCTGCGTCCGTATGAACCTGTTGTGCAGCGACAGGTTGTGGCGTATGGAATTCTGAAAGCAAAAAGAATTGCCAAATCAGCGGAAGCTTCTTCTTCCATCCGCGCGCGCGCGCGTACTTAAGTACATCATTTCACCGCATCTCTAGTCTTTTTCGCATGGCGACAAGTTTCAGAAATTGATATAGTCGCAGAATCTCTGCGTCGCGGAAGATCAGCGTACAGAAGGGAATCGACTAGTAAATTTATGATTTGAGGAAATTAAGTGTGTTTGCAATAGCGATTCGTGATAATCAAACTGCTCAGTGGACTTCTTTCGCAATCCGCCATCGATCTGAATGGCCATCCGGATAGACAATACAGACAAGGGTCTGTCTTGCTCCTCGATACCACGACTCCGCGCGCGCGCGCGTCCATACGAGAGTATCGTAGGAGAAAAAATCAATTCGAAGAGTGAATCATAGGAGCCGCGCTTTATAGTAGTTCCCCGTCGACGCGGAGTGTAGCGCCGCGTCGCTCTCCTTTTGCCCCCTTCATTAGGCAAATTGAATCGGCCGCGAGTGTAGTCCGGGTCTCGGAAAAATTTCGGAAAGCTTCTACCCTAATACGAAAGTATCCGTCGCGAAGCGATAACAATTTCCTTTCGTCTTCGTCTCCCGACGCGAAGCGGGCGCGCGCCTCGCCTCGCCTCGCCTCGTCTCGCCTCGCCGAGGGATACTTTCAGATACGAAGGACGCGCGCGCACGTAGAGACGGCGCGATAAATAAAAATGGCTCCTTTAAACTGGCCATTATATCGCGAACGAGACAGGCGGAAGTTGATGCGAAGTACCGCGAAGAACCGTTGCCCAAACTCGCCGGCGTTTTATCGTTTCGTTAAGTCGCCGTCCTAAAACAGGGTCGCGGATTGTCAACCTTGCAACGGACGGAAAATAATCGTAAAAGTATATTCTCTTGAAAAAAAAATTTTTCATCGCAACGTTTCACGTCGACCAATGCACACGAAGCATGCCTGATTGATCGGAAGGTTTATTTGATCCTCTGTAGGATATTTCCCCCCCCCGGTCGGAGGTCGGAGTCTGCGAATGTATACGACTACAGGTGAGCGCGCAATTTTCCCAGGCTAGCCGTTAACAGGATTGTCGAGGAGCGAACGTCTTATTTTCGTAAATCTCGACGATGACTCGCCGCGAGTGATACAATCGCGCAAGATCTATCGCTCGGCTGTTACATTCAATTTACTCGGACGGCGCACGACGCGCCGTTTAACATCGCGAAATTTATAACGCGGAAACCTACGCTATGTATTCTTTACTACCGGAAAGAAACGGCTCCCGCGTTCGCCGCTCTCTCTCTCTCTCTTCCTCCCGCTCATGCGGCGCCGTCGCCGCATGTCCCTTCCGATATCAATCCGCGGATTAAAAAGGACTCGCTCGCGCGCGTGCATCCATCCTGAATCCGTTGGATCCACGTGGCGGTGTAAGCTCCGATTGCGTTGTTGATGTAACGTAATATCGCGGTCCGTACGACCGCATAACAAAACGGAATAAAGCCCCGCTCTGGCCGGGCACAGGTACTTCCGTTTGTTTTGCCGTATTCGCTTCCGCATGCGATAAGCTCACCCCGGCCGAATTAGTCCCGGTCGGTCGGCAAATAAGCTGCGCGGCATAAAATCCGCGGCTTCGTCGTTATTTTTACTGCGACTTAGCGGCGTTCCGCCGCCTCTTTACTGCCGCTTACGCTCTTCTCAAACTTGACCGATCGTCTTCCCGTCCGACTTTCGAATGTTCCCCGCGGGCAAGTCCCCGGCAAGTCGAAAGTATTTATCGATAGGTCCCCGAAGCGGTCCGCGATATCAGCGGAGGGTGGCTTTTACGATCGCCAGCGCGACTCATTTCATCCCCTTGCGATGGGCTCGCGAGCGAGCGGGGAAGTTGTTGCGTGTCTCTCCCTCTCCGTGGAATGGCGATCGGCCATTCCAGTCGTGCTCGCAGTCGCGAGCTATACGGCGGGGCTTTATAACCCCATCATCTACCCGCCTTTATCGACGCTACGCTCCGAAGATGAAGACATTTTCGGCGCCACCGTTCTGATTTTTAGATCGAGCCGGCCGCCGTCGGCCGGCTGTCGAGCTCGCGCTCGACGAGTCCCGACGAGGACAGGCTCGAAGAAATGCGATATCTCGGGAATCAATTTCGAATTTCTTCCCGAAATTGAGAGAGAAAGAAAGCGAGAAACGATAAGAGTCGATACGATCGTCTCGCCTCTCCGCGAGACTAATACTCCGTCTAAACAAATCCTTCTTGGCGGGGAAAATATGTGGCAATTCTCTCGCACGAGAGAGTCCTCGCGATTTCTCTTCCTTCGCGTCTCCGACTACGACGCGACTCTTGACCGCCGATAAAGCGCGGCACTTTCGTCCGCGTCCCTATAAACCGCGCGGAAACAGCCCCCGTCCAAGAGCGAAAGGAACGCGACGAAGATGACCGCGCGCGTGAGATGGGGAGGGTAGAAGTGAGGCGGTTATCTCGCGCGCCCGAATAGACTGTATAACGCGCAATTTATGGAGAACGTATATAGCCTCTGCCGCGTTTCGACCGGCGTTTGGCTGCTGCTGCGTGCGGGTTAGAATACGCGCGTGATAAGGGACGTTGGAATCAATGCTCGAAAGAACGAAAGTCCGTCGGCGACGGTGGGCGCGATTAGTCGTGTCCTCTTCAAGGTCGATAGGGCAAACGGGTGTCTCGGAGAACGGCGCGACGGCAATAATCTGAAGGACAAGCACTAAACTAAGCGAACTTTTACGCATCCTTGAGAATTGTTCCAGAAGAGTCTTGTTTTTTTTTTCTTTCTTTCTTTCCTGGAAGAGGCAACTTGCACGCGTGATTCGCTCAGTGGCAATCGCGAAAATATCAGCCGATTACCCGGACAGTAGTATGGCCGAAATAAATGGACGCGCACATAACAATCGCCAGAGTTTACGCGAGATAAAAATGAGATGTGTTCTTCGCTGAGAAAAAAAGACTCGCCTTAATAAAACCGTAGTCATTTTCGAGCGTCGTATTTGCTTATTTAACCTTTTATATTCTGAATTAATTTGTCCGAGATTTTATTAAATTTTTGTGTAATTAAATTAACAGGATTCAATAGCTTCCGGCATTTATTATAAACATAAGGAATAGGAAAATAAATTTTAGAATAATTCAATAATTACATTTTAAGGTGGTACTTATGAGGTATCGTCAGAATGTAAAAGATTAAAAGAGAAATAATGGCGACAGTAAAATATATTTAATATTATCAAGTACTACAAGATAGTAATCGTTACCGGAATGATTTTGCTGATCATAATTAATCGTTTTATTGCGCATTTATAGCCACAAACATCAGACACTTACTCCAGTGTGCGTGCCGAGTATGCGAAAACGGGAGCATGCCGTAATTTGTATTCGTCGAGTTTATTTTATCAACGTGTGTTAACACCCGCGTAATCTATTATAGAACCTTTCGCGGCGGATCGCACAATGTACACGCCGCTCTGCCATTCTCTATCTCCGAGAGAAAGAGAGATGAAGAGCACTATCATCGGCTTTTGATTTAGATGCATAATGCCGCGTTGCGCGCACAATGCGCTCGCCGGGAAGAACGGGGACGGTATTCTTGCCCGCGATCAATTACATCTCGGTTTCGACAGATTGCAAATGGCCTTTCCGATACGGGGAACACGCGGAAACGAGCGATCGCTCGTTCACAGAGAATTCGCGATTATCATCGACGGCCAAGGAAAGGGACGGCCTGAATAATAGATGACGATCGTTAGGTAACTCGCGAGCACGGAAGCTTTAATTCTTAATGCGCGCGTGGACACAGAAAAGAGGCAGCGCCGGCCACGAACGATTTGTCTCAATCGCCTCGTGCTTCGAGGATGCCCCCGGCTGTTTCGACATGCACGTGCATTTCGCGGTCATTTCGTGTCGTGCCGGGCACGGAAGGAGACGGGAAATCCGCGAAGGAAATTACACGCGAGGCTCGTGGAATGCGCGCCAAGAGTCGCGCACACATGGGATCTCTCCGTCGTGTCTCGCCGCTTGATATCAATTCTTACTCGTAGGAGGGCGGCAGCGTGAGAATTGACAGAAGAAGAAATTTGTGTAGCGGTGAAGAAATTCGCTAGGAAATAATCAACGATGTACGATACAACAATCGCTCTCTACAAATCAAGGCGGGAAAACGTTTGAAGCGGTTGAAATGGTGGAAATCCAAACGAGCGATGCGATGCGAGGCGGTTGTAAACTTATCAGTTACGCGCACGCGATTCCTTCATAGAGGCGTCTGTCTCCGCTTGCGCTGTCTCCCAGACTGGCTTCGGCTGCTTAATATATTACGAAACGTCGCGCGACGCCATGCATATTACAATACACGGCGCATATAACGAACTTCTTAATCCGCGCGTGACAGGAAGTGATTATAGATAGCGCGAACGCGCCGTGTAATCGCCGAAGGAAACAGAGCCCTACATCAATTTTTACGGACGTGGTTTTTATCTTGTCATGTGACGCGCCTCCTTGCGCTCATGAAAAGTCGTCCTTATCGGGAGGACGTGGTCGGGCGAAGTCGCGGTTTGCGGTCCGCCCGAGACCGCGCGATGATTTTCGTCTCGGGCCAGCCACGAAGAAAGCTCGCGACCGCACTAACGAGATAACGATAACAGTGTTCTAACGCAATCGCCGCGGCACGGCGGACGCGCATTAGCTAGAAACTCCGCCGTTCCGCCGTTGTTCGACAAACCCGATTTGAATTCGGGTTAATCCCGGCAACGGGCGGATTAATCGACTGACTTTCGCCAATCGCACGCAACGTGAGGGACGATTTCTTCTCACGGCGTGAATCGATGAACGACTCGTGCGTGAATTCCGATTGTGCGCTGGAAACGCCTCGCTTCTCCATATCGCGTCAGATAGTGATTTCATTTACAATTACACGCTTTTCAAGCATCTCCCTCGCGATACGGACTCGCTTGAACTTCGCCGAGCGAACACTCGCTCAAGTTAGACAAAAGCATTTCTTTAGCGAGACAATGAAGATCTTCCTTTGACCTCGGTTTGGTCTACGGTAAACTCCAGTTCTAGACTCACCCCGGTATAATTTCACGGACGTGACGCGCCGGTTAGAGATCCCGAGTTCGCCCCGCTTTCTTATTAGGAAAGTCGCGATGGTACATGTTTAATTTGATCAATCTCACTCGAAAGTTTGTAATGCCAATAAACTAGCTCGATGCGATCGGACGAAGCTTCTCTCTTCGAAAGGATATTACGATGATCCTTGATCCCGACGATTTTCCGGGATAACTCATCGTGACTGACCGTAAAGTTGAGAAAATACTTCGCTTGAAATAATTTTGCTAAGTGTTCAAAAGAGCGAGCTGTATGTCACGCCGTGAAACCTTGAATCTCCTTTGAAATTTGGCCGAACTCGCCTCGATACCATTTAACAAGCTATCTCTCTCTTTCTCTCATCCTCTCTTTTCTCGTCCTCCCACGAAACAATCACAATCGCGCGTGTGTTTTGCAATAACGACTGTCAACTTCGATTGAGAGTTTGGCAGCGATTGCGAGCGTAAAAGCTCGTGGCGAGCGGTGTCTCTTCTACATCGACGACGACGACGATGATGACGACGACGACGACGACGCTTGTGCTCTCAGGTGATTAGATGGTGACCGAGAACTGATCATCCAAGACTGCCAACAAGACCATCCCACCAATCCGCGCATGCATCTATCTGTCTATCTCTCTCTTATTCCTCCTCTCCGCCCCCCCCCTCTCTCTCTCTCTCTCTCTCTCTCTCTCTCTCGGTATACATTAATTCAATTCCACTGACGAGCCCAATTTCGTAAAAAGCATTTGCCGAACGATCGAAGAAGGATCGAGTGTGTACACTCGCTTACGCACACGCGCGAAAATACATATATACGCACACGCACGTACGCACGCACGCACGCACGCACGCACGCACACGTACACACACCCGTACACGTCACCTACCACCTTACCTGTGCACTTTAGCTAGGCTAGGCACTGACGTAAAGGTGATCCGTTACAAGTCTTGGCGCGTCAAGACTTCGCTTTTACACCGAAAGGACGCCGGCGTCGTTTCTCCGCCTTGCGATTTTTCTCGTATCCGAAGGTGAGCGACGCCGACCTTTTTTAACTCTCTCTCTCTCCCTCTCTCTCTCTCTCTCTCTCTCTCCCCTCTCTCCCCTCTCTCTCTTCCCCCCTCCCTCTCACTGTCTCTTTTTTCGTGTAATTATAGAGTCCCTCTCCCTTTCCGCCTATCTTACGGTTAATTAAGTAAGAGAATACTATTTGCACTCTTTTGTGTCTCTTCTCTCATCTAGCTCCTCTCACATTTTGTTCTTTCTTCTTACATTTTAATTACGCGTTATCATAGTAATACTAACCGTGTCGACTTGTCTCTCTTTCGGTAATCGCACATATAATGACGACATTTTCCCGTTCACGTGTCCGTCATTGTACTCACTGCGGATCGCGAGAAAGTTGGCATTTTAACTCGTGGATAATTCTTCGTCAATTGGTGGAAAGAATCGCGCGCGAAAATTACTCCCGCTGACAGAGGAGAGCAGCCGAGAAGCAGTCGGCGAGAGGGGGTTCGGTTAATTCGCGGGTCGGCAGTCTCGCGAGCGGCATAAAGCGGATTCCAGCGACCGAATTGCGAGCACTCAAATCAGAAATCTAGACTGCCGGCCAAATGTAGGATCGAACGACGAGTACGAGCGCTCAATTCGGTCGGTGGTGAACCGGAAGAGAGCAACGATGAAGATGAAGAAAAAGAGAGCGAGAGAGAGAGAGAGAGAGAGAGAGGGAGAGAGAGCTGGCGGGGGTGATTGTGAGACGGCAAGGGGTGCGAGGAGACGAAGAAGATATCGAGATAGAGCGGAGATCGAGAGGGCGAAACAGTGGTTTCTGAGGGAACGATAGAAAGAATCGGACGATCGAGGCAGGGGACGAGACGACGGGGGGAGCGCACTCCGCCGGAGGGAGGGAATAAAGGAGAAACAGTGAGCCAATTCACTAATCCCGATTTCCGATCGCGCACATCCATTCGCGTATTTACGTTAACAGCTCCAATCAGTTTCCTCTCCATTTCCTTGCTGCCGAGATAGGGAGGAAAGGCCATCTTCGACTCTTCGAGACTCGTGCAGGCGGCGGCAGCGGTGAACGACGAGACGGGTGGATTCGCGAGATCGTATTCCGAGCCTTCGAAGTCTCCTTTCGGAAAGCTATATTCGCGCGAATTCGGCGGACGCGATCGTACGGACAAGTATATCGCCCTCGCCGAGTACGTTTCTTTTAAACCGAACGTTAACGCGCGCGCGCGACGTCTTAGCGGCGAGGTCGGTACTCATGCGATGTACCGAAGTCGGCGAATATCACTTTTCTCGTATTTCTGAATGGGGCGAGCGACGACTCGTCTGGGTCAGCACTTTCGCAAAATTTCGATATTCGAGATAGGAATTATTGAATTGCACATACGAAATTGCCAGTCGATATGTCGTATGTGTGTGTATAGAGGTTCTATCTATATTAACCGGGACTATCGTTTATAGATTTTTCACCGACAGACAAATGTGCGCACAGAGAGAAGCGTTGAATTTTGAAACGTGAGTTCTCAAATTAAAAGGGCACTTTGTGTCTTTTTCCAACTATTTCCTCTCCGAAATAATACACAAGCTCGATTCATCGTGAAAATATAAAACCTCTCTCTCTCTCTCTCTCTCTCCCTCTCTCTCCCTCCCTCCCTCCCTCCCTCCCTCCCTCCCTCCCTCCCTCCCTCCCTCCCTCCCTCCCTCTCTCTCTCTTCGCCGTGAAACGTTAGCTTCCAAATGTAATCGCGAGATTTGTAAATCCCGTCGAGACTTTGTCTCGATCTATCCTATCTCGCTTCTCGCCGCGACGTCGAGCTCCTCGGAGAACAAACGAGAAAGACAGTAGTCGTCGTCGTCGTCGTCGTCGTTGTCGGCTCTCGCAGGATTTAATCCGAAATATTCGCGATCGTCCGTCTTCCGTCTCTGATAGAGAGGGAGGAGGATGTGCGCGCGGTGTGTATCGTAAATTCAATTCCGTCGACTCTCGACGGCGGTGGCACTATCGAAAAGTGACGGTCAATATTAACGCTCGCCCGGTAACTGCCGTCCCAGCGATGCGCTACCAATAAAGTCCAAGAAAAACTAGCAATCTCCAGCGGAAACGGACGGGAGGTCCCTCCTGCTGCTCACTCTCCATCCTCGCTGTTCCCCTCGCTTTGACATTCGCGACATCGTCGGGTAGATAAAGAAACGCTATATTGTAATAGCCGGGAGAGCTGAAAAATCCTGAGAGATCCTGGCGTAGCCGCAGTGGCATCTCGTCCTTCGCCCCGTCCCCTTAGCCCGCCTGTCCGCTCCCTCCCCTAGCGACGGTAATAGATTCCTTTATCGACTCTCTCGGCCAGTCTAGACCTCGCTCCGGTCTCTTTATCGCGGCTGAAATATCGGCAAATAGAAAAGCGGTGAGCCAGATAGCCCGGGCGAAGTTTGGAAAGTTCGCCACGACGTAGGTGCGGATAATTGATCGAGTCGCGAGCGCCTTGTTCTCCGTGAACTTCTTCCCGTAGGCCCGGCCTTTCCGATTCCTTGAGAACCGGGATCGCGCCGAGGAGTATTATTTAGTCGCGGCGGCTTGCGACGGTGAATAGTCACGCGCCGAGGTTGCTCGGCAGATAACGGGGACTTTTGCGAGAGACCTCCGCGCGCGTGTTGCCAAGTTTTTTGCTAAATTAATCTCGGGCAAGAGTCGGAGGAATTAGACATTGAAATACAAAAGAGGCAGATAGTCAATCCCTCTCGCTCGCCCAAGGTCGGGACTGGGAGGCGAGATTCGAAACGCTGCTTCTACAAGAACCAATAACGCAAATATACTTTCCAGTCGTAGTCCGCAGTCCGAGTAAATTGCGTAATTAATGCACGTTTTATCGAAATTAAAGAAATATCAAATACATAATAGGGGGTGGGATATCAAGATCAGACCGAATTTTCGGTCATTCCGAAGCCAATCTTTCTCCAAGCTTCAGCACGGGGAAAATGGCGGTCGATATAACACAATAGCCTGCATGCATATGATGTTACATCTCGAAACTCTGCATATTGGTCCTAACAGTTGGACAGAATTTGCAGGGTTAATGTGGAAGTGAGATTTCGACTCGCGGGGAAGACCGTCCCGCGAAAACTTTGCAATTTTCCCTCGCGGATAGTAGAAGAAGGGTTGAGGATATACGCGAGAACTCCTCCGTCGCGCTTGTACACGCTACAAGGAAAAGGGATGCGCGGCCACGCGGGAGTGGGGGGAGGAAGGGCTTTCGCTCAAATTAGATCCGGGAGAGTCCCGGACTGTCGGCGTGCGCGCTTGCGCGCCGATTTCGCCGCAATTTATACGTGGCAGTATTTTTGCGCAATTTGTGCCGGTTATGAGGACGTGGGAGCACGAGATGGTTTCATCGTGAAAAATATAGCGCGAATTTATCGCGAGAGACCTACTAGCTAGCTGCGAGCTCTCCCTTCGCTCGATCTCCCTCTTCCTCGATCTCGCCCTGCCCACCTTTTCTCCCCGTTGCCTCGCGCCACGGAATATATATTATTCGTCACTGTCACCGGGAGTGACTGGCCCGGGCTAAAGTCACGAGTCGTTCCTTTCGAAGTTATCCTTACCTCGTGAGCTTCTTATCGAACAATCGGAGCCGCAGATTGGAACCCCATCACGTGCGAATCTGCGAGTGTCACTCGATATGGTATTACCTCGCGACGGAACAAAAGAGACGTAAAATCTGCAGAATCAAGTCCTGGCACATTACAGAAGGAGTACGTTAATATTCCCGTGATGCGTCAGCGCGAGTGCAACATATCGACATATTAATATTTATTAAGAAAAACAGATTAAGGATATATTTAATTTAGTCGAAGGTCTCCTCCCAGTATTAGCCCTGAAACGGATGCGTGGATGACACGTGTCGAGCGGCCTCCTCCTTTCGATTTCTCTCGCTCTCCCTTTCTCTCTGGTTCTCCGTTCCGGCGACGAAGTTCACGCGACGTTCCAATGCGACGTCGCGTTGCAGCGGGAGCAACTAACGTTGTCACGCTCGAGAAAATTTATCCGAGGAAATTTCACAGGGTCGTCGTCGCGACGGAGACGCGACAGCGCACGTGATGCTCTCCCTCGGCGGGAGACGCGAGCGTTTCACGAGGATTGGAATCGCATTTCGGCACGGAACGGTCTCCACGCGATTGGTCTCGAGTACGAATTATACGATCGAGCGATCAATCGGTTCAGCGCGCGACCTCGATGCGGCCGCGAGCTCCACCGCGGAATTTATTCGGCGACTCCTCGCCTCTCTCGATTTCTCTCGAGCAGCAGCTCGCGCCTAAAGTTCTGGCGCGGCCAGAAATCATCGATTTTTCTACTTAACCCGGCGCACATACACACACACACATACACGTACACGTACACATATATACATACGCGCGCGCACGCGGCAAGAAGCAGGAGAAAGACGGC
Organism: Harpegnathos saltator; assembly: GCF_003227715.2. Taxonomy (NCBI): domain Eukaryota; kingdom Metazoa; phylum Arthropoda; class Insecta; order Hymenoptera; family Formicidae; genus Harpegnathos; species Harpegnathos saltator. The sequence continues at coordinate 766,856 of NW_020230432.1, read as the reverse complement.
GGAGTAGGGGGGACGAAGGGGGGTGGTGAGAAGGAAACGGGTTCACGGAGGAGGAAAAGGAAGAAGAAGAGCGCGGGGAAAGAAAGCAGAGAGCAAGAGAAAGAGCAGACAAGAAAAGAAGAAAGAAGAGGGAGGGAGAGAGAGAGAGAGAGAGAGGACAAGAAGAAGACTCGCCTCGTCGTTTGCAAGGCAACTACTCGCGAGGTCGAGTTTTGGACAGCCTCTTTCCTCTGGTTCCTCGTCTCCTTTGGCCCCGTCTCGTCCCCGCCCTCGCGTTGCCCTCTTACTTCGGAAATCCCTTAGGTTAGGTTAGGTTGGGAGCGGTGGTAATTCACGCGCGGGGCATGATGGATGCCCTCGACGCCCACACGGCGTCGCGACGCCCGGCTCGACGTCGAATCCTCCTAACTGTTACGAACGAGCATGCTCGGGCGAAAGCCGATTTCGCGAAACCATCTTCTGCTCGCCCGTGCGATTATTTCTTTCTTGCTCTTTTCTTTTTTATTAGCAGAATAAGGAGACAGAGAGAGAGAGAAAGGGAGTGGCGGAAAGGGGCAGGATGCTAATCGACTTGAAAAAACCAGTTGACGGATTGGCAGTCAGAATTGTGTATATCGCGTAGCCTACTGCACTCACGAGATACTTTTCGCGTTAAAATTCGCGTTGAGGGTCGAAAGCGATCGGACGAGTCTCGTTACTCCGCAGATAAAAGGATAAAATCCGCTGGGGGCTCCCCGGGGGTGGGGGGGGGGCGGACACGTACAGACCGAGCTTGTCTAATTGTACGTCGCGAGGAGGTGCGAGGATATCGAGCGAAATTTTGACGTCGGCCACGAGATGTTCCGTTAAATTGGAACCGCTCGTCGATATTGAGGCGCCATTAGCGTAAGAATATATATTGCATCACATCGTGCATACTTAGATCGCGTGCATAATTTACTTGTAGTAATTACGTAGTCTCGCGTTTAATGTGTTCCGGCAGGCAAGACCCCAGCGGAGTGGTGCAACTTTCGCGCGGCTACGTCGCGAATTTCGAGAAAATCTAACGGGACAAATTGCTGCGTCTAATGTAATCTAATTGATTGACTAATACCGTTCCGCGTCCGAGCGGGACGGATCCAGTTCCCAGTTCCCAGTGCGAGTCAGCGCCATATACTCGATAGCTCACGGTGCGTTACGTAACGGGGACACACGCATTTTCATTAGATAAACGCGTATCACTCGTCGAGATGATCAATCTCGAGTGAGCAGGTGTGCTTACATCGCCGTACGGCGAGAAGTAGTTCGCGCGGAAATACGCTCGGTCAACAAAAGTGCCGTAATTATGCGTCAAGATAACAAGGTTCGGTTTTCGAGGTGCTTTCAGGAAACGACGGGCGAAACAACCGCAGAGAGACACAAATTATCTAATCTCCGCGTGTTCAAGACACACACACCGATTAATCCCTCGCAGGCCTGCTCGATAATAACCTCTCGTGCGTGTTCCGGCTTAATTCTGCGCGAGGAGCGTCGCGAGACACCGTATCGTTTACCTGCGATAATTATCATACGAAGAGATTCGAGGGAAAAAGTTGAAGAATTTTTCAAAGCTCAGCTGCTCCGAGGTGGATTGTTCTCTCAAGGCGCGAAGGTTCCAAGCGTACGATCGCACGTGCGAATATTTCACACGTTTATCACAAACGGTAAAATCGGTAAAACCGATACGAAAGAAACGAGAGCACATTAGAGAGTCGGAGATTTAATTAAAAAAGTTTGAGACAGCTGGTCGCGCGCACGCCGACCGTCAAACGGTGTTATCTAATTGTCTAAACTACCTCATTTTCATCGTTCTATCTACATCTCGCCGCGTTTCTCACCGTTGTTCCGCGACACAAGCAAAAAACGAGGTACATATCGTCACGATCGGGAAGATCGCAGTCGTATCAGAGATGCGCTCGTTTTATCTAGTATCTCGCCGATTACATCGGCGTCGCAGACGCGGTAGCTCCGACGGCGGCTTATCAATCCCGTTCTTTGATCGCATGTGTCTTTTACTGTGTCGCGACAACGGCGATAACAATTAACGGCCACTGAAACAATGGGTTACGCTGACGGGGGGGTAGTGAGGGGGAAAGGAAACAGAAAGAGAGAGAAAGAGAGAGAGAGGGCCAGGGAGAAAGGGAGGATCGTAGCCCGTAACCACCGGCGCAATCGCGCGGCCAACTTCAAACCCGAGTAAGCGCGATCGAGTGGTTCTCTATTTCTGTCTTACTGCCTCTCTCTCTCTCTCTCTCTCTCTCTCTCTCTCTCTCTCTCTCTCTTTCTGTCTTTCCCTCGATCGGATACTCGATAACCGTGCGGTAAAACGAGCCACAGGACCCTGACACCATTGATAACGATTCCGCTTCTCGTCTTAATCTTTCGTCCCGACGTCGTCGTCGTCGTCGTAGTCGTAATCGTCGTTGACGACGTCTTGGGATCCCGTCCTCCTCCCCCTCCGTCCCTGTCTCTTTCCCCGTAGCTAACCGCCGACGGAAATTTCGTTCCACGAGGAATGTTCGAACGAGAATGACGCGCACCGACAAGAAACACAATGTCCCCGGCCGAATGAGACTCGGGGTATACGAAGTATTTCGTGAAGTTCGCGTCGAACTTGGCGAGGGATTCGTCAAAACGTGACCACGTTTCGAATCTCCGAGTGCTCGATTCAGCTGTTCTCGTTTCAACCTTCCGAGGCGAGCATCAGCTTTCGATTAACTAGCGCTCCGCTTGAAATTTGCATGTGGAAGAATCCGCACGGCGTTGCACGCAAAACGCGACGCGGTGTTATCCGTCCATAATTTTGCCCCGGCCCGAAACTCTTCAATCTTACGAATCCTGCAATCTACAACTCCCGAATTTGCAATCATTCGTAACTCGAACGTAACACTTATTGGACAGGGAATTGGAGCGGACGAACATTCGCGAACGGACATTCGCGCAGAAAGGAAAGACTCTCCGCATCGCTCGAGCGATTGCTTCAATTATCTCGGTCTGTTAATGAAGAAGCGGCGACGCGTATTAACTAAAAGCGGTGCACGCGCTATATTTTCATAACACAATTAGAAAATCGTATAATAAGATGTAGCAATATATGCCGTCGGGCGCGTTATCTGAAAGCGGAGCGTATGCGTATGGCACAGTTCCTTTGTCGTATGACTAAAATAATGCGCTCCCTCCGCGCGGTGTAATTCTTACGTATTTTCGCAAGCTGCACGTGCGACCATTATCGTCGCGAATGCAATTTCATTGTTACATATGGACTTGCAAAATATTAGCGGGGTCGCGCGTGTCCCCGTTACACGGCTTCGCTGTCGCGATAATTACTCCGCCGAGCTACCTTGCCGCAATTGCGATTGCATTTTTGTCGCGAGTCACGGGTGAACACACGCGCCTCTCTCTATCCGCCCGTTCGAATATTAATTGGCGCATTCATCCTCGCGGCGCGATTAACGCCGAAACACCGGCGATCGTGCGCGCGCGCGGCGCAATTGTCGCGCTCTCCGCTCAGCCGCGAATCCAATCTCCCAACTTGCGCGGCTCTCTTGTGGACTTCTTCGTAAACACCTGTCGCGGACTCGCGGAGGTGTAAACTCATCCTCCTCCATCTCCGAGCGTTCCGGCCCGCGCAGCGAGCGAATTGTCGAACGACATCGCGTTAATTCCGCGGCGCGAGCGTCGCGAGAAAGATTCGCGATGTCGTCGTTGAATTCATAGCGGCACGTCCCGCTCTTATCGGAATGTCTGATAACTTCCTGATTGCGTTGCAATTTCGCCGCGCAACGACGCAGCGCGCTCGCTGTCAACGACGCATGAGGAATCGTCTTCGCTAGCATCAATCGCGTCGTCGTTTTAAGCCCCGAGCGCGAGAGCACCTTCGAGAACATCCGGTAGATCTCGTGTCGCTCGTATTGACGGAATGTTCGGCTGTTTCGCCACGTTCTGCGTGTCGCAGGTAACTCGGCTGAGGAAACAAATTGCGCCAATAAGGAGAGGGACGGACGGCTGACCCTCCCTTCCCTCGCGACGTTTTAATTGTTACGTAAGTCGTGTCGCGCCTATTTTCTGTTTTCGTGATACCCAACGTTGCGAAATTGCTCGGTGATTACTACTCGTCTCGTCTCATTTATTCAATCAATCCGCAATCGTCGAACTCTGATCGCGAGAGCAACGTGGACGGCCCGCGGCATCACGCTCTGTCGTTATTAAGCGCGAGACGTTTCGCGGCAAGCGAGAGAACGAGAACGACGGGAAGGGGGAGGGGGGCAGCCGTACATCGTTGAGCGCACAAAAATATACGTCGCTAATTGCGCGTATCACAGGCGTCGCGGAATTTACGCCGGCATTTGGAGCATCCCCGTCGCGCGCCGCTGCGATTCTTCACTCGGCGCGGCGGACGAGAGTCCGCGAGCGGGCGCGCGTGCGATCGGCAATTAGGACGTGACATTCCACGCTGGAGGAATCGCGCGGAGTAGCGCGAATTAATTCTCTTTAACAGTAATATTCCATTAATCCGACGATAAACGCGCACGGTTATCTCCGCGCGCTGATAGGTTATCGCGCGACGAGTCCGCACGTCGTCGCCGCGCGATTCGTGCCCGATCCGCCGGCGGCGCCGTGCCGGGAAAAAGTGCTGTTGCTTCGCGCGAGCGAATGCGAATGCGATTATTTCGCGAGCGAGCGGGAGAATCAGTGCGCGATCGGCGCTCGAGAAGACTCGAGTCCGAGCTCGATCCATCGCGGATGCGTCGAGTCGGCGCGATAAAGCGCGCGATAACCCCCGCGATGCGAGCGTTTTTATTGCACGCAATCCCAATTTGACAAAATCGACGATCCGCGCGCGCTTTCTTGCTCTTCGCAACTCCGCGCGCGTTTCAATGAGGCCGATCGTCGCGCGAATATTTCAAGTTTGGATTTTCTTCGGTCAAAAATTTGTCTCTCGTCGAAAGGGGATCTGAAACTTTCTCTCTCTCTCCTTCCTCTTGTTTGGATATTATTTTCATGCTCGATTACGCTCGGTCTTTCGCCGCGCGCGATCTGCGGAGCATCACTTCGCTATTCCGCGCTCGCGAAATCTTTCCACGATCACGCCGAGAGAGTCCGCAACGCGGCTGCATCTCTCCGGTTGGAAACCAGCGGCGCAAGTGGGTTAGCCGACGAATTCTGTGCCGTAACCTTCTTTTCCGCACGGTAGCCCAAAAACAGCCGAAAAACCGCGAGTGTATCCGCCTTCGAGACGACGATCGACTCCACGCCGCTTTTCTCGTGTTTGCGCGACTCTCGTCCCTCTCTCGCTCCCCCTCACCCTCTTTCTCTTTCTTCCTCTCTCTCTCTCTCTTCGCGAGACTCTCCACCAAGTCCCGCAATTATTATGCTAATATGCGCGAGTAAAGCTTGGAGGCATCGTCCTGCCAGGCGCGGGCCCGCTTCCTCCTTTTTCACCCGTCGTCCCTCATCTTACGAAGCTCGGGTCGAAGTGCATTATTCACGCGAATTGTGCGGATGCAATCGCCGGGTAAAACCGACCGCGTAAATCCACGCTCCGTGGCGCTTGGCGTTTCACTGGCGAAAACTCGGCCGATCCGACTGGAAGAATGATATCTGTATTCGACTTTGTGTTGAGAAAAGAAAAGGAGGATCGCGCGCGCGGTTTGAAATCGTCGCGGAAAGACTCGAGCTCAGGCAGGTCTGCGAGGTCCGGCGGTCGCTCCTCGAGGCCTTTTAACAACGCCCGAGTCCTTGCGCATTTCGTTTTTCTATAATTGAAGCGACGATGGCTTCCTCGGGGCGCGAAAGAGCTCGAGACTTTCGGCGCGAAGTGCGTCTCGCGGAGTCCCGCTCTCTCTTTCTCTCTCTCTCTCTCTCTCTCTCTCTCTCTCTCTCTCTCGCGCGCGCGCGCGCGCGCGTACTGCCACCCGTTATTGAATGGAATCTCAAGGCTGGCAGCGCCCGTTCGATATTTATGTGATTGAATTGTGGGTGGCGGCGGCGGCGTTGGCGGTGGTGGTGGTGGCGACCTATCGGGAAACCGAGCGATGCGAATCCGTGATTTGCGACCGCGGCACTCTGGCAGTGCTCCGGCCTAACTCTCGGGTTAGGGCCGCCGGATCTCGGAGATCCTTAATCGTCCCGCGGTATCGGGACGACCGTTGGCGACGCTCCGGCGTTTCTTGCACCGATAAAGGCTGCCGCGATTGCGCAATGCGACTGCATGCATGACCCGATGCGTAAATTACAATTATCAACGGCGGCTCGACGTTGAGCCACGATAAGAGTAGTCTTTCTGCGCCTTCGCGACGCAGTGAATGACTTTTCCGAGTGCATGCAATATTCATGCGGCCGAGCGTACGCGTTTGCGACGAGAGTGACATGGGTGCATCCTTTCGTCGAATCGTTGTCGCGGTAAATTTGCCGTGGAGTTGCGCGTTCTCGTAAATGTCGGCATGTGTTAATTAATGTTTCGTCGGTCGCGCGTGCCTCTCGCGTCGACAAAAGGAAAAAAAATGGACGAGAGAGAGAGAGAAAGAGAGGGAGGGGGAGGGGGGCAAACGACAATAACAATCAATTTTTCGGTAACGACGATATAGGTCTCTTGTTCCTCCCTGCTCTCTTTTCCTCTCTCCAGATAATTCACGGCTTCAATATTTTCTCTCACGTGAGTTCTCGCAGCGTAGTAAAAACTGATGAAAACTTAACAGCTTGAGTAATATACACAACGGAACCATATCTTCTCCGTGTGATATTTCCAAATGCACAATTTCCATAACGCAACGCATTTCCCGAGCAAGCTCGAGGTAGAGTCGCGCGTTAGAGACGACATCCAATCCCGATCGCTTGGCTCTCGGTAAACGAGACTTTTTTCGAGATTAAAGGAGAAAAGGGGGTCATCGCGCGGCGGAGAGAGCGAGTCGTATGTCCTTGCCAGACGGAGCTCTCTTCCGGTGCTTTCGGTAAGGACATCCTGTCGATCTCTCGTCTCCCGGGCAGATTTTGTTTGATTGATTACAGCGTCGCACCCTCTCGTCGTTTCTCGTTGAGACTCTTCCTTTCCCTCTTTTCCTCTTTTCCCTTTTTTCTATTAGCAACCTTTACCCTCCCCCCCTCCTCCCTCCCCGTACGCGCATGCTCGCTCGTCTTTTTGCTCCTTCTGGCAAACCCTGTACACTAGATTTTTTGCGGATAAAAAGCGTGTCCTTCGTGACACCCCCAGATTCGATGCGTCAGAGATTGCGTCGATCGATCCCGAAGATTATGCCGTCGAGCGGCACGATCGGCCCTAATCGTCGGCCACTCGTGCGCCGTACGAACGATCATCGTGAGCGGATGAAAAATTAATCGGCCTTTAACACGTACTGGTCTCGTCGCTCGGCGTTTCCGCCGATCGGAAAAATTTAGACGAGATGTCGCTAGTCCGACACGAAGCTACACGCGTTGTAATTATACGACTCCATAATTGAACGGTCGATGCATATTGCAGAGAGAACAGTGATTCGTATATGAAACATTAAGGGACTTCATTATGTTATTAGATCCCTAATTTCAATCTCGAACAATATTCTCGTGCAGCAGCGTCGGTGATAGTCATCACTTATTACAGCTCTTCAATATTCAACATTAGAGGTATCACGGCGATTAAATGTCGCGTAACAATCCGATGGATAATGCGAAAGTCATTAAACCAAGATCGTGTCATTTATCCGAATCTCCGTAGCTAAAATCGCGAGGGGAAGAAATCCCAACTCTTAATTATTTGCGAACTCAAGAACTATCAATATTTCGACGCAGTTTCAACTCGTAAGAATTTTAGCCTCGAAATTAAACAAGAGACACTACCCTCAGTCTGTTTCACACAGACACACGTACACACGCGTCAGCTATATAAATCGCGCTGCATGTTACAAGGTTCATTAAAAATTCAAGCATACGCGCTTCTCCAGATCCTCCAGCGACGGCGTAATACCTCGATAGCCCATTTGCAAAAACAAAATTAAATGAGCGGCTATCGATTCCAGAAGGCGGCGGCGGCGGCGGCGGCGGCGGCGGCACGCCGTAGGCCTCCTCCTCTTCCTCCTCCTACCATCTCTACCCCCTTTTCCCGTCCGCATTTCCGGCTCCTCGTTCGGATGAGTAAGCAGGAGCGCCGTTCGCTCCTCGTCCTCTCATTGTACCCTTTATTATGCGCTGCGCTCAAATCCCGGCCGGAGCTTTTTCATCGTTTTTCGCAACGCGCTCTCTCGCGCTCGCGCTCCTCCTCATCCTCCACATTCTCCTCGCCGCGCCAAACCCTACTCCCTTTATTGCACACAACTAGTCCGTAAACTCGTCCCTATCGCAGGCCACGATAAAGGTCTCCCCTTTGTCGACGATCTATTTTTACCGGCCGGCCGGCCGATCTTAGCCGCGGAGCTCGTCGCGAAAAAGCGCTAAATCTATCTCTGCAGGCGCGCTTCTCTCCCGCTCCCTCTCTCTCTCTCTCTCCCTCTCTCTCTCTCTCTCTCCCTCTTCCTCCCTCCCTCCATCTTTCGTTCCTTTCGAGCGATCAATTAGCGTTCTCCACACCGTCCGAGATCTCGTCTCACCCCGGTCGCCAATTAACGACTCGCGTCTCACACGCGCGACTCGTCAACGACTCGTCGACGTTCATGGGCGATCGGGCCTTCCTGGTGGCGAAAACGATCGGGATTTTCTCTCCTCGTCGACGTCATCATCGGCGTCAGGTAAACACCCTTTCAGGAGGTATTACCTCGGCTATCGAGCAATAAAGGTAACATGAGTGCTCTTATCGTTCATCTGTACTCTTCTCCCGCCCTCGTTTTCCTCTCCTCTTTTTGCGTGCGCCTTCCGTGCGCGGTCGTATTACTTCTCTCGCTGTGTTCTCCGCCCCGCCATAAACTTTATATTTTTATCAGTATCAACGTATCCCCGCGAAGGGCCGGATGGCCGCCGCCGACGTCGCAAAAATCACACGCGTTTTAATTTTACGCGAATAATCTTCAAAGGCAGCACACTCTCGCAGTCTGTTGAGTCACACCGCCACTCTCTGTCTTTCTCTCTCTTTCTCTTTCTCTAGAAGAATTTCTCAAGAAAGAACTTCAACGAAGTTCTCTCTTGTATTTTTTTTCGAATTCCATCAATCAATAAAGATATCTCGTCTCGACGACGATAAATACCGGCGCGCGACGGGGGACCGACCGGGTTCTCGCGGAATTAATTCCGACGCAAGAAACGAGGAAAAATGACAGACGTCACCGGGCGAGTCCTAGTGATCGTCGCCGCTCGACCGTGGCTCTTTCCAGTCTGCATTCTCCTCGTCGCGCTTGTTTGATGGCCGCAGTTTCGCCCATAGCTCTTCCCGGCTGCAGTTCTTCTTGCGTTTCTTCGCGACGGCTCCGCTCGCACTGTTCCGCTCGGCTCGCGGCGGCTGAATGGCTGAAGGAAACACCCTCCTCGCCCCGGTATTGTTATATACATATATATATAACACCATATATATATATATATATATAACGCGCACGGCCGCGTGTTGTGTGTTGGCCCGTTAGGAATATCGCCGCATTAAAAGCGCCGACGGTCGGACGCGCGGACCGCTCTCGCCAGGAGATTAATTCCATCGATGCGCGCGATTTTTCAAGCGTCCTCGAGCGCGCGACGGCCGTTACACATCCGCGCGGAAAAATACAGCGCGGGCGCTTCCTCCTGGCTCTCTTTCTCTCGCGAGACGCGCGACGAATTTCCGTCGAGGTAAATCGAGCGATTAAGGGCGACCCGCGGGGACGATCTGATTTTCGGCGGAATTCGTTTCGTTATTTACGGTCCAACTTTGGACCGTGAACTTACTTAGATGTTGGTTTATGTGTGTTATACATGTGCGCGGGGAAAATATCTGGGGAAATTAGATAGTAATCTACACGTGATAACGAAATAGAGGCAATATTTTATTTTCTTCTTTATGCCTTATGAAAGGGGGTCACAGCTCCAATTAGTGAGGATGCGATTGAACGTCAGTGGCGAAGTATCCTCGGGGGGGATCCTTGGGGCATCGGAGGTCTTTCGGGCACGACGCGATTGATATTCCGATGACGACCGCGTATGGATAGAATTTTTTTCAGGACCTTCAGCGTCGCGTAATCCGTCCTGTCGCGGTCGGTCTTCCGTCGTCGGTCGACCGGTCGACGCTCGCATTCGGCAACGGCGATGACGAGCGCGATACGCAGCTCTCACTCCTCGTCTTCCTTCTCTCACCCACCGTGTATTCGCATTCGCGGAAACGCTGCCAGCGCGACGGAAATTCGCGATTTGTAAGCCACTTGGACTTTCGAGCATCCGAAACGATACTTCACCCGTTCACTCTCTTTCTCCGCCCCCCTTCCCCTCACTTTCTCGCTTTCTGTCTCTCGTCCGTCCTTTTTCCCCCCTTGCCAACCTAGAGCAGTTGCCCCGCTGTCCGTTCGTTCTGCTTCTTACGAGCCGACCGAGCAACTCCGGTCGGAATTTACTAGGGAAATTCTCCCGACGACGACAACGACGACGACGACGACGACGACGACGACGAGATGTGGTAATGCTCGCGAAATAACAGCCACTTCGGCTGCACTTTCCGGGACGCTCTCGCGGTGCACTAACACGAATTAAGCTGGTCTACGAGGGAGGACACGGGACTACGAGGGGGGTGAATAGAGGGTTCTCGCATCGAACACGACCTTTTCCCGCCGTTATGGGCTGCGCGATGTTTTATGGAGGACGCCATGGCACTTGGTCGTGGCTTTTCGCGGCCGTCTAGTCTACGAGGACCTTCCGGCGAACGGCACACGAATCGCAACGTATGCAACGCGCGTCGTATATGTCACGTATCTGAAATGGCGGCCAAAAATAATCGAAGTCGCGGGCTCAAGGCTCCATGCAGCGATTTTGGTCAATCGACTCGTCAAAAAATCGCGGACTCTGCTTTGCGCACTCGGGGAAACCCGCGCTGAGAGACTTGTCCTGGGACGTTGATCGAAGCTAACATCTTTCATCAGACGGGCAAGCTCGAGCAGAGGTCTCCTCGACTCCAAGTCGACGTAGTGTTAACGGAAAGAGCTTAGCGAGCGAAACGCCGAGCGGAGCACGTACGAGCGCGACATGCGAGCCGTTTGTTTTGCGAGTGGCGACTGGCCAAATTTCGAAACACCATGGAACTTAAATGCGACGCGATGCTGCGTACCATTTCACAACGGGATCCTCGAGATTTGGCCGGCGTTACTCTCATGATAGCCGACCCATGTCGCTCGTTCGATTTAATGGCTTAATATTCAACACGTGAATATATAAATTGGAGCCGTCCTACGTCGGAGAGTACACGGTCGATTGCGATACAAGGTGTCGCTGACATCTCCCTCTCTCCTCCCCTTTCTCTCTCTCTCTCTCTCTCTCTCTCTCTCTCTCTCTCTCTCTCTCTCTCTCTCACGCACTCAGCCTCTTTCTCTAATCGGGTTCGTCCGATGTGATCCGCTCGTCCTGGCGACCAAAGCCCGGCGCGACGAGCGAGGAGACAGGCGTCGAAGAGATATCGATCGCACGCAGGATGTGAGGACGACGATCGAGCGCGTTCGAGCGACGGGACGAGGGACAAGAGGGAGTGAATCTCTCTCTTTCTCCTTCTCTCTCTCTCTCTCTCTCTCTCTCTCCCTCTCTCTCTCTCTCTCTCTCTCGCTCCCGCGAAGGGGAGTGGACGCCTCAATTGCATAACGATGCAGGAGTCGCACCGAGGATGCAGTGCGTATCGGCACGGTACAGGAGGATGGGGATGAAGAGGAGGAGGTGGAGGAGGAGAAGGGCGAAGGGGAGTGGAGACTGAAGAGAAATCGCCTGGACAAGAAGAGAGGCGAGAGAGAGAGAGAGAGAGAGAGAGAGAGAGAGAGAGAGAGAGAGAGAGGAGGATCGTTGCCGTAACTTTACGGAGAAGGACGCCGCGATGAAGAGCGCCGGAGGGGCGAAGGAAGAGGAGAATCGGAGAGTAAAGAGAAAGATAGAGACAGAAAGAGAAAGAGAGAGTACATGTGTGTGTGTGTGTGTGTCCGCGAGTGTACGTGTATGAGGGACACATTGAGACGAAGAGGGACGGAGGGGTGAAGCGGAGGGTGGCAGGGGGGCCTAATTGAGATCAATTGCGAGCGAGCCAGGGTCAACTCACTCCGGGACTGCTGCGGCATACGAGGCGGCAGCGCGCACGCGCGCGCGCGCTTATGTCGGGACGAAGTCGCGCGAACGCGCGCGCGGAATGCCGTCGTCGTCGTCGCGTAGGTTGCATAGCAAGTGGCAGGGAAATTGGGGATCAATTGGCAGCGTCGACTGCCGCGATTCCCGGCCGTGAGAATGTCACCGCGACGGCGACAGACACAGCGGATGGCCGATTCGTACCTGATGGTGCGCGATGTACGCCGACCGTCGGTCGGATCGATCGCGCGAAGCGAGCGGACGATGTCGCGCCAACGAGCGGAATCGCCCGCGAGGTCCATCGCGCGACGTGGCTGAAGCGTAGCTTGCACCTCGCGACGGAAGAGCACACGACGCGCCAAGGTACTCGGACTTTACGACGGGGATGAAAATTAGAGATCGGAATATCGGATGAAAAACGGGTGGCGCGTTGGGTGACTGAACACGACGGGGGTTCGACCGCGGCGCGTCTCTCGTCAGAGGTTGCTTCTGTTTTTCGAATTTCTATCGAGACGTTGTCTGGATTCTGACAGATCGGGCGATCGGGAAATCCTTGGAAAAAGAAATGTAACGGAGCGGGAACTGGAACGCGCGGGGCACACCTGTGTGATGCTATAAATGCTGAGTGAAATTAAATTCTAAAACTTCCATCTTTTGCTCTTTTCGCGTAGTTTTATGCTTAAGCGCTGTTTAAGCTTCAGCAGATTCCGCGCTCCCCGAGAGAAAGAAAGAGAGAGGGGGGAGAGAGAGAGAGAGAGAGAGAGAGAAGAAAATAGAGTGCAATAGGAGACAGAGAGAAGCGTATAAAGCTCGGTAAAACTTAACTGATATTTATGGGAACGATTTATATATGTATATAGCGATGCTCCAGAGGAGGGGGGGGGAGTGAAAGATTGTCCTCACTATCACATTTAGATCGCGATGGCATCGAGCTCTCTCTAATTGTTTTCTGAGTACAATTACGCGACGAGTGAAATATGGCGCGCACGTGCAAGAGAGAGAGAAAGAGGGAGAGCTCTTTTTGCTGTTTTCGAAATATCCTTTCCACTCAATCTGCAGCGCGGACCGCGTTCAAGGATTTGCAAAATTTATGATTTGGCGCGGTATCGCGAGGAAACGGAAGGCAGTGAGTGATGAATAGAGTCGTGCGATTTAACAGCGCCTTGAAGTTTAAGATCGCGGAACGAGAAATAAGAAGAAATAAGAAGGCGCACAGAACGCGAAGGAAGAGGTCGGGCTGCACTCCGGCGCGGCGTGTTGGATCGCGCTCCTGAACAATATTAATATGAAAAATCAGAAGAAAACGTGTCATTTCCGCAATTCCGCGCGGTAGAACGCGCGGCGGAGTAGAGCCGCGGCGACGAACCAATTTCTCGACGCGTCCCTCCGAAACCATCTCCTTTAAAATTCCTCCGAAATTATTTTAATCTGTTCAATCCCAAACACGCAAATACCTTTCCGTTTATCGATTTTTTAATCCCCCCGTCTTCCCTTTTCCCTTTTTCCTTCTCTGCTATTTTAATACACGGCTGACTTCTATTTTGGCGCAGTAAATGCCAAGACCTCGCGGAAGTTAACGATGACGCTCGCCTTTGATCGACGAGGACAAAACGTTTCTGGGACGAGAGACAATCTCTCCCGCAGAAACCCAGAGAGCACGCTCTCTCCACGGAAGCCAGAAAAATTAAGGTTTAAGCTGGCCGAGTTAATCTATATTTCTCGTGATCATGAGGCGAGTAACAGTTGACCCAGATCCCTTTGTCCCTACGCCTCAAGGCCGCTCGTTGTACTTCGCTTGGACGGACAAAGTCTCTTAATTAACGAGTCGCGGTGCTCCCATTAAACGTTGCCTCCGTCCGAAATGTCCGCTGCGGTAGAACTACTGCTCTTCGCGTAGCTACCCGGTAGTTGCGTGCCACTTGGACATCCCGTAGTCAGCATAAAATATGTCCGTACTTTTATTCCGTATTACAATATATTTCAATGTGTTCTTTTCCGCGTTCGTATCGATACACAAAACGCCACGGAAAGTATGCAGCGCGCGCGTAGCTTCTGAAGAAATCTCACAAAATTTCCTCTCTCTCTCTCTCTCTCTCTCTCCCCCCTCATTCTCTTGAAATTTTCGCACATCGGCCTCGCGTCGATATCGTATCCGTAGCTTCGTTTATCGCGCATAAATTTCGATAAGACAATATATGTCGCGGAAAGCCTCGCGATCCTCGCAATTACCTAACGACGTCGTCATCTGGCCGAGATACGCCTCGCCTGCGTAGTTCTTCTGGACTTTTCCTCCTCGCGTTTCCCCCTCTCGTGCATCAAGAGCACGATCCCTCTGTAATATTATTATTACTATTACGCACACGCGCGCACGCGTTACACATTCGTGGCCTCATTCTCCGCGTATCTACCTACAGTTGATTCTACGGCTCCCTCTGTACAAGTCGAAGCGTTGTGTGCGAAGCACTCTCCGTCCACTCGACTCGAGAGCGACTTCAATATTTTCCGGGATATTTGTTAATCCGGACAGTGTGTAGCGCGTAAAATACAGCGACGGATACACGCTCGCTTTCGTTGGCTTTCGTCCTCGCAATTGAGCCGACCCGTAATTTACTTTTCGACGAAATAAATAGCCCCCGGTGAACATATCTAAAACGCTCGACGGCGTTAAGCGCGTCATTTCGCCCATCGAATTAATATTCACGCTCCGTCTGGTCGATTAACACCCGCCGTGTATCCCCATTATTCCCTCTGTCGCCGGGACGCGCGTTTTTTACGAGGAGCGAACGCCGCTTGTCCATCGACGACGGGTCGAGCAGTTCCGAGCTTCTCGCGCCCGAGCTTTATTTCATTTCCTGCCTTCAGCCTTTAACCGGGCGCTCGCTCGCTCGCTCGCTCTCGTCCTCTCTCGCGAGCCACGAAGTCTCGCAGTCGCGGAATCGCAGCAGCGAGGGAGAGAACACGCCGGCGTGTTCGTTCGTGGCGCTGTTATGAATGCATCGTGGGGTAATGGCGTGCCACTAATAGTTCAACGAGTCGTTCCTCCTCTCCGCCTTCCTTCTCTCGCTCCCTTCTCCCGCCCTTGTCGCTTCTTCCTGCGGCTTCGTCCTTCCTCTCATTCTCTCTTTCTCCCCGTCTTTCGCTTCAGCGCCGCCGGCGAGTCCGCGCCGAGTTTAAGATGCACGGTTATGCTTCCTTTATTTTAAATTACGAGCTGGAGCGTTTATGGCCGGGCGAGAGCAACGTCACCGAGAGAGGAGAGGGAAGAGAGAGAGAGAGAGAGAGAGAGGGGGGGGCAGGGAGAGAAGGAGGAAGAAAGGGAAGCCGAAGGCGGAGAAAAAGCAGTGACTCGCCCCCTCTCGTCGAACGTCCGGGAACTCGGAAAAAGTCGATGAGAGTGAAACTTTTGATATCTCTGACACTGATTGCATGCTCGGCTGGTTGAACATCGGCGTTTTTACCCCGCTTCTTCCACCGACGTCTTTCGTAGCCGCGATCTTCGACATTAACGCTTCGCGATCGTGGCTTCCGACCGGGTCGGACGCGACTCGCCGCAAAATTACGCTGACCGCCGCCGCCGCCGCCGCCGTCGCTGTGGTGATGGTCTCGGTTTGACGATCACGCAAAGAATTGGATCATCACGAGGGGGATGCGCGACGGGGAGAATTTAAGAGGGGAATATTTATTTTAATTTAGGAAATTGAGTCTTTTCCTCGGAGGAAAACGAAGAGGGCTCCATTACCATTCATTCTTCGAGACATTCTCCCAGCGGAGAACCGACGCGAGCGCGATAGGTATTCCAGAATTAAATGTTGCCCCGGTTACGAGGGAGATTCCGCGGCGAAGCCGAGAATTCCGAGTCGATCTCTCTGGCGTGGCCGCGCGATTATCGCGTAATCGATACGATCGATACGAAGAATCGCGGCGGTTCTTACACCTCCGGGCAAGAAACCCGAATACGACATCGACGCTACCAATCGACATCGACTCCCGACTCTTTAATCACCGGCGTTGTAGCCGCGTCAAATTTGGAATTCAGATGCGGCCGCCGGTCGTCTCGACACCTCGATGTAGCCGCGTTTCGATCCCGCTCTTTCTTTCTCTCCTTTTCCCTCCTTCGCACTGTCTCTCTGTCCGATCCATTTCTTCTACGTTCAACTCTCCACCATTTCCTCTCCTCGTCGATTTCACGGCGCGAGAGAGGAGATCGTCCGTCTCTTTTTCTCTCTCTCTCTCTCTCTCTCTCTCTCTCTCTCTCTCTCTCTCGCGCGCGCGCGCAAGCCGTCCGCGTGTGCGGATACGCGCACTCACGCACTCCTGTCTCGCACGTACGTCTCAACGAGGGTGGCGAGAGGAAGGTTGGAAGACGAATGCGGGACGGGGAGTAGAGGAGAGCAGGCAGGGGTGCGAGAGCACGAGTCGGGGTGCGCCGAAACCACCAACGCACACGGCCGACGTCGCCGCCGCCGCCGCCGCCGACGTTGCCGCCGCTGCCGCCGCCGCCGCCGCCGCCGCCGACGCTGCCGCCACTGCCGCCGCCGCGACGCCCGGCGCCGCCAGACTTTGGGTTTCAGATTAATGGATCATTTTTCTTCCCTCGACTCGAGACTCGACGCTCACCTACCCCAGTCTCGGCGAGATACGACCCCTACGACGACGACCACCTTCCTGCACCTTCGAAACTTCCATCTTCCGCTCGCGCGTTTCCCCAACCCTCCGCGGCCGCTTGACGGCGGCGAATGCACTTCCCACCCCTGCTCTACCCCTTGCCCGAATATCTTGCCGGATTTTGAATGCATCCAGCGCCCCCGCACCCTTCGGCTCCGCTCGTCGCATTCGTGATGCGCTTCTCTCCGCGGTGAGCTGCGTGTGCGAGATTCCGCGAACCAGTTCCGCGAACTTTCCTACGAGTATCGGTAGGGCGGAGGGAGAGCAGGGTGAGACTCAGGGATGCTCGATGGACGGACGTTGGATCCTGATATATCTCCTGGAACGACGGTCGTGCATGAAGCACCGGGCAGGATCGAAAGCTCGAGAGCGCGAAAGTGTCGGGCGAGTCCACTTCTTGCGCGTGCGAGAAGGAAAGCTTTCGGGCGGTATTTTGGGATTTTTTATTCTTCTTGAAATATATCACTTGTTTCTTGTATGTATGCTCTTCTGCGCGAAGTTTTACATCGCTCGTCGCAGCATACGGCAAGAAACGAGCAATCTAAAATAGAACGCGGCGGCGTCGCTCCTCCTCCGGTTTACGTGGAGAATAAATTAATTTCTAACGAGCGCGCATTGATGAATTCGCGACTAACATCACCTTCGTTCTTTGCAGTCTCCGTGTTTCTGCTCTTCGCGATATCGGGGCGAAACATCGAAACGCGTGCGCGGAATAAGTACATTCCAGCCGTAAAATTATCCTTCATTCTTGATTCATACGTATAAATGTCAAAGATATACACGATTCCCTCGAGACTTTCGCGTGCAACTTCCTCGCCGTCGAAATGCATCGCCGCGTATGGATCACACGTTCGACGAGAGAATGTGTGAAATCAGGCGGAAGTTGGGAATTTTCGAACTTTCGGGTTTTCGCATTACCCGTCCCATAAATTTCGGAAGTGTAACGTCAATTTTGGATACATAATGCCGACACGAGGGGACATAAACGGAGAAATATGTCAGCCGACAGAAGTCTGAAGAGAGTGAGAACAAGAAACGGCGATTCCCGATAGAACTAGTTTCGCAAACGGCTCGATTTCGTTCGGCCCCGCTGAAATTGCTTATAATGATGTAGTGTATTGGAATACGCGCGCGCGCGCGCGCGCGCGCGTATAGTATACCGTCGAGTGTGTGGAAACAGTAGTTTGTCATTCTGTCGGTTACGCTCTACATCGTTAAATCCGCGAGAGACAAAAATCGGATCGCCCTTTAGCGCGATCGGCAGAAAGAACTGGAGCGAACGAGAGAAACGCGCGTTGCCACGTCTCGCGCGTTCCCGATAATATTTCCATTCATACATATGTAATGCATCTTTTCAGCCAAAAAGGAAAAGGAAACAACGCGGCGAACACATTGTAACATTCCGTCGTTAATACTTAGAAACGACTCCGACTCTGCGATATGCAGTATCGACGATCTCGGCGATCTCGATAATTCTTTAATTCCATCATCACAACTTAACACGCTCGCTTAATTGTAACCGTGGTTATCTTCTGACCGATAGAGCGAATGAGCAGGAAGGAGGGGGAGGAAGGGAAATGGAGAATTAATTGCTAGAAAATTACCGTACTCCTGTCCGCTCAAATTTAATAGACCGACCCTCTGCCAGTTATTTTAAATTCCGTCATTATTGCATGCTCGACATTGCGCGCACGAGTAGCGTCCATCGAGAGGTCCAATCGGAGGTTAATGATTCCACAAAAGAATGAAATATTCCGCTCGGTCATCCGCTCGGATAATCGCTTCGCATTTCTCATATCGATCAGCCGCCTACTGTCCGATAGCGTGGTTCTGACCAATTCCATTCCTTCACAATCTTCTCTCCCCCTCTCTTCGCATCTTTATCTTCAGTCAGGCTCCTCCGAAAGCGTATACCTTATATCATACGGAATCGGAGTCCCCGCACATCGAGCTAGCCGTTAATCGCTAGATTCGTTCGTCGGCTAGTCCTTTGCGGTTGCGAAGATGTTTCTTTGTTGGAGATGTTCGGCAGGAGCGGGTCGATATTACTGATAACACTTCTCCGCGTCAACGCTATCGAGGAGCATACTTTACTTTTATAGGCTTCTTAATTTGTGCTCTCGCTTACAAAAACACGTGACGTCGCAAATCGAATGCTCTTCGCCGCGAGACAAAGCAAGCTCCAGATTCTCATCGGGGGGATCCGTCGTTAATTATATTAAGCCCGCGGATTGTGTGTATGTGAAGCTTAATAAATCACGAAATACTGAAGGAGAGAGAGAGAGAGAGAGAGAGAGAGAGAGAGAGGGGGGAAAGCGAAGGAAAGTCACGTTTAAAAATCAGTCCCTGATTTGTATGACAGAGTCGCTGGTTATTTCGCCGTTAAGCGAAAAACTTACTCGCTATCTCTGCCGCGCGAAGAATTACCGTAAATTACTGCGCCGGACCGAGCTAGGCATGGTAAACGCGGGAAAGGTTAAAGCGCCCGATCGCGCTAATCGATGGAAACGATTCCGCGCGTTAACCTAAGCGTCCCATTCCGCGGCATCGACGCGGAAACGCCGCGAGAAGTAATAAAGGTTTATCGTTCCGCCGCGCGTCTCCTTCCGCCCCTTTCCGCCATTGGCTGTCCGCCGCTGCGCGACTGAAAGTTTGCCGATTTAATTTTTACAGTCGTCAGTGTGTAATATCCGTTATACGCCCGGCGATAGTACCGACTCGCCAACGAGTCCCATTCACTTCCGCCGGTCGTTCGAAAAGCGTTATCCGGGCGTTCCTATCGTCCTTCCCCCACCCCGCCCACCGCTCTTCCGTCGTCCTGTCGGTCGTCCGCAGTGCATTCGCTCGTGACTCCCTCCGCTCGCGTTCGCGCTTATTAATTTGCGAAACTGTCACCGACGCTTCCCCCTCCTCCTCCTCCTCCTCACTGATCCTGTCTTCCATTTTCGCCGGAAAGTTTCCTCTCCTCCTCGGGAGGAGATACATCGTCTCTCCTCTTCATATAAATAAAAATCCAACTAGATGCAGTGCGTTCCGATGTTGGAATCACGTTATCGTCGATGTTGGATTCAGACGTTCGCGATTGCCGCGTCGCGCGCGGGTTCATCTCGGACGAATCCGGCGTCGGCTTCGGTCAAACGGCAATTATCCGAAATGAAGCTGAGCGCCGCTGCTGAAGAATCGGACGTCGTAGTAACGCCGGTCGCAGGCTCGAGCGGCGAGAACCGCTCTCTCCGCGGACGGAGGTCACCGAGGGCACTCTTGGAGTGCGCGGGGATTCACTGGGAGGAGGAGGTGCGTCCTGTAAACGAGGATCGAATCCGCTCGAGCGGCCGGGTGAGGAGGTCGAGAGACGGCTAGCTAACTCGTTGGCCAGATCGTTCAGTCGGGCTCGAGCAAGCTGAAGTGACGCGCTAGGATCGTAAGCCTACCTATCTACACCCACCTACCTACCAACCTACCAACCTACCAACCTACCTACCTACCTACCTACCTACCTACCTACCTACCTACCTACCTACCTCTCGCACTACCCACCTGTTGAATTATGTGCCACGAGCCTCGGACCGACCGCGACGGCGACGGTGACGCCGACGGTGGTGGCGGTTCACCTGCGTGCGAAACATCCCTAAATCACGACTCACGGGGTCGCTAATTGCCCGATGAAAACTGTAACTCCGTTAAAGCGTAACTCTCTTGCCCCCACCCCACCGTTCACATTCCCCTAATCTTTCTTTCTCCTTCTCCTCCTCTTCCTCCTCCTTCACCACCTTTCGCTCTTCCTGCTCGTCCGCACCCCTGTGTCGCTCGGCGGTCGGTTAGGCGAATTCTGAATAAAACATGGAGTCACGCGACGACGCTCGCCTCACGGCGCGGCGCCGATTGATCGTCCTTAATTATGCGGGATCTCATGCTTTCGTAACAGAGCTCGGTGATTAGCGCACCGACGGCGAACGCGCCGTTAATACGTCGAATAATTCCCCGAAACGCAACCGATATGTATACGTGTGTGTGTGTGTGTGTGTGTGTGTATGTACACGTGTACATATGCGTTCATACATTTGCACGCCGGCATTAATTATCTTAGCTTTGCTTGATTCGGCTCTTCTCTCTCTCTCTCTCTCTCTCTCTCTGTCTTGTTCGTTTTCTCTTTCTCTGTCGTGCACGATAGTCAGTTAACAGCCCATGCGACGAACACACTACATGTGATGGCAATTAACTCTTAACTCGCGACTCATCGACTCGGCGAAACCGCGGCGAGACCGCGCCTTTTTAACTTCGTAATCGTTTAATTGGCATTAACGTCGTTGATTGACAAACAATACGAAAAGAAGAAAATACAAATCGCGCAATCACAGAGACAAGAACAGTACGGCGGTATCAATCGGTGTGTGTGTGTTCGCGCGAGCGCGAATTGTCCGTCCGCCGAAATATAATACAATTTAACGCGCGTGATTCATTCGCTCGAAAATAAACGCGTATCTCGGCGAGGAGGGAGGGGGGCGAGGAAGGGGGAAGAAAGAGCGCGATACCGAGAGTAACAAACGCGATCGATATTATTTTCAAGGAAAATCGCACAGTTTCACTCGCGCGCGCGCGCGCGATCGAGAATTCGCGCGTAGTCGAGCGGAGGGGAAAGGAAATATCTTTCGCAGGGCCAGGACAAATAATGTATCGACGATTTCGCCGCGCTCGGCGAAATTTCGCGGGGAACGGACCGCGCAGACGAAGGCGCGCGCCGCGGTCTGGCTGGAAGACGATTTGTTTTCATTAAGCGAATATACGGCGCTGCGCAATCCGTAACCTCCCGCGTTATCGGCGATATCACGTTCGGGAGTCAGCTCCTATATTCGATTACGCGGGCGAAAAAGGAACCGACGTGCTTGTGCACGCGTGTTTTAAGGCGCGCTCACGTCGATGACGAGCTCCGTGCGCGCACACGGACAAATACCTCGTCGCCGCGCCGCGGCGTACCGTTTCATTCGGCGAAGCAAGTACTATCGGATTCCTCGGAATGACATTATAAAGTGGACGCTCTGGAAAAAAAATATTATACATTCGTCGGCGGCGGCGGCGGCGCAAGCGTTACCGCGTCCGGTCCGAAAGCCGATACAACATGCGTCTTGTAGCTTATCAATGCGACTCCGGATTTTTTCTCTCGATGTCGTTGACCCTTGGCGAGCGCGTCCTGAAACTCGTCGCGAACCCGTCCGGATTCTCTCGCCAGTTGCGCGTGAGAATTCATCCCGGAACATTCTCTGACACGCTGGCCACGCGCAAGGCAACGCGTCCGCAGGACGCAGGACAGGGATTGCTATATTTATCTGTCGATTATTGCGATTTATTTATTGCGAAGCGTGATTCGCACCGCTCAAATGAATCGCCGCTCGGGAAGAATAAGAACTCTGCCACTTTGTCGCGGCGCTTCTTGTAGCGCTGTGCAGAATTTTACAGCCGCGGTATCAGAGTGGCGTGATTAAAACGATCGTTAGCCCGAGGGTCGACCGAGGTCGAAAACAAATGAGGTAAGAATGTCGGCGGGAGGCCCGCGACATTACGCGGAGAGCACGGAGAGTGCGGGACGGGGGAGAGGCAAAGATTAAATTCGTGAAAAATTATCTCGGGAGTTGGTCGGGCGGGACAGAAGGGTGAACAAGACGGCGCGAAACAATCCGATGAAGCGAAGCCTGATTAATCGGTTTCCGCGGCCGTCGGGAAATTAACGGTCGCAACGGGCTAGTCAGCCTCGTTACCGGGATCGTCGGGATTTTTCAGGGATAAAGGGATAAGTAGTCACGGGCCTCGAAACAAGAGGGGGGAGAGGCTCCTCCTTCGGCAGGTGAAGTGCTCACAACACGGTCATTATTCAAAATCCGCAGCTATTTAAGGCGCGACCGCGCTGCTTTTGAAAGCGCGGAAATTAATTTCCCGCCGAGGGGCAGCTCGCCCGCGCGCGAATTAGCCCGAACTCTCTCTCTCTCTCTCTCTCTCTCTCGCTTTCGCTCGTGCCCTCTCGATAGCCTGTAATTTCTAATTTAACTCCGAAATTTCTCCATCGACCGTCGACGTAACGAGCACGTAACGCCGGCGTATTTTCGCTCAGACGATGTCTGCGAAATCTTTCTCTTGGCTGAATTTTTCACACGTTTTCCCCACACAACCCATCTCTCCCTTTCTCTCTTTCTCTCTCTCTCTCTCTCTCTCTCTCTCTCTCTCTCTCCCCCTCCCTCTCACACATGTCGCTCGCCGAGCGTGACGTGTCGCGCGACGTTGATTATTCGCGGCAGAGATCGCGCTCGAATCGCGAATTTCGTCGTCGGCAAACGTGACACCGAGGAAGACAGTCAGCCAACCGAAGGAGACAGCCAGCCAACACACGTCAGACGCGTGGTCGCCTCGGGGCTAGTCAACGCGACATACACGCGCGATATCTTCATTCCGTCTACGCTGGAAACCGCGATCGCGGGGCCAACAAACGATCGTATCTAATAACACGATGAACACACGACGAAAAGCTCCCAAGTCAGCACGCGTGCGCGCGCGCTCGCGTCCCTCTTCCTCGGCATCGATCGAGCGCGCTGTGCGCGCTAATGTTCCGCGGCGTCCTAACGAATTCGCAATTATCCGGCTATCGGCTGCCGCGATCGCCGTCCATCTCGAGCCGTTTTTCTAACGCTAGATTGACGGGCGCAATTGCCGGATAGAAAATGGAGGACTGATCAATTTACGGATAGCAGCTGCAGCGCGCACTTCGCGTGACACGCCGCAGTTAGAGATGCACCGGCGCAAGTACTGTCACCGATACGACAGATAGGTACCTGCAACACTCTCGCTCCTCCCCTCCTCCCTTTGTATCCTTTCGTTCCCTTGCTCTTTCTGTCTCTCTTTCTCCCTCTCTCTCTCTCTCTCTCTCTCTTCATCTCCCTCTTTTACCGTTCATTGGGAGGCTTGTGATTAATTTAATATGCGCCGCTCAACGAGAGAGGCGCAACACAAAACGGGCGCGTCGCCCTCGCCGGGATATTGCGGGGATATATCCGCGTGCGCGTCTCGGCATCGAATTGACCGATTCGACATGTTTTAGTCGATTATCGACGGCGCTGCGGAAGAGCCCAGGCGGTAATTAAGCCCGATTAAATTTCCTGCGCGCCTTGCGCCCGTAGTAATTTGCGCCCCGCTCGATCGCTCGCTCTGCCTCTCTTTCTCTGTCTATCCATCTCTTCGGCCCGCAACGAGCCAAATGAAATTCATTAGTCGTCGATACGCGCGCGCATTCGTCCGCCTGCCTACGAGACATATTCGTGCGCACGCGGGTAATGTATTAAATGCTGCTGAAACCGGCACTGAGCAACCGTATTACAGCTGCGCGCTAACTGAAGAATCGCGCGCGCGCGAGAGAGAGAGAGAGAGAGAGAGAGAGAGAGAGAGAGAGAGAGAAAGAGAGCGATTTTGCATCGCGACGCTCTCTTCCGCGCGGCGGTATCGCCAAATCGACGCTCTCGATCGACGCGAAATGCAGACACCGCGGACGGATAATTATGTCGGATTATGAAAATGACCCGCGTCACGCTGATCCGAGGCGAGCGAATCGATCGTGAACCGAGAACGACGGCGACGCTTCGTCCGCTGCGGGTCGCGCAATTCCGCGAGACATGGCGTTGCAAATTTTAACCGCGCTCGCCGGAGAAGCGATGGAACACAGAAGGCTGATCGGTATCAAAATAGAATTCTATCTCGAATGCTGTCGTGAATTTTGTAGATCGTCCAAAGAGGCTGTTTGGACGAGTAAACTCGGGGCGCTGTGGTGCAAACAACGATTCCAGTTGATAGTTTCTGCCGCGACGCGGTAAAATCCCGGTAAAATTATGGGACGAAGGCGCCTCGTGGCGAATGCATTTGTCGAATTATAAAAAAATATCTGACGCGCAAAAGAGAAATTAAAAGTCAAAATGTGAAGCGATACGATGTTGCACACAATCGTCTGGCGCGATAGCGGCGATAAGATAATTGACGTAGGCAATCGAAATCGCCTACGTCGTTGCAAAATCGTAAAATTGTTAATCTCACACGGGTCATGTCATTGTAATTTATCTCGCTGTTATATCATTGCAATTACAATAAGGTCGGCGGGATGCGTTATCTCGCGAATCAGACGGTGAGATCGGAGACGGTCGTAGATAAAGAAAGCTCGTCGAGCTACCAAAAGTAGCAAGTTCTCTTACATAATCCGCTAATTTCGGAAGCTTCAAGAGACAAAACGTTCGTTCGTTCGTTTACGTTCCGCAAGCGCGAATTTATTTTCGGAGCAGACGGTACGGATCGCGGCGCGTCGTTAGCCGGACCCCGACTTTGCATTCCGTTCTCGACTAATTTGATGAAGACCGAGACCGCGTAAAGGCGCGCCTTTAGAGGCGCAATCGAATTCAGCGGATTCATTAGGGGACGCGCGCGGTTCTTTTCGAGGAATTGCGGTTGCATAAATCGCGAGCGCGCACACATCTACGCAAACACGCACATATATATACGCGTGCGCGCGCGCACACACATACACGTACAATGTAGAGAAGGGCGAGCGTGTTTTCGCCTGTAAAGACCGCTGCACCAACACAGCGCGCCGAGGGGTTTCAGGAAGGAGCAACAAGTGTGACATCCCTTACCCTCTACCTTTTACCTTCCCCCGACCACGGTGGCACTCTTCAGTTCGACCTACCTACCCTCGAGGGTCGACCTTTCTTCACCTACACAAGCCCACCCCTTTTGCACGTGTTGCGCGGGGCAAATAATACCCGTGAGGCGCGACGAGAAAGAGAAAGGAAGGAAGGAAGGGAGCGAGCGACCGACCGAAAGAGAAAGAGAGAGAGAGAGAGAGAGAGAGAGAGAGAGAGAGAGAGAGAGAGAGAGAGAGATACAGAAAGCCGCGGTGCGCTCGAGTCGCAAAAACTTTCACGTTTCCCTGCATGGCGCACGCGAAAATCCACACCGCACCGACCGCGATTTGTGAATAATCGCGCCGAACTTGGGCAAATTTGCGCGGACTTGTGTGTGCGAGCTCGTTAGACGACTTGGCGAGCGTGTTGAGAACGCTTCAACGAGGAACGCTAGCCGATTGTGCTCGTTATCATCTTACAACGGAATGTTCATTATTCAAAGGAGGACCTGGAAGCCCTCAGAAAACTTTCTCTCCACATGGAAAAATGAGTCTTCTCGTGACCCGACGAATTTGGAGATCGAAATTGTCCCTTCGGTCTGAACGGAAAGTTTCGAGTAGCCCGCGGCATAAGCGAAAATTCGTGTTTGCGTAACCGCCTGTCGAAAGTCGCTTGGAAAATCCGGGAAATCATTTTCTCGCGGCTCGCGCGCAAATATTCTGCAGAATTTTGACGGTGGAGAGAGAGAGAGAGAGAGAGAGAGAGAGAGAGAGAGAGAGAGAGAGATTCCCCCTCTCCTCTCTCTCTCTCTCTCTCTCTCTCTCTCTCTCTCTCTCTGTCTAGATCAATTAAAATGAATACGGGCGAAACGCGGGATGCAAGAGTAATGAACGTTTTTAATGGCCCTTACTAACCGAGCTGCCTCAATATTGCAGAACGATATTGCAAACATTTCTATTACGATTTAACGGCAGCTATCATGCGCGCGCGCGATAACGTTAACGTTATTATAAATATCTGAGAAGAACGGCCGTCTCGCTCCAATATCGTCGGCGATTGATCTACCCGCGCCTGAATATTTCACGCTTGCATCTCGGAATTTTGACGAGTTTCACGATAATGCGCATTAATCGGAAGAATTATGAATTCTGATTTCCATTGTGCCAGAGAGAAACGCGGTATGGCGGGAGGGGGCAGGGGAGGGGAGGAGGAAACATACAATTTTCCCGCAAGCTATAGTCCGTTCCAATCAGCGAAGTACGTAAAATCCATCAAATATGTTCCAATCAACTTTGCCATCTCCATTACACAAAACGTTATTGCATTCCTGCGGCGAATATGATTCATCTATACTTAATTATGATTACAAGTGTAGCATCAATCGTTATTAATCTCTGTCGAATATGCGCTATGCTTCCCCGGGAAGCATTTTAATTACTTTTAATTCGCGCGTTTTATCTAATTATTAAAATGAACATACTTGACGGCGGCGGCAGGGCTGCATGAACACGCGCTCGTCGAAAAAAATACATCGCTCCCGCGATATCTCATGGTGGAGAGAAAGAGAAAGAGAGAGAGAGAGAGAGAGGGGGGGGGAGAGAAGGAGAGGAGAGACGGGGGCGGCACAGGCTTATGAATAAGCGCCGATGGGAAGAAAATCCGTGTTGGATAATTTAACAGAAGAACTCGCTTATTTCGAAATTTCTCCCAAAATGTTCTCCCGTATCGCTTTGACGCGCGGGAAGCGCGCTGTGCTGCACGCCGAAAGTATATTATTTGATATGAACGGATGAAAGACTCTCTCCAAACGTGAAAGAAGCAAACTCGGGGATGAAAGAGAGAACAACATTCGTTGATTCCGTTAATTTCATTAATTAATCGCTTTACTTTACAACTCTATTGTAATTAAAGACCGGCAGTGGCGGCGATTTTCAAAAGGATCATAGTTATTACTTTGTTTTTGAAAAAAATGTAATTATATCGCTACGTACATTATTCCGCGTTGCGCCGCGCGCAAAATAATTAGGGGATGAAGCAGTCTGAAAATGAATAAAATTCCGCTGAACAATTCTACAGCTTGAAAGGCAAAAATACCCGAGTAAATAGCCAAAAAACACAAATACGTTAACCGAAGATTAAAAACAGATACCGAGAGAATTATCCGATAGCTCGAGTATATTTGCCCCGTGGAACGGCCATTTTTGGAAAAGCGATCTGCCCCTGCCCCATCCCCGGGATTATCTCCCGAGCGCAGCCTGCAATTATAATCGAAATCAAAACAGACATCTCGGAAATAAGAACACTCGAGTCGTCCGCTGACAATCGATACGAAACCGTTGCAAACGCGCACTTATTTTCCGCGAAGGACTCATCGCTCATTTCCCCGCTGGTATCCTCCTCGAATCGTCGATAAGGGTGTCGTTTAGCCCACTCGGGAGTTTGCTCGTCGTCGTTCGCGCGTGAACAGGAGAGGCGGCAAGGTGCGTCGCGAATTCTCGCGGATGCATCGTCGTTCGTGCAGAGGGATGAAAACGGCGACGTCGCGGGCGTAGGAGGAGCGGGGAAGGAGGGATTGCGATCGTACGGGCGAGCAAACCTGAGCGAGCGAGCGAGCGAGCGAGGGGGGTTGCGACGGAAGAGAGATAGAAGGAGAGAAAGCGAGAGCGAACGAGAGGGCGGAACACCGGGCAGGGAAGCGAGCGGGGAGGGAAAAAGGTTGCGAGGACACCAGTTGCTAGGCAGCGCCTCTCAATCAGCGTTTCGCCTCACGTTCTCGAAGAGCTCTCCTCGCGTACACACCGGCGCTGCATCCCCGTATAATGCGATGTCTTTTATCATGCAGGGATGTTCTTTATTCGCATCACCGCCAACGAAACGTCGCGATTTCATGCGCGCGCGAATAATCGCGACGAGCGTTCTCTCTCTCTCTCTCTCTCTCTCTCGCCAGGAGTGCAGTGAGTGCCGTCCAAGTACCCGGCGGTGAACTCGGCGGACGTCCTCCTCGCTCGATTCTGCTCGTTCGCTGATGCAATTAAGTTCTCCTTTCATTGAGTCGTTGTTTTCTTTCTCCTGCAAATATCGAGATCCTACGGCGAGCACCGTGCTTGAGACTGAACTTTACGTGAGGTAAAGTTGTGCGTTATCCATTCGTTTCCCACTCGTATCAATCTCAGAAGATGGGCGTGAAGATTTAATTGCTCAAGGCCTGCGAATTCTTGCTGCAAACGCGCCGCTACGTTACCCTCTTCCCCCCCTCCCCTCCCCGCCGATTTATCATGCCGCTCTTAATTCAAAAAGTGCTTCTCCCCTCTCTTTTTCTCCCGTCCCTCCAGGGAGAGATGTCGCACGAGCAGTATCGGAAACGCGGAGAGGAAATTCCAGAATTCTCGTCGTCCGTTCGTACGAGCTCGGGGGAGAAGGATGATGACGATGAAGGAGAAAAAGAAGCAGCGCACGGGAACGACTCGGAGGAGCAGCCGCTCGTGCGGCAGGTAGAAACGAGGACAGGTGGTTGGCGCGCGAGTGCGAGGGAGAAGGAACGAGAGAGCGAACCCGGACCAAGGCAGCACCGTAAAGACCTGGTAAGACGGTGAGACTTGGAGCGGGGGGAGAGAGGGAGTTGTGTAAACCTTGCGTAATACGCGACAAATTAGCATCGGTCTCTCGCGGCGACGCCAACTACCTTCTCACCACGAGCCTCTTCATCCCTCTTTCGCCGCAACATCTCGACCTTCCCTCCCTCCTTTCGCCCGAGTACACCCCTCTTTGGCAACGTCGCCACCGCCGACCGACGGTATCTCACCTGTCTTCTCGTCTGGATAGCCGAGTTTCCTTCTTCCCATCTTCTCCCCCCCCCCCCAATCTCTTGCTGCTTTTCCTTGCCTGCTTTCGACGACAGAAGGACGAGATGAGAAAAAGATCGCTCGCGGAGGAATGCCGACAGGAAGTAGTATTACGCGAGGACGGAAATTAGCGGCTCACGAAACGCTCGCGGTCGCTCTCTCTCTCTCTCTCTCTCTCTCTCTCTCTCTCTCTCTCTCTCTCTCTCTCTCCCTCTTGTTCTTTTTTACTTTACCCCCCTCGGGGCAGTCTACCAATTAAAATGTTTCCACTACCTCAACCACGCGTGCATAAAGCGCGGATTTCGTGTTTAGTGTTAATATAATTAGTGGGCCGGAGAACCACGAGTGTGCTGCGTTAAAGGGATTCGCGATCGTTGACCGGCCGAGAGGCGAGCTCGTTTAAAAATCGGTTGGCTGGTTTCAAAAATTGGTCTCGGGATTGGGAGCGTCGCGGCTCGTTGTCTGCAGATCGCGCGTTTCGCCGCCCTCTGTAATTTGCGAAAAATATTTCTACCTCCGCGAAACGTGCCAACTAACGATCCGCCGTCCTCGCCTGATCTCCTGCTTCTCCTCAGCGCGCGCTGCATTATTAGCCGCAAACGGTGTAATAATTACTAAAAGGGGATGATATTCGCCCGACTCTCCGCTGAGCACAATATTGTATCGATATTCCGCACCGAATGCGCGTAGTTTTAACAACGTAGCGATGTCGCGCAGGAAAAAAGGGCGACGGGTCGAAAAAAGTATAGAAAAAAAGAGACAAGAGGGAAGGCGGGAGAGAGAGAGAGAGAGAGAGAGAGAGAGAGAGAGAGAGAGAGAGAGAGAGAGAGAGAGAGAGAGAGAGAGAGAGAGAGAGAGAGAGAGAGAGAGAGAGAGAGGGAGAGGAAGAGAGAGAGAGAGAGGGAGAGTGCTCTTCGTCGTAGGTTAATTGCATAATAGGCTCGCCCGGATGTTTAACGAACTACTCGGTATGCAAGGTAGCTCTATTGTAGTGCGGTCAACGGCCATAATCGGTCAGCTCGTACATAATGAAGCATTCTTAATCGTAATGGTGTTAGCTGAAGCTTCGCCGACCACTCCTAATCTTCTTAACTCTATTCTGCCGTGCCGAACTCGCCTACCTGAAGAGCAGACCCTAGTCGCGCGCTTTTGCCGCAAAGTGACACGGCGAGTGGTCTGCCGTGCGAAACCAAAATAGACGTGTTCCCGATTATCCGCGTAAAAAGTGAAGTTAAACGGCGTTGCGATATTTTGCAAGACGATTAACATAATAATAATAATAATAATGATGATGATGATGATGATGAGAATGACGAGACGAGATAATAATAACGATATAACGATAATGAGAATTACGAGGATGGAGCGCAAGAAATATCAAGCAGAGCGGCGGACGGTTGACGACGTAAAGTATGAGACAGAGAGTTATCGCTTTTTTTAATTAGACGCACGGCGATTAGATATGCGCGAGATTAAGACAATCGCCGCGAATCGGGGGGGAAACTTGGACCCGGTGCTCGCGGAGTTTGCAAATACGCGCGGATTTGCGGGGAAAACGGCAGAAAGCTACACGGAAGAGCCGATAAGACGGTTATCTGTTCTTTGTTGAGTCCCCGGCGATCGTCACACTCGATCTCAACGATGGATGCGATCGATTAGCTCGGGACGTCCGAGGGTACGGCGAGGAAATGGCGGGAGAAAGAAGATCGCGCGAGATCTCGCGGCGCGATACGTTCGCGGTGAGACAAAGCGGGCGATACGTCGAAGCGTAGAAGCGGGCACCGATCGCGAACCCGCCGCGAATTTAGCATATCGTCGTTGTCGTCGTCGTCGCCGTCGCGGATTCGTGTGGTCGGCTCGGCAAAGGGCGATACGGCATGCAGCCCGAAATAACTATTACGCGAGAGCGAAAAATGTATGCGGCGGCGGGCACGCGAGTACAACTCCGCTTTGTCGCGGTGTTTACAATTCAGCGGCGTGTGACAGCGGCGGTGACAGGCGTGTTTGCGAGGGCGCGTGCAAGGGTGGGTCGGATCATAACATTTCGATTATGACGCAAGAATGGGGGGAGGGGGGAGGCGCATCGCGCGCACGCTGAAAAGTGGACGTCGCATTTGCATAAAGACCCCGCGGCAGCAGGATTTCTTCGACAAAGTGATCGCGGGCCGGCCGCGGCGGAGAGGGGGAGGAGACGGCCAAGACGTGAACGCGACAGAGTGGACGAAGAACAAAGGAGCGAACGCGAAGTGCGGTGGGAACACGGCGTCGTCGCGCTTGGGAAGACGAATCCCAGCGAATCCGCGCGACGCTGTGAAGTGCGGTCGGCGCGAGCGCGCGCTCGCGCGCAAAGCCTCAGCGAAGCGTTTCGCACAACGGCCGGCGTACTTCCGCTCTCTTCGGGCTCGCCTCGTAAATGCCGTGCGATTATCGCGATCGAGCGAATTCAATTTCGACGCGGACGACGACGGGGCGATCGGCGCGAGCGCGTTGACCTCGCAAGCGTCGCTCGCGTTTTTCGCGCGTTTCCAATTTTCGTTTCTTTCTCCTGTCTCTTTTTCACTTGTTATCTTCTTCTTCTTCTTCTTCTTCTTCTTCTTCTTCTTCTTGTCTCTGCAGTCCGTGTTTCGTCGGCACGAGGAGTATCAGGAAATTGCGGCAAATTATTTCGCACCGCGAGCGGAAGCACCCGCTTGCACTTGATGAAAGGAGAAGGGGGAGAACAGCTTGCGGAAGTGTTTGCCGAAAGACAAAATGCACAGCCGCGGCTCTTTAATTCTCGCGTAATTGAAGGGAATTGCAAACCGCGCGTAGTTCCGCGAAATATTGCGCACAAGGCAATTTAGCCGCGCGTGTATCTTTTTCTCTCACTCCTTCCCGCCCCCCTCTCTCTCTCTCTCTCTCTCTCTCTCTCGCACGCGTGTCGTGCACGACAACAATTTCACGTTAGGGTTTTCCCGGATTGGAGGACGCGGATGGCGGAAAGCGTGAGCGGGGGTGGCGAGGAAGGGGTGAAGAGGGAGGAAAATTATTCCTCCTTCTCGATCTCCGGCCTCGATACCGGCTCTCTATTTCGACCGGTGTGCGGTTTCGCACGCTTTGTCCCATATTGAAGGCGGACGGAAAAATCCCGGGCGATGCTTATCGCGCTAACATGACACGCTCGGGGCGGCTCGCACAACGCGCGTCGCCGCGATATTAGCGATATATCAGCGTCGGAATTATATACGGAAGCGAAAGATGGAGGGGGAAGAGTGGGAGAGAAAGCGCAGCAATGGTGTCGAAATGGAAAACGGTGAGAACAAGTTGGGAAAGGGTGCAAAGGACGAGGGGGATACGTCGGAAAGGGGATCGATCGGCCGGCCGCGATTACCATAAGCTCTCTTAATCCCGCCGGAGATAAGAGAGTGGCCCTTCCGTCTCGACACGGAGGGGGGCCGTGCCGTAGTCGTGGAGCGTTTCTCGAATTCATTTTTCCCGAATATTCGGAAGGGGCGAGGCGAACAATACCGCGCTCGTCACCGGCGCGCCTCGTCATCGAGGTATCTCGTCGTCGCTTGGGACGAAACGCAAATTTGAAATGTGAAACTCACGCACGCTCTGCGATATCGATTGGACGCGAAAGTATCGCGGCGTCGATGCCGCGCGGGCCCGAGTCACTCGAGGATCAGGTAATAAGAATATTAACGATATGTTTAAAGCGCAGTAAATAATAATGAACATACGTGTACATGATACATGTATCGAGAATGATCCTGGCGAATAATTCATTCGAAAATGATTTAGATATAAAGTGACGGCGAATGCATTTTGTGCGCCGTTAAATATTTTATTTCTGGATTTTCGCAACGTATCGACGGGCGGGGAAGGGGGGCTCGTTGAAACACATCACAGAAATATATCCGCCGCTGCCGCGTGCGCAATATGCATAAAATATGAATATTACAATATTAACCTTCGAATCGTCGCTGTGCGAGAGAACACAACGACGGATAGCGCGCGTAAGCGATCGCTCTTTCTCTCTGTGCGCGTGACGCGCGCTAAAACGCGATATTAATATCCCGAAAATTCGAGCCGGTATCGGCCATGATCTCTCTCATTTACAGCGAATTAATTGGTGTCTTTGCGGTCGCGATATCGGATCGTCGTTTCCCCTCTCTGCCTCCATTAATCTCTATTTCTCTCTCTCTCTCTCTCTCTCTCTCTCTCTCTTTCCCTCCCTCCTCACCTCGCACTAGCGTTGCACGCGATATCCCGTAAAATTCGCAGCGTCTCTCTCATTAACCCTTTCTCGCTGCTCGGCATTACGCGATCGGTTTTCCTCGCGCGTAGCTCCGCAGCCACTCGGCCGCGCTCTCGTTCGCGCATAAATATTCACGTCTCGATTCACTGCATACACATGTAATGCATTTTTTTTTTCTCCGCGCGAATATACGCGCGCAATTCGGATTCCCGGTGTCGCAAAAGTTACAACGCGCGTATTGCGCGCACTCGTCCGCCTCTGATCTGTCAGGAAACAGGGAAATTCGTCCGCGAGACCGGCCAAGTGCGTAAGCGCGACGAAAGCACGGGAAACCCCGGAAACTCCTTTCCTTTCCTTTCCGTGAGTGACGGTGCCGACGCTGAAAAAGGGCGAACACGCGCGTCGCGAACTGCACGACATATTCCGCGTCATAAATACGCCGAGTCTTTGCGAGTCAATTATCCCATCAATAATGCAACCGTGTGCGCGCGCGCGCGCGCGCGCGAGCCTCCATGTCGCAAAAACGACTGGCGGCCGGGCGAGATCGGGACGACCGATCGGCTTAGATCGGTCCGATCTAGAGCGTTAGCCACCGCTCGAGAGAGACGGCCGTTTCATGACAAATGGCGAGAATCGTTTCCGTCGCTAACGCGCGCTCTATCGTTGTTTCTATTCCTCTCTCTCTCTCTTTCTCTTTCTCTTTCTCTCTCACTCATTCCCTCCCTCCCTCTCGTGCTCTCTCTCTCTCCCCCTCTCTCTCTCTCTCTCTCTCTCTCTCTCTCTCTCTCTCTTTTTCCCCGTACCAGTGATTTCGCCTGCAAAACGGAATAAACTATGCAAACTCGCGCGGCTCGCACTTCGCCGATAACGCCGCGGCAAATTGCACAGTGGATTTCGTAGTAGGTCATAAGGTCTCGCGCGCGTTTTTTTTTAAATTATATTCCACGCGAGAGACCGCGAGAAAGAGAGAGACACACACAGAGAGAGAGAGAGAGAGAGAGAGAGAGAGAGAGAGAGAGAGAGAGATATATAAAGTGACATTTCGCGCACGCGCTCGCGCTAACTTTGGCTTTGACAAAAACACTGGCGGGAATCAAATCTCGCGGAGACAGACGCGCGGATTAATTCACTTCGACGGGCTATAACGCGAGACCGGCGATAATCCGCGGGGTAAAAAAACATGTTTTCCAAGGATCTTCTTCTTTTTATCGGATTAGAAATTAATCGGCCCGCGTTAATATTCGATGCCCGCCTCCGTGCCGCGGAATGAGAGCTTTCTCTCTTTTCGAGAAATCCTCCCGAAGGAATCCACGAGCGCGCATTCTTAGTGCGTGGCCAAAGTTTACGCGACAGTCAGAATCTCTGACAAATTATCTGACAATAGAAATGACTCGTCTGCCTCATCGGCGTCTGGCGATCGTGCGATCAAAAATCGTCAGCGCGCCGATGACACTCTCGTTCGAAGCTCTCCGCTCGAAGATCCGAGCGGAAATTCACAGGATACGCGCGCGCTTTCGCAATCACGCGGATAAACGTGGCGAGCGAGTGCGCGGATTTAGCGGGGGGGCGGGGGATATATCGTCGTGTGACACGATCACGCGGGGCATAAACGTCGATACGGACGTTGGCGTTAACCATTTCGGGCTGATCGCGGACGAAAAAGCGACGGATAATCGGGCGCACTTTACAGCGGTGAATGTAGCGCGACGCGTGTGCGTGGTCGCGATTATTATGCGGTTGATGCAATTTTATCATTTGTATACTATCATGCGGGCTCTCGCCCGCGCGCTCGTGCGCTCGTGCTCTCGGCGCGCGCGTCCCTCGTATCGCTCGCTCGTACACGCTCGTGCACTCGTTGTATCGCCCGTTGTATTTGCATATAAACGAACTATTTCGAGGTTATACGACGCTACGCCTGTTACTCGGCCGCTAAATTTTAATAGGGACGCCGGCAACCTTGATAAAATATGGTAAAATCGAACCGGTTCAATTTGCGCGGGTATTATTGTACATGTGTTCCGGCCGTGCGCGAGAGACTAGGCGATAATTACGATAGGAAAAGGCGAAAGGAGGGCACATCGAGCGCGCCGGCTGGGATTCGTCAATTCGAGCAGCCGACCGACCGACCGGCCGGTGCTGCTCTCGCTCTCGCTCTCGCTCGCGCCGATTAATGCGATCGATCTCGAATTAAAGCCCCCTCGTCTCGCGCATGGATCCATATTCATCGCTTAAAATATTCATCTTGGTCAGGTCGAAAAAATGACAGAAAAATATACATCAGCCGCAGAAGCAGCAAAAAATCGTGCATTACGCAATTTCCGCGTTCGTGACGCATTCGCCGTTGAGAGATTGCGCAAACACTGTGTGGAGAGACGCAGCGGAGCAGTTTCCTCCGTCGCTCTTTTCGCGATCCTCCCGTTCCGCGCTGGCGTTGCCAAGCTCGCGCGGATTTCGAGCTCTCGAACATCGCGCCGCGCCGCGCCGCGCCGCGCCGCGCCGCGCGCGTTCGGCTCATTGTCGCGGGGGAAGATCGTTCGGGCCGATTTCTCCCACGCTCGAGCGAACGTGAGAGCGGCGGCTGGTCGGATTAATTCCGAAATTGGCGCTCGCGCTCTGCGTCCCTACACCGGGCCGCGCGTCCTTTATGCAAAACTCCCGGCCATTCATCGCGCGACCGGACCCCCGAAGCGTGGCGCGGAGACGCTTCCGGAGGAAGGGGTAGGCGCGCGTGAAAGCGCGCGGCCACGAAAGCGGCCTCGAGAAGAATGCACGTATACACGGTGGTCCGCTCTCGAGATCACCTCTCCCTTCCTCCTCGTCGTCCCTTCTCGGCGGGGCAATACGCGTTTCACCGGCAGGACGAGGAGAGACGTTTCCCTCACCGCACGTCAAGTCTCGGAGGAAGATCTCCGCGCTAAAGTGAGACGCGGATTTTGTTCGTCAACTGCGCGACGCAGTCGGGGGGGGGGGGGTTTGACGGTAAAATCGAAGAATGAGAGAAACGCGGGAGGAGATTCTCGGTGATGCTTGAGATGTAGAATCGGACATCCGGATGTATTCTTAATCATACGCAATTTAAGTGAAGGGGACGGCACGGGTCCTCGAAATATCTCCCACATCTTGCCCGGCATTTTGCAAGAAAATACAATCGCGAGATGCGCGCGCGCACGGACAGAGATAACGCGCCTCCTTCGTGTCGCGGCCTCCTCGTATATAAATTATCGCGAAGCCGACGAAGTTATCTCGGTGACGCGTATTTTCGCTCGCGAAGTTCGCCGAGCTCCTCCGAAGAGCAAGGAAAATTCGAGTCACCCGGTATATACAGCAGCCGCGGTTAATCGATGCGTCTCGATCCCGACATCTGTCGACTTTGCGCTTCTTAGCCGACGTTCGCGCGGGTAACCCTTTCGGGGCAACCATTTCCCAAAATTCGTATAAAACCTCAACCCAGGGGGGGGAGGGAGAAAGAGAGAAAGCGAGAAAGAACGATATTCGGTGGGACGGCCAGCTGTCCCCGGGGATTTCCCCATTGTGCCGTCGAGTAAAGCGGCCCGAAGCACCGTTAAGTAAACGCGGGGGAGGAGAACTGCGGGTCGCACGCGTGCGAAACGAACGCGTCGCGTCGCGCGTTCCTTTTCTCGTCGACTCTCTCTCTCTCTCTCTCTCTCTCTCTTTCTTTCGCGGCTCCGGCCCGACGTAACGCGCGTGTCGCAATCGGCAGATGCGATTCGACACAATACCCCGGCACTCGACAATGCTCCTCCGCGACAATGGACGGGGTAAAGTCGCGGCGATCGGTCCGAGAATGACGGCGATTTTAGCGCGGGTGGCTCCGCGGCGCAGAATCCGTAATAACGTCATACGTCGCCGCCGCCGCCGCCAGCGCGTAACCTTTGCCTCGTGGTGATCGAGAGGGAATCATACGTCAATGTGTCTCGCACAATCGTGCGTTCGTCCGGCACGCCGGCCGCGCGAAATC
Source organism: Harpegnathos saltator (assembly GCF_003227715.2). Taxonomy (NCBI): domain Eukaryota; kingdom Metazoa; phylum Arthropoda; class Insecta; order Hymenoptera; family Formicidae; genus Harpegnathos; species Harpegnathos saltator. The sequence continues at coordinate 729,269 of NW_020230432.1, read as the reverse complement.
AGTAGTAATAATAGTATTAAATGCCCGTTACCGCGAGCGCGCGCGCATGTGACCGCGCTCTTCCTCTCTCTTTTACTCTCTCTCTCTTGTTCCTTTTGTCTCCTGGCGTCCGTACGTGTGTGCCGTGAGGAAGCGAGCTTCACGATTGGTAATAACAGCGACATCCTCTCTCGCTGCATCTGAGACTTCCTGCTTCCTGGAAGCGACGGTGGACGCTACTAATTATGAGAGAAATGTTCCTCTCTTTTGTACAAACGTTTCCCGAAATTTCAGCTCTAAATTAACCTTGTAGATCTCGTCAAACGTCGAACTCCAACGGAGAATCTTGAGTAATATTATGTAATATTATTTTTGTAATATTATGCAAATTATTATTCGCTTCAATGCTGAAGTTGTTGAAGCTTGGGAGGGGATTCGTTTAAGAATAATTTTTAATATTTGATTATCTCGATATTCTATCGAACGTAATATTCGCTTTGAATTTCAACAATGTATTAATTACGTGGCTTATTTGACTGCGTGCAGAGGAGCAAATATTAAATGATTACAGTGGATATAATAAATAAGATAGAATAAAGCAAGAAACTTTCTCTGTTAGCGTGCTGATAATTCAGGCTGCCTTTCCCGAGAACCTCCCGAGCGCCTTGTCGTGGCGCTCCGGCCTCCGCATGAGTAACCTCCGCATATAACGGAGGTGAGAAACCAAAAGCTACCCCATAAAAGTCCAGAACTATAATTACGCGCGTCATATACTAAACTCAACGTGCAAGAAACGTGAAAAATCGGCACATGGACGACTATAACCGGACGGATTATAACGAAGCATGTTGACGTACGTGGAGGAGATCGAAGAATTCGGCCATTTCCCGGAAGTCGTTGAAAGAAAACAGCCAAAAGTGTGTTGATAGTTTCGATTGTTGACATTTCTCGGCCGCCAAGCGCGCGCGCGTGTCATTAATTGGCGGGCGGCGACACTACCGCGCCAATTGTTTCGCGTCGTGTTTACCTTTCCGTGACCGCGAATGTTACATTACTTCCCGAGTCGACGAACGGCTAAGTACGCAAACAGACGCGTTAGCATCGTTTCCGTCGGCCCTTAAGATATTTAATCGTGCTGTCGTCGACATCGCCGGTTAATTAACACGCTGTCTCCGAAGTATCGTGAACTCTCCGGGCTCTACGCGAGTGTCAATGTCAGTGTTGGTGCCACAGCGGAGCGACCAGAATGCCAGAGACGAGAGAGAGAGAGAGAGAGAGAGAGAGAGCCAAGACGAGAGACGCAGGATGCTGGCGCGCGGACAACGATACATCATGTATTTCCAGGTGTGTCAAATTATTTGTTAAAATGCGACGCGTCGTAATTGGAGATCTTCGAGTCGAAATTAAGGCCGGCATTTATCGTTACTGTATAACAAGTAATTGTAGCTCAATAAATTATTAATTCCGATTATTCGTCACACTTTGTATCCGCATTTACCTCGTATAACTCGAAATATCGACCCAAACAGTCGAATAAGAAGGATTCACGAATCTGTAATTAATTGTGCGCTCAATCACAGATCATAGTAAATAAATCATACTTATAAATACCGGCCTTGGAATTTAGTAGTCTTATTAATGCTAATTTTTTACGTCTTATAATGCTCCTTGAGCCGCAAATATGACGTTACTTATATCTGCCAACACTTTATTTTCGCTTCTACTAACCTTGTTATTGTACGAAATCTAAATTTAAATCTGTTGGCGAAAAAGGAAACGCATATACGGCATTATTGGACACACGACTGTTATTTTTACTTGTATAGCTTCATCAGCTCTTTTAGGAGTTTCAAATTTCATCGAAACTCCCAATGCTGGCAGAGGAAAGAAAAAAAGACATAAGAATAAAATTTTATGGTTTTTAATTGTTATTACCTCCCCTGTTATCACCTCCTGATCCTTAATATTAAATTATCTAATATTTGTTTATCTCGCCTATTCTATTTATACTCGAGTAAATTATATAATTCATACATCGCCAACTGCAGTTAAAACAGTTAGGACTTATCCTGCAAATAGAATGCATATTGAGATAATCAAGTGTTAAATAATTCTGGAGTGAGTCCTTTTCCAAGACTCAACGTATAAAACGGCGACGAGCAGCTGTTTAAATTATTAAGGTAAGAGAAAAGGATCGATGTGTAATATTAACATTTCGAGATTCTCCATTGGTTTTTCAAGTTGAAGGCAACTTGCAGGACCAATGCAGGAGCAAAATTTCGACTCGGAGAGCTTCGATTTCCGCGATTACCGATATCAGATCAGCTCGAAAAGCCGTCGGAAGCTGCGCTTTTGCAACCTGCAGTTTCCGCAAATTTGAAGCGAATTGCATTTCTTTTTGCAATTCTAATAACTATTAAATCCTTATATTATTATTGCTGTTTGTTTATTTATTTAATACGCGTTTTATAAATGAATCCGGTTCAAGCGCCTTGAAAGTACAATATCATAAATCAGCGAGCTATGAATTATACATAACAAAAGTGAATATACACAGCAAAAAATGTTATGCATAATACATACGTGACGCACAAATAAAAAAAATGACGGAAGTGAAAAAATAAATGAAAATCGGAGGAGTCGATCAAAACAACGCGACGTCATGCTAATTAAACGACCACGCCGAATATGCGGTGTGCGTATATATGCGGCAACTTTATCAGGCAAGCACGAGGCTTCCTAAGAAAAACGCGGAATTCTGTAAGGGGGAGAGATTATAACGCGGCGGAACGGTAAAACGATAACTCGCGGGAATATGACGGAGCGAAACGCATCGAATTATGCACGCAGTGTATAAATTTATCGAAGCAAATCGATTCAGCGAAACGCATCGCGCACGCTTACAAAGTGCATCGCATATTCGATTCCCGGTGAACACATATTTTTTCGCGAAAATAAAAACGCATGAAATTCGAATAAAATTGCGGGTAATGCTACTTTATTTATTTATTAAACGCATACGCGCAACATTCTTATATTCCCGGCAACAGTGTATTTTTTTCCCGCGTTACAGAATAAACACTGCGAATGTTCGATATCGGGTGTAAAATACCGCGAAAATTCCGTTGGCAGCAACAAAAAAAAAAAGGACGGAATTAGCAAAAATAATGGGAGCGTCGGAAGGAATGCGAGTGCGCGCAACAAACTCGAGATGGGCTCGGGATCCGACAGGAAACACGTCGGAGTGCATTTCCGGACCGCGCCATATCGAAGATAACGCCACTCGCGCTCTCTTCAAACACCCTCCGAAAACGGAAGAAAAAATCAAGAGCAAAAGGGAGGGGGAGGCAAAGAAATCTCGTTTCATGGATAACGCAAAACAGAGAGAGAGAGAGAGAGAGAGAGAGTAGTTATTATTTTAATTCGATTTATTTCGAAACCGGTGTAGTTCTTGCGCGATAATTTACATTACAGATTTCCACGTGGAGCATATTAAACAAATATAAATTAATTAAACGCGACTTTAACACACATTAAATTAAAAAAGACACGCCTGCGCGCGCGCGATATTATAATTTTAATATTATGTTTCCCCCCCCCCCCAGCTGACGCAGCCGTAATTAAATGCTCGCGAGAGCGCGCGCGGCACGGCAAAAGATAATTCGACGTCCAAGATAATCTGCAACGTGAAATAGCTTCGACGCGAGTAATAACGAAATTTCTCGTCGCGCGTTTACATCTCGCGGACCGTTCCCATATCCCATGCCGGCCGAACGGCTAGCCTCGAGAGGGCGACGTAAAAAAGAAAGAGAGTCGGAGAAAGAAATCCCGATCGAAGGATCGCGCGCGCGCGCGCGCGGCAGAGACGCCGAGAATTTTTCACCCCGCGCAAGCGGTGGAGCGAGCGACGCGCGCCACTTCCGCGTCCATGGAAACTGAGCACCTGTTGTAGATGCTCATCTATACATATAAATATAAATATAAATATATAAATATATAAATATATATATATATATATACATATATTTTTATATATACATATACATGTGCGTATATATACATGTACCCTACGTTCCGCTTTTACGACGGTACATACCTAGCGACGCGGCATAGGTAACGGTAGATGTTTCCATCTATGCTAAAAGGAGATTCGAAGTGAAAGGAGCCGGGGACACACGCCGTGACACTCAGTGCTTCTCAATTCGCGATAGATCGGATAATGGCCGACCCGCGAATTTGCCTGCTGCTGGAACGTCGAGCTGGGCGAGCGATGGAGCGGGCGATTCGCGTTCTCCATACGCGTCTTGAATTCGCGAGCGAAATTTGCGAGTGTCGGGCAGACTCTCCCTCCCCCCTCCCCCCCCCCTCGGGAGAACATTTTCCATGAGAATCCGGGCAAGGCGAGAAATCATTATATGGACTTTGACGAACGAGGCGGAAACATCGGCGAAAATTAGACGTAATTAATTCGGCACATCTGGATTACGAATTATTTGTAATTATGAAAATGTAACTCTCTTTTAACGCGCGTCACGGAAAACCGCGTGCGCAAGAGACCGGCGGAAATACGCGAATTTGGATGTACGTGTGCAGGCGTGTGCACACATGTATTTTTCATTCGTTTTCCCGCAATATCTGGAAATATACGCGTTTAATTGTAAAAACGCGCGCACGCGCACACAGGGAGTTATCGTGATTATCATAAATTACAAAATTCTTCCAATCTCCCTCCGTATCCTCTGTATCCCGTGTGTTTTCCCCGGCCCCCGAAAAAAAGAAATTTGCGAAAAAAAGAAGGGATTTATTACGTTCTCCTCTGCCGAAAGCGAGCGAGCGAGCGATCGAGTAGTGACATTCGCGATATTTATTACGGTTTACTCGTCGATCATCACCACGTCGCGCTTTATGTCAAAGATCCCGAGCGATCCTTTGAGAGACGCTGTGTCCTCCCTCCCCTCGCCCTCCCGAACGTGTATCGATAGCAGCTGCGTCGATAGTAACGAGCGCATGAGCCACGAAATGCAGAAATTGTAGGATATTACGTTATGCATTTATAATCGCGTATATACACGCACCGCCACATAAAAGGTGTCTCAAACTTCACGCGCACACACGTCCCAGCGATTTAATATCCGCATGCTTCCCAAACTATATATATATATATATATATGCATATGTATATACATATAATTTTTCCACGAGAGACACTGTTCGATATCTAGCGTCGGATCGAGCCTCGAAATTGCGCGAGACGTCGCGCGAGACTAAACGAGACTAGACGAGACTAGACGAGACACGAAACGAATATCTCACGCGCGCTCGCGCTCCGTCGCGAGCCGGTCGCGAGCGATTCGGAATAATCGTCACTCCGAATTCGGAGCGAACGGCGCGGCGCGGCGCGGCGCGGCAGTCCGCACTTAGTAGTAGCGCGGCCGTCCGGTATCCGTGATCCAACGAGAGCACGCATCGCGCCTCGGACAACGGTCCGTACATATGTATCGATGGAGGCACGCAGAACCTACACCTACATACGAGTGCTGCTGCTGCCGCTACCGCTGCCGCTGCCGCTGCCGGTACCGCATACCTTCCGTCATGTATATGCATGTACACGCATTACGTAAACGCACTTGAGCGGTGTGACTACGCATAAGGGTGGCTTTATAAAAAATTCCATAAGGATCGATGGCGGCCGTTACCATGGATATTGCAATCGCCGTTTAAATGCGTCCGCGAGCGCTACATTTATTACGGCGATTATCTGTCGTCGTCATCGTCGTTTCCTTTTTCATTCACGCGAACGCGCGCGTAAACGATGAATTCGGACGCGGCGCGGTAATCGCGCGAGCGAGCGCGCACGCAGGTGCGCCGCGTGTCTCGCGTGCGCTCGAATTTCCTTTGATTTCATCCGCGATAGCGGGATAAACCGGGCTGTAAACGGCTGTAAAATTGATAAAACGCGCGACAATCGTAAATAACGTTAAACTAGACGTGTATCGGAACGCGCGCGCGCGCGCTAACGACATCGCGTGTTTGTGCGTGCGCGCGTGTGCGTGGCGCGTGCGTGCGTGCGTGCGTGCGCGCGTTGGTTATTATTTATAAATGTATTTTTATTTTAATGACTCACTGAGAGACAGATAAGCGATTAACGTATTCCGCATCCTGCTAACGAGAAAAAGCGCCAGACAGATTTCCACGCGTTCTCGATTCTACAAAAGCGCACAATGATAACGAGCTTCCGCTCGTCTGTATACGTTCCGTTCCATCTTCCGCTTGAATCGCTCTCGTCGGCGTGATCGCCGGCTGTTTTTTATATATACAGCCGACGTCACTTCCGTTTTTTGAATCTTCCTCGAATAATTGGTCGGGGAACTCACGCGAGATTCATTAAGCGGCGACGTCAGGCTGCGCGTTTCACGCCGAAGATGAGCCGGCTCGTCGTCATTGAGTATTCCCTCGCGAACGAGAAGTTACTCACTCGATACTCCACCGCTCGAGTGACACGCGATGCACTTCGCACCTCATCTCGCGATCTACGATGCCTCGCGCGAGCCGCGAGAGCGGCTCAACCTTCGGCCGCGCTCGAGCGAGCTCTCGGGGACATCCCCGCGCCGACTTCCGTCCCGACCCGTCTCTCCTGCTTCGTCCCCATGAAAAAATCGAAGCGAAGAAGCGCCGCGCGCGCCCGGGCCTCGTGATCGTCTCGCGACTCTTCAAGTCAGCAGCGACGCGTCAAAAACACTTATCGCGATAACGCGCGCGTCACACAAGCGCGAGGAAGAGCCGACGCGGTGTGGCGGGGTATCTCGCGCTCTCGATTATTTGCACAGCTCCGTGGCTCCGTTGACGCGCACGGAATTCACTGCGAGTCCGGTGGATCGCGGCAAGCCGGGAGATCTGATAAAGACTGATAGAAACGTCAGGGCGATGCAAAGGGCGCGATGTTCCGCCGAGAAAGACGGAGATTTGCATAATCGCTCGACGTCACGCTAATGATAGATCCGCGACGTGTCATTACGTAACGATCGGACAAGGGCACGATATCTCGCGCACGGTACCTCGAGAATACCGTCCTCGAGGTGCGCGTATCGAGCACGCGTGGGGAGAGGGAGAGAGGACGGCGATTTAATTTACGGGTACGACGACTCGAGGTGTTCGTCCTTAAACGGAGACAGAGAAAGAGAAACGCGACAAAATGACTCGGCTTTAATAATCTGCAATTTCAATCTCGAGGGCTCTCTTTTTCCTTCAACAGTCGACATATTTTAGTAAATTGATAACCAGCAGCACAGTTTCGCGCTACTTAAAAGCGAGGCGCGAACTTACGCGCGAACTGCGCGCGCGATATCTCGCATTCCGAACGGAGGCCGCGACGTCCGATATTTCCCGTAAGTCCACTCGGGAGGAGACGTCGCGTCGGCACGCTTGACATTTAAATTCATAATTTTTCAAGTCCAGTTTTTGCCACGCCGGTGTATACGCGTGTATACACGTGGACGCGTCGCTTGGTATTTATGTCCAAGGTTTGAAAAGTTCACTTTAAATGCCACTTGATATTTAGAATGGACCTTTTATACGAATTATGTAACTCTGCCAATTCTTGCAAACCGCGAACGGTCCGGCTCTTCTTCCAGAGGCGCTTCTCCCATTCATCGTGTTACTAACCGAAGTTGGCCGAAAACTATTCTCCCTCCCCCTCTACAGACCCTCCGTTCGCCCGTCGCGCCACAGGGACCTTTAAGTACGTAAGCGCATAAGTAAAAAAACTGACCAATCGCGATCAATTATTCTCGTAAGTTTTAAAATGGCGTCCTTAAATTTCGATTGTGATTGGTCGATTTGCTTAAGTTCGTTTGTGTGTGATGGCCTTAACCCTTACCGCCGAATCTTTCCTTTTTTTCATGCGTCGAATTTCGTACCATCAATTTTACAATTTATCGTATCGAAACGTCCGAGCCGATCTTGAGAAATTGGCCGCGCTTGCAGACAGACGAGAAGACACAAAAGGAAATCCCCGTGTCTGATATTAATGTCGCGCAAAAACCGCGAATCTAAATTTGCAGAGCCTATGAGACGACTTCGTCGTAAAAAGCGGCGAGAAGTAAGACCCGACCGGGAAACATCTTCGTGAATTTATCTTTATATCTTCGGCAAGACTCGCTGACGTAGTCCCTCGAAATCGGTGAATTCGCCACCTGACGAGTACTTGGTTCGATTTTAACACAGAGTCAGCTCCGTCGAGAGAAGGAAGTTCTTTCGCGATAAATATCGCGGAAACGCGCTGATCGGTGCATGCATTTCGCGAGAGGCGAGATTAATCTCGCCTCGCGTCGCCTCGCGTCGCACGCGCCGGAAAATTAAGAATCGTTTTCCCCGCAGCTTTGACGTCGTCACCGTCGTCCTCGTCGTCGTCGTCGTCGCCGTCGTCGTCGTCGTCGACGAACCGGATCGCGCGCGATCGAGTATACGAGCGATCGAGCGAGCTCGCGCGTTGCAGCGGTTGCGTAACTTACACACGCGTTATAAAGCCGCAATCTCGATAACGACCTTTGCGCGGCGGCCTCACACGTGCGTTCCCAAGGAATCCGTGCAGCCTGGCGTGAAACCCACGCGCGTGCACCTAGGCGTGCGCACGTATGTAATGTACGTACGTAGGTGCGTACGCGCGATCGGAAAATTATGCGTGAACGGAGCTCATGTGTCGGTGAAAAAGAGCTCTCCGCGCGCTTGCGCGCGAGCGCTTGGTTAGAGGACCGGTTGCCGCCGACGTCGGTGTCGGCGCCGGCCGCCGTCGACCCCTCGGTTCCCACCTACTTCGAGGACCTGGTCGCCGGTGTATATTTAGAAACAGACGTATATTGCCTCCTCTTCCGCTTGTGTAAATCGCCGCACTTGAAACAGATCCGAGAAAGAGTGGATTTACATGCATATATCGCGCTCGCGCGCGGACAGACACGGACGAAATGCGCGCGAGGAATCCTTCTCGGCGCATTTTGGTTATTTCTGCTGCCTGACCGTATTTGGAGCTCCTCACCGACCATGAAATTATACGCATTTAACGATTTTACTTTTTTCTCTATTTTGTCGAAAATCTGCTTCCGATGATGCAATGTTTTTCGGTATTGCGCGCCGCGCCGCTCTCTCTCTCTCTCTCTCTCTCGCTCTCTCTCTCTCTCTCTCTCTCTCTCGCTCTCTCTCTCTCTCTCTCTCTCTCTCTCTCTCTCTCTCTCTCTCTCTCTCGCTCTGTCTCTGTCTCTCCCGTGTGATTTCATCGGGCGATGCGATAACCGAGAGCGAGATTTACGCATGCATCGTCGACCGCGATGGTGAGAGGGAGGGAGGGAAGAAGGAAGGGAGGGGGAGTCGCGGCTTCGATTTCGCGCTGGATGCGCGCGCGAGAATGCACCCTGGTTTAATTGGGGCTTAATTGACTGGTAACCGGCGCGCCAACGGCGCCGGCGAGGACGGCGACGGCGACGGCGACCACGACGACATCGTCGACTCTCTTCCCGCGATCGCGCGCGCTGCGAGCTTTCGCATTCCCTCAACATCGCTCAAGGCCGCGTCATTCTCGCGACGTAGAACGAATAATGTCGAGCCCCGCCTCTCCTCAGTGCCCGCGCTATCTGCAATTTTATCGGCACAAGGCTCGGCCGCTCGGCGCGCGCGAAGTGAAGAGAGGAGCCACCGCGGCTCACAGTCGGTCAGGAGGGAAGAGCGAGAGAAAAGGAGACAGTATTTTCGCATTCTCTCTCTCTCTCTCTCTCTCTCTCTCTCTCTCTCTCTCTCTCTCTCTCTCTCTCTCTCTCTCTCTCTCTCTCTCTCTCTCTCTCTCTCTCTCTCTCTCTCTCTCTCTCTCTCCTCTCTCTCTCTCTCCTCTCTCTCTCTCTCTGCCTTTCTCCTTCCCTCTCTTCGGCAATCGCGCAAGGTCTTGATCTTAGCAAGATCACCAGTGTTTACACACGTAAGAGGTCACGGGAAGTCGATTTCGAGGGCGTCGCGAGTAAAGAGAAGAGAGACGAGAAAGAAAGGCGGAGGGAAAGCGAGCCGCGTTTTCGAGTTCGTAAGTTGCACGATAATTAGCGAGTGCAAAGTCGCGGTATTAGCAGCTGATGCGTTATATATTGGTGTATTATCTCAGCCGCGGTATTAGCCGATCGACGGCAGCTGAGGTAACAGCCGCCAACTCGCAAGCCGGACATTTTTTTACGGACGAATTACGTTGCGCGCGCTACTCACGCGGCAATTAAGAAATTACACACGTGGCCGACGCGCGGTCGTCGCCATCGTATCGTAGACGTTTGGCATATCGACAGCTAAGTGTCTCTTAATATCTGTCCTAATTGACTGGGAAAATTGCTCTCAAACGAATGCCGTTTTAATCTTTCGTAACGATCCGTTCTCGATGGAGCTCGATAGGTGAGAGAAGTTCTTTCACTTGAATCTCTCGCCTAGATGCGTATCTCGTTGCGTCCTCGATGACAGACTCAAAGTGCGTGAATAAAGTCGAGAGCGCCGTAAGCCGAACGCTTCGAAGGTCACACACGCGTTTTTTTCATAAATAACAAATTATCTACGTTTTGCCCCGGCGATAAGGAGATCCTCTTTTCGCGACCCGTCTCCTCTTGCCGATTTGCCGCCGTTACGCGCCTTGAAATTTCATGTATAGCGTGGCAGACGCGCGCGCGCGCGCGCGCGCGCGCGCATGATTATTCCCAGAAAAGAGAAAAAACGCTGCGCCACCCGTAAAAATAAAGTCCCTCAGCTTTAGAGAGCGGCCATCGGTTGTACACGCGGCATGGCAACGAATCCGAAGGAGATCTCTTTGTGCCGAATTCGCCTGACAATTGGCCGTCGTTTTTAAATGTAGTAGGCTGAAAAATCTGCCTTGTAAATTAGCGGCAATTGCATAAACAGTCGCTGTGGCGGCAGTGCACAGGCCACGGATAGAACGCGACGAATTTCCGCCCGTCCTACTCCAACTTTTGCAGAAACGCTCGGCTTTTGCAGCAGCAGCAGTAGCGACGACGACGACGACGACGACGACAACGACGACGACGACGACGACGACGACGATGGCGGCGGTCACGGTTTATCTCGCTTTTGAACTTAATGCCTTTTCCTTGTACGTTGACGATACGCGTTCACGTGATCGAGATTACAACGAGTCGGTCGGTGCTTCTGCATGAGCGACGCGCGGCGGTCCAAATCCGACGATGACGATCGAAAACGATCCGAAATAAACTGGATCTCACAGACTCGGCTGCGATACGCGGCGGTCCTGCTGGACGCTATTTTTGCGCATTTGATCCTCCCGACACCGGCCGTACGCGTACGTGCGCGCGCGCCTGAGCTTGGTGAAGTTCGACTTTTTTTCCTCGTTTTTTCTACCGCTCATTAACATATCGTTAAAATGGCAAGGAAGTCACAGTTCGGGAAACGATGCAATGCGATCTTTTTGAACGATATTCGTATGCGAGTTAATGATGCGGCATAAAGTCCACTGTATCAGGGATAATTCTTAATTAAGAGGATCGCGGATAGCGCGATGGTTCTAAGGACACCTAAATGACCGGCCAACCGAGTATATTCGATTGTAATTAATATTTATGAAGATAAAGTGTAGACGCGCGCGGGCACACGCTCGACGTCGAGCGACCCTTCGTCCGCGCCGGGTTCGTTTGCGATTTCGTCCGGAAATTCGCAAAGAGGCTAGCTCGCTCGTTTGACCTCGCTCCTCGCTCAAACAACAGTCTTAAACGCCGAACAGAGCGCGGAGGCGAGGCGCATTCACCCACCTCGACGTCGCGAATAAAAACGACCGGATCGCCGCGACTGATACGAGACGAGGTCATCGGGTTCACGCGCGCGTCACGTGCGCTGCGCGGCCCGCGAGCTATAACGAGCCGAAGGAGGAGGAGGAGGAGGAGGAGGAGGAGGAGGAGGAGGAGGAGGAGGAGGAGGAGGAGGAGGAGGAGGAGGAAGAGCGGACGAAGAAGGAGAGAAGAAGGAAAGTAAAGAGAAAGATGATGAGGAAAAACAGGATAACGTGGCAGGTGAGGAGGAGGAGGAAAAAGAGAAGTAGACAGGTCAGACCTCGACCTTGACGAGGACGATATCGGCGGCAGCCGAAGGAAGAATCGGTGTCTAGGTATTCCTCGCGCCGCTGATGTAGACACTAAGTCGTCATATTAGAAGGTGACGGCCGAGAACGGCCGTCCCGGCGTGTGGATGCTATCGCGGCGGGTGGAGCGAAGGGGCACGAGGAAGAGGACCAGTGACGTCACTGGCAACCTTGAGCACCGACCTCGGACAACGAGTCGCCTGGTTTATCTATATGCACGCGAGAAGCGAGGCGGCGCTTTCCTTCTCACGCGTATGCGCGAATGAGCGAGCGAGCGATCGCGAGTACGCGTGCTGAAAATTCCGACGTGAAGGCCTGTTCACAACGATGATCCACGGACGCGCGCTCGTCCGGCTAAATCGCGAGTCCTCGTAATTGGCCTGTTGTCGCGATCAAACGTTGAGATCGAAATTGATTGAACCGTCGGGGATTGCACGCTCAATTAAAGATTCCCATTCCTCCTCTCCTCCTCCTCCTCTCCCCCTCTCCCCTCCTATCTTTCGTGAGTTTATAATCATTTAATCTCTTCCGCTGGCGATGTTATGTAATTATAACGTGAAGGAGAGAAACGCGCCAGTCTGAGGAGTGAGTAAGTTTTTGCGTGACATTTACAGCGATTACGGGGCTGTCGCGTAACTTCCGGCTGAATCTGAGTTGACTCGTCCGGATCTCACTTCGCGATCTTGACATCATTCTCAGGTCACACGCACGACGAATTGTCACTTTCCAGGTTGGGAACGCACCTTGACCCGATCTTCACCGGACGCGAGAGCGTATAGATAAGGCATTTGGCTGCTTGTCGCATTTTCGGCCGCATAATAATCGCCGGGTCGCGATCGATCAGTCACGTCGTTAGCATTGCGTTATCGGCGAAACCGAATTAACACCTGGAATCAATGGGCGATGAGTTTTATTTATCACGGGACACCGCCGACGTTATCGAGTTATCTCGTCTTTAAAGATCCTCTTCTGTTCATTCTATTTCATTGATATCGCTCGAATACTTTTCTATCCTCGGAGATTGATACTATTAGCAACGTTAGCAATAATTTCGTTCACGAGGCACCAGTTGACTCGATTAATCAATCACCGAATTATATCAATCGCTGACGGTAAAATTTGGAGAAAACATTTTTCCCCGATAGTGCGCAAAAGGCGGCTGTAACATTCGCGTCTTTTGCCGGAGAGAGATAGACAGCGATTCAGCCGCTTCGCCTTGCTCGAATTCGATCATGCAGCAACGATAGCAACGACAGCAACGACAGCAACGACAACGACGACGACGACAAACGTTTCATTTACTGATAAATTCGCCGAGCAGAAAATAAAGTCAATCGAATAACGAATTATATCGATTTCTCGACGTCTGCATCACTTCTCGCCGGCGACGGCATTTCGGGGTTGTAATTTCGGAGCCATATCCCCGGTCTGACGTGTCATAAATATAGTCCGCGCGATCAAAATTTTAACAGGTCTGTTAGTGCTTCTGGATAAATGAAGGGGATCCAAATCCGACGATAATGACGGAAAATGGGCCGAAATAAACTGCGCAGCGAGTCACGTTACTGCAACGCCGTCTTGGCGGTTGCTATTTTTGCGGACTGTCGCTTCTTCTTATCGCGGAAATTAAGCGCGAAATTTTCCCCGTGTCGGGACGAAATTAAAAGTCTGAAATGTAAGACGCCATGGAGCGTTAGCTGCCTTAACCGCGTCGCGAAATTTACTCGTTCTCGGACCCGAAATACCCATCACGATCTTGCGTTCGCGAACGTACAATTGGACCGTGCACAAATGTCCGTAACATATATTTCGCATTGTTTCAATTTTTTCCAAATCCAATCTCTCCATTTTTCTATGGAAATTATTTACTACACGACTCCCTCGAAGATGCGAATATTGTGTGCTAACGTGCCGCACGCTTTAATTAATTATACTCTCTCCCACCTCTCTCTCTCTCTCTCTCTCTCCCACCTCTCTCTCTCTCTCTCTCTCTCTCTTTCTCTCTCTCTCTCTCTCTTTCTCTCTCTCTCTCTCTCTCTCTCTCTCTCTCTCTCTCTCTCTCTCTCTCTCTCTCTCTCTCTCTCTCTCTGTCCTCTCTCCCCCCCGAACGCATTTTCTTAATTAACCTGGTAATTTTTATACGTATTTCTTAATTTAATATAACACAGACAGGACTTTTCAATTACAACCTGTTTTACGCGACATCGAACTTCAGCCGAGTATTAAGACACTCGTCGCCGAGCGCAACTTCAGAAGACGAACCGATAAAGTCCGCCAGATTGCCGCAATTTACCCCCTCCAATTGCACGGCCGTCGTAGCGGTAATGGCAGACTATCGCGACGCCAAATTACGGTATCCGCGAGGCCGAGGAGGATAAAAGTCGCGAAACTCGTCTCGCCGAGCAACCCGGCGAGGAAAAAAGAATCATCTTCGTAGCAACGCATCGGGCGTCTCGCCGCCGACGCAGACGTGTCTATAAATGCGCTCGCAAAAAAGTGCTTATTTACCGATGCGAACGGTTTCTTTTTCTCTCACACGCTCCTAACCCGCATTCTGAATGGCGTCTGGCGCGGACGTATCGGACTTCTTACCTTTGCGAAGTCGAAGGTTGACGTGCCCAGACGTGAACGCAGTTATGCAGCGGCGGAGGCGGAGGCGGAGGAAGCGAAGGAGGCAGCGGCGGCGACGGCATCCTTATCGCCGCTGCGTTAGTCGGCCGAACGCGAATCTCGCAGCTTCTCCAAGATTACTCGGTCATGACGTTTGCGGGAGCCGTATCGATCGATAAGCAAGCTCTATCTTTATCCGTCTCTCTTCCTTCCTTCCTTTCATCCGTCCTCTCGCGATCGCGACGATTAGGCGATTAACCGGAGTGGCGCGACGCCGGACGCCGGACGCGTAAGCGAAGACGCCGCCGACGTAATTTTCCACCGCGGTCTCTCATTACGCGCGATACAGCAGGATTCGCGCCGGCGAACCGACCATTTCGGTCTCAACTTAACGCTGTAATTTGCCCCCCCCCCCCCCCCGATCGAGAGAGCCGCGTCGCTCGCTATGAGATCTTGCATAAGTAGCCGGCGCGGCGTGTTCTTTCTCTCTCCCTCTCTCCCCCCCCCCTTTCTCTCTCTCTCTCTCTCTCTCTCTCTCTCTCTCTCTCTCTCTCTCCCCCCCTCTTCTCTCTCTCTCTCTCTCTCTCCTCTCTCTCTCTTCTCTCTCTCTCCTCTTCTCTCCCTCTTTTCTTTCCTCTCCCGTTTTGTTTTACGTAACCGATGGGAAGCCGACGCGGTCGTCTCGTATTTTCTAAGACGAAGAGTAATTAGGCGTTAGATCGATAGAACGTCGTCAATTTCTTTTGAGCACGTGCGATGCGCCATTACATCACACTCTCCTCGTTCGCGATTACGCGACGTTTAGCTCGGTCGACCTCGCGATTATGACTCGCTCGTTTGAGATTATTCTCAACATCGCGGAGGATGCTCTCTCTCTCTCTCTTTCTCTCTCTCTCTCTCTCTCTCTCTCTCTCTCTCTCTCGCGATTGCGTCGACGTCTCATGGGTATTATGATTAAGTAACGCGCTTCGAGTTCCCCTTCAAAATTGAGCAGTTCCTTCGCGAACATGGGATATCGAGTGAAATTCGGCACCAGGGAGATTCGCAAATTGCCGGGTCGATAACTCTATCGGAGATCCGCGCGTAAACGAGCGAGCGAGTATACGGATCGCTTACAGACGAAAAATTAAAATATAATGTCGGAAAGATAGATAGATAGATAGATGGATAGATAGAGAGGGAGAGGGAGAGAAAGCTGCTCTCTCGTCTGGCCTCCGATATAAAACTAATTCGGCGGCGGTCGCGGCCGCGGCGGTGCGAGCGGGGCTTTAATTACGCGGCATGAATATGCAAGAAAGAGACCATAATTCGCACATTGTGCGAAAATATTGGCGCGCCGGATAATTACGTTGGTACGAAAAGCGCCTCCGACACGCGGCGTTCGTTCGCACGGCGAAGAAAAAGTCGATCAGCGACGGATATTGATAAAAAAAGGGGGTAGAGGAAAAAGGAAAAAATGCCCGGGAATGAAAGAAAATCTGCCCTAGTTTTTAAACGAGTCGCGCGCGTACACGCGCGCTGATACGGACGAACGCGCGAGCGAGCGCGCGCGCGCGCCTGAGTTCTGGCCGCACGGTGGGATCTCCGGGGAAATTAACGCATCTAGAAATCAAGGTACCCCATTTTGCGCGTGCATATAATGATCTTCCTTTTTTACCGGTTTCGCGCCGCGCCGCGCTACGCCGCGCGCGCTCGCGTTCGAAAATAGACTCGATAAATATCGCAACAATGATCGTGTGAAACGCGCCTTTAATCGCGCGGACTCACGATACGCCGCGATCGAGGTTATTAACGGCGCGGCCGTGTTTTCCTCGCGCGCGACTGCTTTTCGCGCAAATCTGACGCTGCGATTCGTGACGTCTTTCTCCCCGCGAACTTTGGTCCGCGACATCTTGCTCGCGCGCGAACTCTGATCCGCGAAATGTCGCGATCGAGATCATTTTAAATTTTTAATTGCACGGACGGTTCTCGCTTCTCTTTTTCTTCTCTATCGTTCGAGATGCGTTTTTTCCGCGCGCGAATTCTCCTGAGTCTTCCGCCGATCGGTTAATTGCGATGATGTCGCGCGAGACTGACGCGGATTGAGATTCTCGCTCAAAGATACGCTCTTACGATCTCTCTCGCTTTATTTTGCGCACAAATTTCGCAAGACCGCTCGAATCGCTCGCGCTGCAATAAATAAGCGGCGATGGCAAAAATAAAGAACGGAGCCTGACCTAGGATCTGTTTGCTAAGCTCGAATTCTACTAAACGATGAAACATTGAAATGCGATGAGTTGTGAAGATAATTAAGATGGAAATAGATGACAGAAAGAGGGAGAAAGGGAGAAGGGAGAAGGAGGATTCACACATCTGTGAAGGCACCTCGATCCCGGAAAATACTATCTTTGAGATTCTCGATGGACTCGCGGCTTTCTAATATTAACGCGGCTTCAACGTGCCCATCAGTATTATTAATGCGCCTCCATTTTATATATACATCATACGTTTTATATACTAATATCGCACTCGCGCGCGCATAAATTTTGTTCATATATCGCCACGATATTAATGCAAAAACAAGAGGAAGAGAGTGAGAAAGGTAAAGACACGGATCGAGTAAGAGCCGTTTGACGAATGAAACGAGGACGCGCGCACATCCCGTCTGGCTTCCTTCGTACGAAATGATGTTTCTTCTGCCATATTTATCACATCGTGAGCGCCCGTGACGTGTAAGATGCACCGTCGGCGACAGATAACATCGGCGCTGTGTATCGACGCTCAATCGGGTTAAAGTGCAGATCTGTTGGCGCGGATCTCGAAATAATAATCCTCGAAAGTGAAGGCATTAACGCGTTGACGCGTCATGACGCGGGTGCGTCGATATCTCAAAGCAATATTAGTCGCTCGGGGATGTTTTGTTTAACGATCAAGTTAATAATATCCGTTAATAGCGGTCAGAATTGACTTTACAGCGAGTCAATGCTCGTTGCATCGATTCAGCTCAGCGGGAAATGATGAACTCGCTCGCGATGGCCGAGCGAGAGATGCGCGTGCGTGTGTACGGCGAAAGATAATCACTTTCCCTTTACGTTTGCCCTCTCATTGCCTTGTTCTGCGCGGTTCCGCGGACAGTGCTGATCTCGCGAAACGGCGACGACGTAGAATTTCGCGCGTGCACGTGTCGGCGAAAAGTCCGGCCGCGAGTCTCGTTTGCTTTCGACTTTCGACTCGTCGCCGGTGGCTCTCGGAATTTTCGACTGCTCTCGCGCGCCTCCCTCGATTCTCTCAAGTCTTATCTTCCAACTCTCTCGGCTCTCTCATCCTACAGATCTCCGCCGTTTTCCCGCTGTCGTGCCGCTGTTGTGAACGGAGAATGTTAATAAAAAAAGATAACAAAATAAGACCAGATCAACTAAAGCGAGACGTCGCATCCCGCTCTTCACGTGGACGTGCGGCGCGACGAGACTCGTGTGTGCTCTCTCTCTCTCTCTCTCTCTCTCTCTCTCTCTCTCTCTCTCTCTCTCTCTCTCTCCCTCTCTCTCTCTCTCTCTCATTTGCTGGCCGAATTGCTCACTCGGTTTCTTCTTCGGCTGTCAACGAGCGTGCACGTCTGCGCTGCGCGCGAAATCGCGAACCCTAACCGGGAAAAAGAGACGCGCGTCTGTTCGCGTTGACAATTTATGCGCAACGTTCGCATCCTTTAATAATGCATCGAAGCACCGACGACCACCGGGCGTCACATCTTTAAAAAGAACACAGTCTATACGGCTACTTTAACGGACGGCGCGGCGGGCCGCCGCCGTCGTCGTCGTCGTCGTCGTCGTCGTCGTCGTCGTCGTCGTCGTCGTCGTGCCACGCCAGACGAGGAATATTAACAAGTCGAATAGTCGTGGCGCGCTGCGTAGTCTCGCTAGCTGGCTGGCTGGCTGGCTGGCCAGCCGGTCGGCCGGTCGGCTCCTTCATTCACATTCCGTCTTGAGAATTCGAGGATAACGGGTGGGCATTAAAGGCGCGAGATCAAAGGTGTCTCGCGTGGTCGAACGGGTTTCCTGAAAACGAGAGGGCTCTGGATTTCTGCGCTGCTGCGTTGAGACGAGACGAAACGCAGCGAGCGAGCGAGCGAGCGAGCGAACGCACATACGTGCGTGTCTCTTTGCGAGAAACGAGAAACGAAGGCTGTCGAGTTTAGCACTTAGGAATAACGCAATTCGCACGAGCTAGATCGCCGCGTTACGATGAAGGTCAATTTTCACGACCTCTCAAAACTCGCCTGCGGAGTCAACTCACTTGCGCTTGCGAGGAAGAGCGCGAGACGAGCGTTTCCGCTGCACGAATGCAAACGCGCGCCTCGATCGGGACGCGATCTCGCGAAAAATCGGCTTCGATCACCGGCGATCCAGATCGCGACGGATCCAGCTGGCATCCACTCGGTGAATCGAAGGCGCCGGAGCTCTCCGCCGTCAGGTGTTTCGCGGGAGCGATTCGACGTTGAATCACTAATGAGCCGTGACTCGCATTCGCAGCGCGCGAATCGCGAGATGCCGAGACACGTCGAGACTGGCGAGACACGCCGTTTGCGCAGCGCTGTACTCAAGTCCCCCGGGACAAATGATTCCGTGTAACGAGCCGCATTAATTATCGCTCGCTATTAACATAAGGCTCTCTCGTCGCGCGACGACATTTAAATAACACCGCCGCCGTCGCGCTCTCTCGCCGTCTCTCTGCGGGAACGACGACGCCCTCGAAAGTCCGCGAACGCGGTCTCGCGAAGTGCCAGCAGCCGACCCCGAAGTGTGTAAAGATCTCCGGGTCCGTTCGGGTTTGCAAAAGTCTCGGAAACTTTAGAAATACAGCGTTAGTTCAAGATACGAAGATCGTGGATTTAACGAATTTAAGAACCGGGATTGCGAGTGTATGCGAGAAAATCTGCGAGAAAAATGATAGAAATAAAATTTCGGGGGCCGAGGTTTCGCAAAACTGGAAGTTTGAAATCGCCTAAAAATCCGCGAAAGCGCCCGAGTATCTCGTAAGCCGAAGGGAAAATGAACAATTCCGAGCTCAAGGTCCTCTTGAAGCCTCAGAGAGCCCCGAGAAGATGTCACGATCTCGGAAGTCGACGTTTCTTTATTATTGAGTCGAGACTCCTCGCCATGCGTGTCGTGCAATTTAAATACACGTGCGCACAATTTAAAGAATCAATGCGTCGTCAGCGAGGCTGCCTGCGCCTTCCTAGGAACCGCACAGAGCGTCCTCAAACTTCTGCGAACTCGACACGCTGCGCGAAAGCGCGAGCGAGTCACACGACTCGCGGGGAATTCCCGCGAGCTCCGACTCTCTCAGCTAATCTCGCGTCTTCGCCGAGATTATTATTTTTGGATTTCCGGATCCTGCCCAGCTACGTCTTACGACGAATCCCACCTCGCCCCGTCTCAATCAGCGACTCATGCGCGGATCGCGGATCGATTACGCGGCCGACAACGCGCGGCGCGTGACAATGTGCGCGATATCAAAAGCGCACAAGCGACTAACAGCGTCGCAAACGCGACGCGAAAGCGACGACGCGCAGTCGCGCGTTTCCGCGACTATCAACAAAACGAAGAACCACTGCGAAGTCCACGATTGTCCGCGACGTCAACCTCCTGCGTTGCGTCGCGACGAGCGTAGCACTTGCACTTTTGCGACGCGATACGCCGCGAGGAGAGTAGGGATGCCGATTTTAAATCGATTTAATCGAAGATCGATTAATCGCAGCCTGAAAGATCGATTTGAAATCGATCTTCTGGAACTGAATCGATTCAAGAATCAATCTGTAAATTCGGAAAATCGCCAACACGATTCTTTCAGTTTCTACTAGTGATATAGTTTTTTTTTTTAGTTCTTTTTAGTTGTAATTTTGGAACTCACTTAATGGCTGCACGATGCATATTACGTTGCCTTTAGGCCGATGTGCGGCCATAGGCGGAAATTTTCAGCGGAACGGAACGCGCGAACCAATCATAGCCAATCCATATAATAGTATATATAATATATAGATATGCGTATGCATAAATAGTAAACGTGATTTCTTATTTAATAACGTTTAAAAACCCTTGATTGATGTTTAATCAAACTAATTAAATTCTTAGCATAAAGATTTAAAGATCTTTTTCTATCTTGTTGCGGCCACACACAACACAACCAAAAGAGTAGTACCATCTGTTTCTTTAATTCTTTTCTTTAGGCCGATTAAGAATTTCTTTAATTCATATTCAACTTTATGTGACTTATATGAGGTTTATTTTAGAGTGTAGAAATTTGACAGATAGTATACTTTAACGATGAGTGATCACTTTACATGCATACCGATTCAAATCGATTTTCTGAAATCGATTCTTCACAAACCGATTTTTTAAAGATCGATTTTTTTCTTCGTGATTCGAATCGATCTTTAAATCTGTTTGAGAAAAAAATCGGCATCCCTACACGAGAGTGTTGCATATGCATTCTCGCAGCCGTTGCGGAGACTCGGCGCGGCGGAGCTCCGCGATCTCAACTTTCGCGGTTTCGGAACGCGCAACTTCGCGACGACGTTCACGCTTCGATCTCGAGTTAGCACATCGATCGACCGCCGCCGGCCGCTACTTTGAGACACCGGAGATGTCTTCTTATTCCCCGCGATGAAGCGACCGGTGGATATTACGCGGATCGCGCGGCATGTTCTGCGCCAATTGTTTTGCGCAGTTGATGCTGCAAAACACATTTTTTTTTCGCAAAAGGAACAGGCGGCTAAATAAATTACGTAGTGGTGCGCTGTAACCTTGTCTCCCGATAAACATCGCAAAAATCGCGCGAGCAGCGTAAATCATTAACAATGACGCGCGCGCATTTTTTTGCTTCCACCCTTCCTCCCTCTCTTCCTCTTCTTACCTTCGCTCGCTCTCTCTCTCTCTCTCTCTTTCTCTCTCTCTCTCTCTCTCTCTCTCTCTCTCTCTCTCTCTCTCTCTCTCTCTCTCTCTCTCTCTCTCTCCTCTCTCTCTCTCTCTCTCTCTCTCTCTCTCTCTCTCTCTCTCTCTCTCTCCTCTCTCTTTCATGAAAGAGAAAACAGCATTCCACGTGCCCGGTCGACGATATCCGTTTATCGCGTTTGCAACAATGATTACTACTATCGCGCGTCGTCGCAACGTATTGGTGTTTTAGTGACGAGCGAAACGCCGTCGCTTCGCCGTCTTGTCCTGTCGCACGCGTTTGCCCGTCTCCAATTAGCATGTTGAAAAATGTAAGTGTGCGTAAGTCACCGAAAAACGCGTTAATTGCGGCCGTCTCTTGATGAAGTTACCTTTTTGCCGCTTTCGCATCCGTAATCCTCTCTTGCGCAATTGTCGTTATTATTATTGAGATATACGGTTGTAAATCTTGTCGGATGCATAATCAAAGAGGCATTTGACACATAACACGCTATATCCGTATCCCGGCGTGTAGAAAAAAATAGCGGTAAGAAATCCCCGCGGTCGATGTAGATCGGCCACTTGCGTCGCAAATTTGCACCTTAAGAAACATCGGAGACCTCGGCGGCGCGCAGCGTTTAACCTCACCGTATCTTTTTCCTGCTCGCTTTTTGCGTCCGCAGAATCTAATCTTGGAATACTAATAACAAGACTAATCTGAGAGATCTTGGAATATTAATAACGAGACTAATTTGAGAGAGCGGCGCGCTCCTCTCGAAGCGGTTCAACGCGGGCGCGAATTCACCCGCGACGAATCGTCTCCGATCGTCTTCATGGTATAGCGCAACAGTTCGCGCGGCGGCCGAAACGAAACGGACACCCTGTGGAGCGGCGCACGCGATTCTGGCAACCGCGATCGGTGCGTGCGCGTGTGCGTGTACACGTGAGTATGCGTGCCCGACGTCCGTGCGTCTATGTATGCGTGTGCTACCGACTATTAATACGTAGCAAGATAATATATTTAGACGTTTCCTCGGCGACGTCTCTCGCGGGGTTCAACCTTCCTCAAGGCGGCAGAGAGGGAGAGAGAGAGGGAGAGAGAGAGAGAGAGAGAGAGAGGGTCGGCCGTTGGCTGCCGGCGTGCCAGGTGGGGACACCAAAGTATTTTACGCAGTTAACCTGCGCGGTTCTCTCGCGGGCGGTATCGTTACGCGATTTCGTCGAAGACGACGTAATTATCCTCGCGAGCGAAAACGCACTTTCACCGTCCGATGGACCGTCAATTCGTCGTCCTTCGAATTAAGCGAGCAGGGGGCCTTTTATCGTAAATTAAATCGAACGCCACGCGAGGAATTTCAGATCGACGCGGCGCGGACGCCCGGTGAGACTCTCGGAGGTCACGGCGCAGGGAGGAACCGCCGATGTCGCAATTAATAGCGTTTTCACGTGACGAGTGAGATGGGACGCGCTTGAACAACTAGGGACGTCCAATTAAACTTGGTTCACGCGTTCACTCGGGCGCGCGGAAAGTCTCTGTATCGCCACGCCGTCCGTCGCGCGTGCGCGACTCTTTTCTCTCCCTTCTTCGGGCAGTTTTCGATCGGATTTGTCCACAGCGGGAACATCTCTGTCGAATCTTAGTCGAATATTGGTATTATTCGTACACTTCGCGGAAATACGGTGTCATCGGTGTAAATCGCTCCGCTTGCGACGTGAGCGCAAATGCGGCGGTATCTCATGGGGCGCACGGAGTGAACCTCTCGCGAATTAACTCCGTAGGCTTTGCGGCACCTTCTCATGAGATATTGCAAGACAAGACGCGTGAGGGATCGCTATATTCCTCTTCGACTGTCCACAGGCATGTCTTCTTCGTCTAGAAGTGCAGCTAGACAAAGATCGAACATACCTGCGGCACAGGTCATTCTTCTGGAATGTAATCTTCGCAGAGTCATTTCCGGAGCGCTCAGTACGCAGGGTGTAAGGTTAAAGGTGTCGCAGGCTACTCTCTCTCTCTCTCTCTAGAAGCAAGCGAAATAGAACATATTTTCGTGGTCGGTCTACTCGTCGAGAGACGGGCTTCTACCATGTGTGATAAAAAGTACGTTGACGGCTAAAAATCCAGGTGTCCTTGAAACGACCTTAACGACTCCACGACTAGAAAAAATCATTCATCAAAAAAGCACGACACTGTCTTCGATGCCAAACGATTGATGGAGTATAAAAACGTCGTATCTCGCGTAGCTTTAGAAGTAACAGCTTTAACTTTACAGCCTGTACGTACGCAAGTCTCGCGGAGCTGCGAATTTGCATCTAGGAGCATGCTTTTTTCACTCATATATATGCTTGTCATTTTGCATCGTTCTATTTCGAGATGGATTTTTGCGCGTGCGAGACGCGCAATTTTTCCGAGACACTCCGCGAGCTGCATGATTTACGTCACTGCGGAAAAAGTGCGATTTTTTTTCCCAAGTCGCGCAAGTCGGCCGATCGCCTGCCGGGCTAATCGACGAAGTCGCGCGCGAGTGTATAAGTCAGCAACGCCTCGGACGACGCGCGAGTTTCATTAATCGAAAATTACGAGAAACTGGCCGGCCCGACCGGAATGCAAATCGCGCATCGCGCAGCGTCATAAGTAACGTCCATTAAGTCGCGCGATCGTCGTCATCTTCGAGCGACAAAGTCCCGTCCGGCGCGTCGCGCACTGAGAAACGCGAAAAAAAGAAACGGCCGATTGACCTTTCCGGGCGGGTAATTAAAATTCGCGATCGGTCCTTCCAGATCTCCGGAGATTCCTCGAACCCATAATAATACAATCTGTGCATAATAATGGCGTAGCGATTTAATAACCGAGTATTCGCACACCGCTTATTAATTTCACTGCTGTCGTACGCTGCTAATTATGAGCCAGCGCTAATTATGACTCCGGGCGCAATAAGACGCCAGGCGATCGACCGGGCGAGCGGCACGTAAAAACGCACGTACGCACGTTACGTTCGAATTTGAAACGCTTCTGCCGGTCTTCTTTCCCCCTCTTTTTTGGAAGGCAGGTCCGGTTACCTGCGATGCACGCAGGATATCGGGCGGCCAGGAGCCTATCGCGCTGCCGGTTTGCGGAGAGAGAAGGAGAGAGAGAGAGAGAGAGAGAGAAAGAGAGAGAGAGAGAGAGAACACGCGACGCCGGCAGATTTTATTCAGCGCGTGAACGTTCGGCCGGCAGGCCGAAATCGTGAAATCGCTCGTTCACTTTCAATCCCCGGGCTCTCAATTCTCAACTCTTTGACCCTCGGAGCGCTAAAGCGAGTCTGGACGCCAAACCGATCTGTTAGCGAGATAGACGACGCGCGCGCGTCCGTGTTAGAGGGAGGTGGCGACTCTGCACTGTCGCTAAGCGGTTATCGAACATTTATTTATCTACAGACCCGTACTTTTCCTCGAGAAAAGACTCGTGAGCGACTCGTGTTTCGATTAGCTTTTATCTTTGTTAATTTCACTGACGTTGCGCGCCACACGTTTTTATCTTCCTCGACGACACTCGGGACCGAGACAGTTCAACGGAAATAAAAAGATCCGAATCGAGCGCGCGCGCCTGTGCGATGCGGAAACGCGATAGGACATTTTTGCGTCGTGGGAAAATTCTTCCGAGTTCTTGGCGCGTTCTTGGTGAATCCACAGCCTAATTCCACAGCCGACGAATACACAGCGAGGATATCTCTCATAGAAACTTGAAACTATATATCTTAATAGAGAAAAGTCTGCGTCCACAAATTCCGATATTCCGATATCCAGCTGCGTCCGATATTCCTTCCCGCGGCTGAAACTTGCCGATTGCAAGAGACAGCGTAATTTGTAAAATTCCGGCGTACGAAACTCGTCGACAATCACCGCGGCAAAGAGGACCGCGCGCGCGCGCGCGCGCATTCCCCGATCGGTTCGCGGACGATGACGACGGAAGGATCTCGTATCCTCGCGAGTGCGAGTGCAGGTGCATTTACTCTCTCGTCGCTCGGCGAAACAGACTTGCGCAACGGCCCCGTCTCCGGCCCAACCCGAGAGAGCGCGCGATTAATGATTCGCGATTAATTAATCGTCAGGATGACGTGCGCGTGCGTAATCGCGTTTATCACCGATCGGACTTAATATCGATGCTAATTCGTTTCTTGTACGGACCCACCGCAGCCGTCGTCGCCGTCGTCATCGGGTGCAATCCGAGAGAGAGAGAGAGAGAGAGAGAGAGAGAGAGAGCGCGCGTTCGCTCGCTCGCTCGCTCGCTCGCTCGCAATTTCTCTTCATTTGACGCACGGCCCGTCCGGCGCTGGACTAGCCGCGCCAATTCAATTAAAGGCGAGCGGAACACGCGCGGGGCAGCGCCCCGGAAGTCGGGGACGTGTCTTAACCGCGGCGGTAGCGAGGTACCCCTCGGAGCAGGGGTTTTTCTCTGCTCGACGAAGATACGGGATAGTCTAGCATACAGTTGTCGAATCATCGATACTCGTGGCCGACGCGCTTGAGTCTGCCGACCCGAGTCGCTCGGATATTCCCTCGTTGAGATACATCGGACAAAAATATCGAACAATGGGAGAGAGGCGATAACGCGGTCACGAAACCTTCCTCGACGCCGCTGTGCATGCGTTATCGCGCATACTCTATTCTCTCCTATTCAATCCCCAAGGCGAGCCGCGGTCGATTAACTGATAAAGCTTTACTTACCGGCGTAAAACGGTCATCTTATCGTCGCGATTATAAGTCTCGATAGCGACGACATTTTTCCTCGATATTGAGAGAGAATCGCTATCGCGTCAACATCGCTAGGTGGTGGTGGCTGGCAGAGCCGTGGACTTACCTGAAACGAGAATAAAGGGGAAGATTGCTTTTTTTCTTGATTTATTAAGAGACGCGGCATTCGGCGCTGGCGCGGTGAGCTTTTCGGACGGCGCAAACATCGAAGCGACGTGCAAATGCGATATCTTTATCGTGTACGACAAATTTCATCGCGAGTCATTAGCTAATTATAAATATTTCACAAATATGGAAAGAGAGAGAGAGAGAGAGAGAGAGAGAGAGAGAGAGAGAGAGAGAGAGAGAGAGAGAGAGAGAGAGAGAGAGAGAGAGAGAGAGTCGGGGAGCTGCCAGCGCGGAGATAGGGAATTTGGTGGCTATTAAATTTATCGGTTAAAAGAGCACGCGTAAAAAACACACATATCGATAAATTATCTTCATTACAAGTATTTATCCAATATCATTTATTCAATGTCCGGCGCGCGTATAGGTGTATTATTTGCGTAAATAACATCGCCGCACTTGCGTAATTACGTAAATATCAAGCAATTCCGCAGCATTAAGCTGCATTTATATTAAGTGGACAGTGGTTGGTCGACGGGAAATTATATTTGCGCAAACTCAAGGATCGCTTTCGCAAAAGCGGCCTGCCGCTCTCGCGGTCTCTGGGAGATTTTGGAAATTCTACAGTCCTCCCTTCCTTTCCTTTCGTTCGAAGAAGACACCGAGATCATCTGTTTAGCGTGTCTCGTCAGGCTTTTCGTCGCACTTGTCTCTTTGGAGACAGCGAGAGTCGAATGAGGAAGCATCTTAAGAATCCTTCCAAATTCTCACGCGCTCTTTTTCTCTTCTCTTCTCCTCGACTCGTCTTCTCGGCGCTTTTTCACAGCATAACGTTCGAAACGCGCTCTAGCGCTCGCGTGTAGCGAGAAGAAATTCATTTGAAATTCTCGTGGGATTCTCAGTGGCCGCCTGGAAATTTTCGAGCCGAAGTTATCGAAGGAAAGAATCAGGGAGTTTTTTTTTTTCAGAATTCGAGCGTAGGCGCGTCGCTCTTTTCGCGAGCCGAACAACGGCGCGAATAGAGACGAAATTTCCGTTCACGCGGAGTAACGCGACGCGCCTCGGAAATCGCGCGGGAAACGGTTCCCGGCGTTTCTATCGGTCTCTCAAGCGGACAGCCGTCTTTCGGTGGGATTTGGTTTTCAGATTCAATTGCGTCTTACGACGGACGATAGAGAAAGAGACGGAAAAAGAGACAGAGAGAGAGACAGAGAGACAGAGAGAGACAGAGAGAGACAGAGAGAGAGAGAGAGAGAGAGAGAGAGAGACAGAGAAACAGGGAAAGAAAAACAGAGAGACGCACACGTCGCTCGTGGCTCGGCTGACCGTGTTTCGCGATGAATCACGCTCTTTCCTGCTTATTATACGTCCGAGAGACGAGTAACAGGGCCGAACTCGATCGAGGATTCGGGAGTATTGCCAGTTTGAACGTGGCGAGTCTCGCTTCTCGCGTCTCTCGGTTTCGCGAGGCTCGGACAAAAGCGGGCAGATCGGAAGAACGAGGAAATCGGACAAAGACAAAGAGGGACTAGCGGGGGGGGGGGGAGAGAACAAAGAGCGGAAAAAAAGGCGTCGATAAGCCCGAGAGAGGAGGCGAACTCTCGTTCTCATAGCTCTCTCGTCGGCCCCCCCGGTTGGCTGCCGCTCCGGGATACTTACGCGGGGATGTAATCGCGCGGTAATTTCCTCATGAGCTTCCTATACCACCCTTGCTCGTTTCCCCTTCACCCCCGCTCCGCGCCGGTCGCCCTTGCTCGCGCAGGGAGAACGCACTTGGATCGGGCCCAGTTGGCCGGGATCCTTCGGTTCTCGCTTTTGCCAACAAATGGCATAAGGCGCGTCGCCGGCGACGGCGACGCTCGCGCGCCGGCACTTTCTTCTAATAAAAGCGTAAGGAACTCGCGTCCCGATCCGGTTACTCCGTCCCGTAACAGACCGGCGACCGGCATCGTTCTAACTTAATAAAGATCCATCCAGCGACAACGACGACGACGACGACGACGACGACGACGACGAAAGAAACCGGACGCTAATTCGGAATCGCGGCCGTTTCCGGGTCTCCTCGGGCGCGTCTTGGAGAAATGATAAATCTGCACGGAAAGAATCTACGAGCACCGTTTGTCTCTCGAGCAGTTTCCCGGGGGAGACCGAGAAGAGGGCCAGGATTTCGCTGGGGGCGAGATTAAACATCGAACGTTGGACTTTCGGCGAGCGAGCGAGCGAGCGAGTGAGCGAGAGAGAGAGAGAGAGAGACTCGCAGGGAAGGCATTGGATAGCCCGGGACTGCAGCGATGGTGGAAAGATCGATCCCCAGGCTCCGGAGATTTCACGAAGACACGCGTATTCTCGTTCGCTCGGGACGGTGCGATTGTCTTAATCGAGGACGCTCGAAGTTCCCGCGCGCGCTCGCTTCGAGTATCGATCTCGCGAGAACGATCGAGACGCGTCCGCGAGACAAAACTGCACAGCCGCACGTGCGCGCGTCTTTTCAACATTGTCTCGCGACGGCTCCCCCTGTGCAACCGGCTCGAGGACGCGGACTGGCGCTGCGAAATCAGGCCGGAAGCCCGTCAAGTCGGACGTTGCCAACGTAACACACCACGGGGTATCATTATGTCACCTTACGTCGTTTTAATCTTGTCACATTGCTGCCGTATCGGTGGCAAAGTTGCACGCACGGTGTGTGTTCGAGCTGACAAGCGGCGTCGCTCCCAAGAGCGGCGCGTCGCGAATCGCGAGCGGCGCTTCGCGAGATGGACGTGGAAATTGGCGCGAAGGAGAGCGCCGTCGCGCGCGCTAAGCGGCCAACGGAGTCGCAATGTCGCGCGGCAGCGCGACGTAGCAGCGAAAACTATAAATAGCGCTCGATTGCTTGATTGTGCGTTATTGCCCTTCGTTCGTTCGTTCGTTCGTTTGTTCGTTCGTTCGTTCGTTCGTTCGTTCGTTCGTTCGTTCGTTTGTCCGCGACGTGTGTGCCCGGCCGTAGGCTGAACGAAATTCACGCCGATGCAATCCCGCTCGAACGTGGTATTAAACCGCTTAACCCACGCGGCACGCGTCAAAGTTTACCTCGCCGCGCGCGCGCACGTAAATTCACGTTGCGTGTTTTGCGGTCTGCAGCGACGAAATTCGAGTCACAAGGTGCACGAGCGACACGGAAGGAAATCAGTGGAACTTGACTAACGAATAATCTCACTCGCGCGTAATCGCGTGTGCGTTTTGTATTGTCACTTGACCGGTAACTTTATAAGCGTCGTTTAACTTGAACCTCAATTTCTCAATTTCGATATGTCGATCTCAGAATCCAATTATGAGGTGTATGCGTATTTATTCTTCTCTCTCTCTCTCTCTCTCTCTCTCTCTCTCTCTCTCTCCCCCTCTGCTTTTTGCAGATACATGATTAAACCGGTGAAAGAGTGGGAGATTTGACGGGAAAAATAGGAGGATTTCTAGAATTGCCTCGAATTAATATCCCGGCGTCGTCGCCCCTCGGGACGCATCGCGGAAACGGCGCGGGCGCGGAAACGCGAGATCGCGGCGGATTTCCGAAACGGGGGCGCGCGGCCCCCGTAAATCAGGCCGTTTACACGGACCGGTCCGGTTCTCCTCGCAGAGGAGACCTTCGCTCCTCGCGGGAGCTTCGTTGGGCTCGCCGACTCACCGCGGCGACCAACAATTGAGACGTTAATATCGGCCGCGCGGAGGTCGCCGCGGCTTTACGACCGTTTTAATGGCCGCGGTCCGCCGCGCGCCACGCGCGCAATTTGCGACACTCGCCGGCGGGACGCGGCCCCCTCTCGCGAGAGGGGGCGAATCTGAGGGCGAATTAGAACAAATCCCGATGGGGCCTCTCTCTTGAGCACGAAAAAAACCGCGCGGCGACCAGAGGGATATCCAGTTCCGCTGAGTTCTTCACGAGCGCGCGCGCGCGCGCGCGCGCGCTCGATCGCGTCTATCGCGTTTTATATCGAGCGTGCATCGGCATTCGTCCGGTTTTGCCGGGCGAGTCGAGCGAGGAGCGAGGATAAGCGAGGGGAGGCCAGCGAGACGAAGTCACCTCGAACTCGCTCCGAGAAGTCGCCTCTTCGAGATACTTCGTCTAAAATTAGCGTCGCGCGCACGCGGATATTTTATTGTTTCACTCGGCTCGCGGCCGAGCGAGAGATGGTTTCTCTCGTGGAAAGGCGAACAAACGGCCTCGCGTGTGTGGAAAGCACGCTGCTGCGCCGTGTCGTGATTTTCAACATCGTGTAATCTGCTGCCATCCATGATTTCTCCATTTTTATTTTATTATTATTTTCAAGAGCAGCCTCCGCTCCTTCGGTTTCGTCCTCGTGGCTCGCTCGGACTCGCATGCGTTATTCGTCGTTATTCGCGAACGCGCGCGGTAATTTTTCTCCGCCTCGTTGAAATCGACAGACGCCAGCGTGTCAATAGACGTCGAAGAAAGCGTTACATTATGTAAGGTGTAGGTCATGGAGCAGGTGTAACGAATACGTTACGCGCTTATAATATGTTAAAATCACCGATTGTAAAGTCCAATCGATGCAATGTTACGTCGCGGCCGATCCGATCGACATTGCGTTCCGACACTCTCTCGGTCGACGCTCGTTCCGTTATGCCTGATTATTTTCCTCGTAATCGAGCGCGCGCGCGGCGGCTGATTCCTCCTTCCGTTCCCTTTTCCGGCGTGAAACGAAGCAAAGCTATGTTCCCGTCGAAATTCCATTAGACGCACCGAAAAACGATCACGCCACAATTATCTCGAAACGGTCTCGCGCGCATGCGCGCGCGCGCGCGCGCACGCATGCACATGTATGCGCGGCCACAATGCTCGCGCCTCTAATTAACAATTGCTATTTATTTGCATGTAAAATTGGCGGCCGCGTTGTCAAGCTCGGGTCAAATGAATCGTCGAATTTTAATTTATTCGGCTGAATTATTTTAATTACCAATGCACACACTCGGTCGACCGCCACCGTCGGTGCGTCGCGGCGGCGGCGGCGGCGGCGGCGGTAGCGGCGGCGGCGGCGGCGGGCGGCGGCGGCGGCGGGAGAAATGACAAACCGCTATAAGGTTCATCGGTGTGTGGCGTAATTTGCCGAGGAGCGGCAACGCGCGGGGATTGCGGCCAGGCCGGGAGCGTAGGGGTCGGTAGAGAGAGGAGAGGAGAGGGTCCGGAGGTGGTTTATAATGCAAAGTAATTAAATAAATAATCAACTGTAATAGCAAAAAGTTCCGCCCGTCGGCCGTAAACAATTAAAACGATTCGGCCGCGCAAATTAAAATTCGATATTTCGTTTACACCGGCCGCGCTCGGCCGCGGCGAAATCATCCAAATTCGCGGAAAAACACGCGATTGGGCCAATTTCCATCGGTTTTTGCGTTACGCGATCCTTTACTACGTTCTTATTTTTCGCGCGAATTAACGCTGCGAAAATTCGTTACTCGCGCGCGCGCGCGCACGCCTGTATGTTTTACGTTCTTGTCAATAATTATTTTCTTATTTTCCCGTTGATTAAACGCGGGGCGGAAACAGCGACCGGCCACGTATGAACGCGAGCCTGTTTTTTTTTTCCGCAACGGTCATTTTTTTCTCCTCCGGATTACTCCTCCGGAACGTGTTCCCAGGCCTGGGGGGCCGGGCCGGTGTTCGGGTCGGCGCACGTAATCGCGCTAGCCGGTGGACGGGTTCCAGGCCGGAGTAATTAGCGGGAATAAACCCCAGTCCAGACCGCTTAAATGGTTAGTAATGTACTTAGCCACATTCAACTTGATCACGTTGCGTCGAAGGGGCTTCCCGGGAAAAGAGAGTTAATTTACAAGACGTACCGCAAGGCTTCGCAAGGCGGTACGCTCCAAGAGCTTCCGCAATCTGCACGGAATTTCTCCGCGCGACGAACTTTCGCACAATGTTGCGACGCGACGTTATTTTGATGGGGGGCGGGCGGGAGGGGGAGCATCGTTTTAACACGCGACTTTATTATCGACGTTGCCTCCGGTCTGATAGATCGCTCGATCTTGAATTCAGCGAGAAACCGTGAAAAGGAGCGATCGAGACCGATTCCGATGAATTAGAATCGAGTGTGAGAAAACTCCGTACTCCATTCGTTGAAAGTCAACTGCATCGCGTTTCGATTTTACGCCCGCTGATTTTGCACAACGCTCCCGCGCTGAAAATCCTCTGAGAACTTCTGAGAGGCGTCCCTCGCGTTAACGACTTTTCCACCTCGGTCCCTTGAATTTCCCCTGCCGATTCGATCCCCCTGCGAAGTCGATCCGGTCGCGATAGATCTCTCACCGTCGTAATCGAAGAAACGCGTCGTGTCTT
The DNA here is from genome assembly GCF_003227715.2 of Harpegnathos saltator. NCBI lineage: Eukaryota > Metazoa > Arthropoda > Insecta > Hymenoptera > Formicidae > Harpegnathos > Harpegnathos saltator. The sequence continues at coordinate 696,484 of NW_020230432.1, read as the reverse complement.
ATCAATGCGAACGTGTTCCGCGGCCGCGTCGTAAGATATCACGGCGACTCAATCAGGTAACGAAACGGCGGGCCAGAGCGCGAGGGGGAAAGACTCGCGTGGGACTCGGAGAGGTTAAAGTGTTAGCCGAGCGGCGGGGAATTAATTTTTAAGGCGGCCCGGCCCGAAAACACCCAATCCCGCCGCTACTCGCGAAGACACGCACAACGGGAGCCTCTCTCGCAGTATATTATCGAGCCGTTCCCAGCCGAAATGCAACAAGTTGCCCATTCGGGCCAAGTGCCTCCCCCCTCTCGGCCGCCCCTTTCGCCCGTGACGGGCCTGCAAAGGTACCCGGCGCGGATGCACTCTGCAACACGCGTGTGTAGTAGATGCACACGCACACGTACGTGCACGTGTACGTGTACGCACACAGACGGACACACACACACGCGCGCGCGCGCACGTTTTACCTGGCGTGAAACCGTCGTCGATTCTCTCTTTCGCTCGCTCTTTCTCTCTCTCTCTCTCTCTCTCTCTCTCTCTCTCTCTCTCTCTCTCTCTCTCTCTCTCTGTCTCTTTCTCTGTCTGTCTCCTCGGCAAAAATGCGCACGACAGAGTATGTTTCGGGACTAATTCACGACAGTTCCCTTTTTCATCGCACCGGCGCTCAACGTTAATTACAACGTCAAATCGCACGACGCCTCGAAATGGCGTAACCACGGGAGTGATGATTAGCGACGGGGAAATCGGTCCGACATGGCGCGTGTTCGAATGTAGCTTCGAGCCCGGACGAACGAGCGAGATTAATAATTCCCGCGTCCGCTTCGGACGGTCTACGATTCGGGACACTGACCGACCGTGTGAAAAAAGTAACCGAGGAATCGGGACGTATGTCTGTATGTGTGTGTGTGTGTGTGTGGGTATGCCAGGAGTCTATAAATTTCGTAATGTATTATACGGCACGTTTATATTAGAAATGGAATCCCGTTCCGAATTCAGTCGCAAATTAATCACGTGTGGCTTTGATTGGTCCTCGAGCAATAAAGAGAAAAATATGTAAAGTGACGTGAGTATTGCGAGGAAACAGCTCGATTGAGGGAGATGCGATGGAGTGAAATGACACAATTTTGAGAGTATTAACTTGTCAAAGTGTCCGAAATCCTATTGTTATACCGCGATGTTAGATAACGCAAAAATACCGGCTGTCATTCGACGCTAGAAAGTCTCTCTCGAGAAGCGACAGGTGTATCGCGAATCTCGAGGAGAGTCGTGTTATCGATAACGCGAGTGAATTCGTGTAATTGGATTATCCCGGTTCCCTCGTCGCGAGAGTGGAAGCACGCAGTCTCTGTCTCGCGGCCTTGCGCGCGCTGCGAGACGCAATCGCAGACCGCAGACCGGAAATTTGCCGAGATCCTCTTGCGGTATGATAATAATTATTTTTTTCGCCTTATCGCAACACTCGCAGGTGATGCTCGGCTGTTTTCTTCCGCTTTTCCCCTTCCTTTCTCTCGTTGCTCCTCTGTCTCTTCTATCGCACGCGTTGGCGCGTGTCTACGAAAATGTCTAAGCGTATGAAGAAAAAGCGTATAAAGAAGGAAAGAGAGAGAAAGCAACGACACGAAAGATAGGGCGATGCATAATTACAATCGTCATTAGCCGTCGACGAGTTGTCGGTTCCCCTCCTCCAATCGGCGCACAACCGACTTCTCCGTCGCCGAATTCGAACGTTCTAACGTTGTTATTGTTGGGTGATAATCGACGCGATATCAGCGCGCCGATTAAATGCGTCGCGAGAGAATTATTACGTCGCGCGAAAATATTTACTACTCGAAGACGTATACTCGCACGTATCTGCGTAGACGATTGTTTTCCACTCCGCGTGTTTCCTCGTTTCTAACGTGGCTTATGAATTATGAACAGTCGATGTCATACGTGTACACGTGCCGGCCGGCCGGGAATTATGCGTGCATATGCATATGTCAAAAACCCGCGTGTCGACGACGAGGAAAGGAAAAATACGTCGCGGCCGCGATACTTGAATGACTTGGAAGCGCGGCGACCTCGTGCGCGCTCCGTCTCGCGATAAATCATTCACGCCGTTAGTTTTAGCAATGCGGTAATCACGAATATGCAACTATTTCATTAACATCGTTAATTAATATCACTGCAATATTGTTGCCGCTAATTGTCTTGGTAATAAAACAGTAGCTTTGCGTGTATTATCTCGGTAATAAAACAGTAGAGGTTCTTGCGAGCAAACTTGACTCGCGACGACGTCGATCGGATAATTAACATTTATCGCAACGGCCGGATTGGAGGGTAAGCGGAAAGCCGATAAAGGTCGCGCCGCGTGTCGATGAGATATTCAATAACTCGAAAATCATCCGATATGACATTTCTCACCCCGACTCGGCGGTCGACCGCGATTCGCCGCTCGAGACGACTGTAGACCGAGGAAAGACCGAAGAAAGAGTTTTGTCGCGTTTGAAATGTTAATTCTCCCGCCGGCTCTCGCAGAGGAGAGCTCTCTTTAACGTTTCCTCGATCATAATTGCCGAGCGCACTGCGACGGCGATCGCCGTCGCGACGGAATGTATCATGTGTCGCATCGGTCGGCCGTTCCGACACGAGCGCGCGATGTCTCTGGGAATAAAATACGCACGCGAGCTCGAGAAAGAGAGAGAAAGTTCGCTGAAGTACTGGACATGGCAACGGTGGTCAGTGCGATAACCCCTACGAAGTCTCGGCCGATAAAGAGCCGGTTATCTGCGAGCTGGTTATCGTCTTCTCTCTCTCTCTCTCTCTCTCGCTCTCGCTCTCGCTCTCGCTCTCTCGCTCGTTCTCTCTCTTCCTCTCTCTCCCGTTTTCTCTCCTTCCACAAGCCGCTCATCTCTCCCACCCCGGTGACACATCCGCCATACCTCGGCTCATAATCCGCCTGCCAATCGGATACTGCTCGTCAAATTTGTCGCTGGAATACATTTCAGCGCTCGGCTCGCGTCAAGCCGAGCCGGCCGCGAATAAATCTCGCGCTCGCCGATAACTTGGAGCGCCGCCCGTAAAAATGCTCAATTGTTACCGCGCGCGTATTAAGCCGCCGCTGCGGGTTACTCGAGTTCGCGGCGCTTGTATACAGGGTGTCCCGCCGGCGGACCCTCGACGAGGCGAGCCGCTCGTGACGTTTGCTTGCCGCGGCTTGAAAAGAAAAACAAAAAAAAAAACTCAATCGAAGAATCCCGCGCGCGACCATCTCGTTCGAGCTGCAAAACTTTACGCGCACTTCTCGCAAAGTTCCCGCCGGCGAACTGCGATCTTGGCCGAATCATCCTGTAGCGAGCCGCACGCCTTAATCGGCAATTGACCAGGATAAATTAATCAACGATGGCAGTTAGCTCCCTCGGAGGAAACACTCTCGCCGTCATTATTCAACATTGTGTCCGCGAGCCGCGCGTACTAACTGACGCGCCTAATAATAATCGACTCGCGCCAGGAAATTACAAGCGTAACTGTCTAATTAACTCATCTGAACGGCGCCTGTCGTGCCCGTTCAAGCGTGATCGACTCGTCCCGGAGCGTTTGCATTTGTAAAATTTTCATCAACGCTACATTCTCTCGTCTCTACTCTACTCTACTCTACTCTCTCTCTCTCTCTCTCTCTCTCTCTCTACTCACCATCCCCTCTCCTCTCACTCCCTCTCTCTCTCTCCCTCTCTCTCTCTCTCTCTCCCTCTCTCTCTCTCTCTCTCACTCTCTCTCTCTCTCTCTCACTCTCTCTCTCTCTCTCTCTCTCTCTCTCTCTCTCTCTCTCTCTCTCTCTCTCTCTCTATCTCTCTGTCTGTCTGTCTCGAGCGACGCTAGTCGCCGGCAGCTCTGAACGACCGCACTTTATCGCTGAGAGCACCTCGAGGCTCGTAGCTATTATTCGCGATTAAGTGGCAATAATTATGCGCGTGTGCGGCGTATTTGCACCTCGTTGCAGCCGCGTAGAACAGAACAGACGTACCAGGTAGTTGAATGAAAAGGCGCGAACGAGCTCCTCCGCTCATACGTGTCGTAGCGAAAATGCTAATCCGGCTGTCATCGCGGCGACGAAACCTGTTTTCCCGACGCATTTCCATCGACGCACGATTTTGCACGCGCGCCGACGCGCGGCACACATTCCGCCGCTCGTAAACCTCCGCGAAACGCGAAACGGCCCACGTGTCGGAAAGCATACGCGGGAAATTCCTCGCCTGTCGATCCGTGAAATCAGGCCGACGCGGCACGGCGGGGCGAGGGCGGCTCGCCAGAGAGAACGCACGGGGCTGTTTCAAAGGGGAGGGAAACGCGAACCGTAACGCGATACTTTTCGCGAAATTTCGAATTAGTTAATACCAAGTCGCGCGAGCGAAGGGACCTCTCTCTCTCTCTCTTTTTCTCTCTCTCTCTCTCTCTTTTTCTCTCTCTCTCTCTCTCTCTCTCTCTCTCTTTCTCTCGCTGCCGTTGCCGCGCGGAGGAATCGTTTATTTTGGATTACAGTAACGCGCGCGCGCGCGGGATTTAATTTCTCTCTTTGCCGCCGTCGCCGACCGATCGCTCGGGCTTGAATTACAACGCCCGGCGTCAACTCCTCCGCTGTGACGCCGCGTCGTTGCTTTCGCCGGGAAATTGGTCGTCGCGGCCGATCGCCGACCGTTCTCGCGAGTCGCCTCTTTTGAAACGGGAAGCTCACTCGCGCACGCGCGCGCGCGTCTCTTTCCTAAAGGTCATTGTCATCACACGGTGACGAGAGACCGTTGAGATTAAAGCGTACGCTCGAAAAACGAAGAGAGTCTCGCGCGGAGCGATAGCGATATTTGCGCTATCGTGATTTAAAGCGGAGAAACGACAAGCGTTCTCCGATGGTAAACACCTTCTGCCCCCCATCCCTCTCGTCGCTCTTTCTCTCCTCTCCTCTCTCTTGTCCTCTCCCTCTGTTTCTCGTTTAATCGTTGCAACGTTGTTCCGCGCAGCCGAAAAGGCCGCGTTTCGACCGACGCAACGTATATCCGATTAATCGCGTTTGCACGAGAGCGAGCGAGCGAGCGGGCCGGGGACCAGAGCGAGGATTTAATACCCGTCTTCGCGTCCGCCTGTTCAAAATCGATTTAAGTTGCGTCACATGATACTATATGCAAATTAGGAGCGGACACGAATTCGGGACCACCGCGGTGCTCAAATGAGGTTCGAATTTAGCGCCGTGCGCGCGCGCGCGCGCGCGCGATACAGATCTAGATCGAATCGAATTTACTTTCGAGGTATTCGAAGAGAGAGAGAGGGAGAGAGAGAGAGAGAGAGAGAGAGAGAGAGAGAGAGAGGCCAGGGAGAAGGAAAGAGGGAGAAAGAGAAAGACCCGGAGCGAGCGGCTCTTAATGGCGCGACGGACTTGCGATCCTCTTTCGCGATCCGCGATCACGATATTGCCACAAGTGTCCCCAAGAGATCGAGTGTCCGTGCGTTCGCGGCTCGCGCAAGATGAATCGAGGCTGATTTTAATTTCGACCGCAGAATCCACGACGACAAGGACGACGTATCGGACTACCGTGCGCGCTCGATTAGCGCGCCGTTATCGGCGGTATCGCGACGCTGGCGAATTTCGGCTCGCGGCCGAAATATTACGAGCAGTTAGGCCCACCTGAAATACGAAAACCGGCAGATTAGGGAACATTAAAACTCAAGTGTGTATCGTGGTATTATGTATCAGTGTCATTAATCCGCGGACACTTGTACGGGGAGAATTAAATCTCCGATAAGGAATTGGCTCTCTCTCTCTCTCTCTCTCTCTCTCTCTCTCCTCTCTCTCCTCTCTCTCCCTCTGTCTCTCTCGTAAAACGTAGGACCGCGAGGCGGGATCGATGTTACGGGAATAACACATTGAGACCGTTGAAATTTAATCGCGAGACACAACCGTGGACGCGAACGGAATGCACGGATTTTACGCGCTGTGTGGCACCGCGAAAGAATTCTCACTCTCCCGACGTCCCTCCCTGTACCATTGCAATTTCAACCGATTACGCGCATAATTTTCGTATAATAATCAGAATGACGGGTAAAACGAGATTTCTGTTGCGACGGAGAGACGAGGAGCTAATAATTAAAAGCCATTAATAACGGCAACGATGCCGTCCGAGGTGAGCGTATAATGGAGCGTATTTTCCATCTTCCGCGCCAGACGGATATGTATCTGGCTTCGGCGAGAAGGAAAAGAGCATTTCCCGCGAATTTTATTTTCGACATTGCGGCAGCTATTTTTACGCCGAGTCTCTCGAATGTGCCTGACGACGCGGCGGCAGCAGCGCGCGAGAGCATCTTCGCGGTGCGAGTGCATTTCGGTGGCTCGGTGTCACTGGCGAATGACGAGAGGGGAAGAGAGACAGACAGGGGCAGACAGAGAGACAAGAGACAGAGAGAGAGAGAGAGAGAGAGGCGCGCTGCGAAGCTATCGCGAGGACGTTATCGGCCCCGTTATCACCACGCCGCTCTGTTTGACGTGGCTTACTGCTCCCGCGACGCAGATACAATGAGGAGGCAGCGTGCGGCTATAGATTGCAGTCGGTTTATTAAAATACAAGCGCGAGTAGGGGATCGACGCGGTCTCTCGCTTCGCGAAACCGGCGATGCAGCGCCGCGAGAGCAAACACACGTCGCTGTCGGGAGAGGAAGAGGGAGGGAGGGAGAGAGGGAGAGAGAGAGAGAGAGAGAGAGAGAGGAGAAAAATAAAGAACGTTGGCGCGTCACGGCCGTCTTTATCTGCGATCAAACGGGATCGGCGAAATCGCCGGGCTGCCGAGATTGCGCCGTGACACTTGAAGGCGACGAGAGCGCGAGTAGATGCGCGCACACATATCTCTCCCTTGCTCCAAGCGCGCGCGCGTGTAAGAGAGAGAGAGAGAGAGAGAGAGAGAGAGAGAGAGAGAGAGAGAGAGAGAGAGAGAGAGAGAGAGAGAGAGAGAGAGAGAGAGAGAGAGAGATCCGTATGGAAATACGCGCGAGAGCCGGCGATCGTCGGTGATATCGCGCGCGGGCACCCGCGAGCTCGCCAGCCAGGAGGCGTTGGCCACGGAGATATTGGTCGACGATTATAAACTGGATTTATGACCGCTTTGGCGTCGCGAGTGCGAGAGCGAGAGCGAGAGCGAGCGCGAGAGGCACGCATCGCCCGGCGACGGCGGTATTACATAATTTGGGAGAGATACAGTACTCTCGACTTTAGATAACGCACTATCGAGCAGGGGGATATTTTATATCGCGAACAGCGGCACTCTCGTGATCGGCGCGAACGCTCGCCTCGGAACGATAAGTGTACGACTCGGCGTACCAAGCTGCGAGCGGAACCGTCCTCTCCGCCGCGACGATTTATATCCGCGGAGCGCCCCGAGCGAGTCGAAATTCCGCAAAAACGTTGGCGTTGACGTTTCGACCACTCGGTATTCGCTCGTGCGTTTCACTTCATCCGAAGCCATTCGCGTCGCCTGCTGGATATTTGAAGAGCATCGGATATGCTTGTGCTTCCCTTTCTCCCTTTTATTCTCTCGCACTCCCTTCCACTCTCTCTCTCTCTCTCTCTCTCTCTCTCTCTCTCTCTCTCTCTCTCTCTCTCTCTATCTTGCGATCTGTTTTAATCTTTAGAATGCCTGTTTATGTTTTACATTCGATGGCTCGTGTATCCGCATCAAGGTATCAAAATATTCGGCAGAGCCGTTCGTTCGATGCGTACCTCGCGATATTTGTCCGACGTGCGACAATCGGGAGCGATTTCCCGCGGCTGCGCGCAGCTTCCCGTCGGAGCGGATTCCCGAGCGATCGCGAGGAACGACGCGCCGCGATGGGAGGACGAGAGCGCCGATGCGCCCAACTCTTTCTCGCGGACCAAAATTCCCGCCGGAGCCCTCTCGTTTTCGAAGCGGCGCTCGCGAAGAAACACGCAAAAGTTCGGGCTCCCGGTCGAAAGCGTGCGATCTGCCGCGCGGCGCAGCGCGCCACGGATCGTCCCGCGTTCGTCTCGGACCCCTCGGGGCCTCTCTCACCATTGCCGGATATATTCCGCTCGGCCTTCGGTGGCTGGTTACGAGACGAATGTAAATTGCACGAAGGGCCGAGCCGCGAAGAGAGCGAGAAAGACAGACAGACAGACAGACAGACAGAGAGAGAGAGAGAGAGAGAGAGAGAGAGAGAGAGAGAGAATCCAAGGACGCCGCGCTCAAGCACGTGGTGCTGCTCGCATCGGCAGCGGCGGCGACGGCAAAAGAGCCACGCTGCTCTTCTCGCCGGACCCTCAGCTCGGACGTCGTGGCTTCTCACGACCGTGGAGGCCCGCGGACCCCGAGGCCCCGGGTCGGAGCTCGCTCGAACGAGGTCGCTGGCCCTGCGGAGGCGCGCTTTCGGGCCCCCGGCGGAGAGAGGGAGAGAGAGAGAGAGAGAGAGATATATATATATAGCGCATTCTCTTGCACAACGCACCGACACAAGACATTACGAGGTACCCCTTTACACATCGACGTGCGTCTCGTCGAACGAACGAGCAGGCATAGGTGCGCACGTGCATACGCGGGGGAGAGAGAGAGAGAGAGAGAGAAAGAAGGGAGAGAGAGAGAGAGAGAGAGAGAGAGAGAGAGAGAGAGAGAGAGCACAATCGAGCGCACATTGTGTGAAAAGCTCGTTGCGCCGCGGCTCCTCGTGACGCCGTTTGCATCTCTCGACATGGCGCGCACGTGGAGGTGCGCGCGCGCGCAAGGATTCGTCATGTGTGCACGCTCGTCGCCGTCGACTTTTGCATGCGGGAAAAACACGCGTCGGTGCCTAACGTCGAATTACGTAAAGCCCGGCGGCTTAACCCGCGAAGACGCGTAGAACGCGGTCGCGTGCAATTACGCCGCTATTATCGTTGCGTGGGGCAACGGGAGGGGCAGGAGGAGGGTGGGAGCGGGAGCGGGAGCGGTAGCGGGGGAGGGGGGGAGGAGAGAGAAAACTCAAGAGCTGGGAGCGTTGGTGAATTGTTCGCGCGCTTTAGCGACGTAATCGCCGACGTTTAACCCCTTGTCGCGTTTTCTTTTCGCCTTCTCTTTTTTTCTCTCTCTCTCTCTCTCTCTCTCTCTCTCTCCCCTCTCCCCTGCCTCGCTCCCTCCTGCCTCTCTCTTTCTTTCGTTACAGCCGATCGTATTCTTTGTACCGAATGAAGAGCGCCTTCTTAAGAGCCTCCGGCGAGAATGAAAAGCGAGAGAAGAACGCGTAGGAAAAAGAAAAGAAAAGAGAAGAAAAAAGAATAGTTGAGAGCGATAAGCGAGGAGGAACGCAGAAATTATCGCGGGAAGTGTTCGCGCGCTGAAAAGTTGTTCGCTCGGCGTTGCCCGTCGTCGTTGACTCGCGTCGGCGATCGCGTCTCGCGACTCGCGCGCTTATCGCGGCTGCGAACGTAATTTCCATTCGACTTTCGCGTCACGTTTTTAAGATCGATTTTAATTAGCGGCGAGCGCGCGATCGCGCTAAGCCAATGTGCCACGCTAATTCGTTAAACCAAGGTCTGACGAACCGTGAACCGGCAACGATAGCGACGGCGCGGCGCGGCGCGGCGCGGCGAAACGGGCGATGATTGGACGATAGCATGTCAGGAGCACAAAATGTTTCGCAATAATTACACTAAAATGTTTATCCGCGTACGCGGCCGGCCCGTTATGAAGTTCGCCGACGTGCAATTTCTCTCGCATGCACGAAACATCGGATTACGCGAAAAAATGCACGGCGGATATTTTCTGTTTATAATAACGAAGCCAATGGCCGACGTATATATGCGAGGTCGGCCCAGGTTGCCGGCACGCGCGCGCGCACTCGCGGTGCTATACATACGTGTGGCTCGAAATAATTAAAGGGCTCGTATTTTTCGAAGCATTTGCCAATTAAACGTAGCGCAAGCATTTGCTTTCCGTGACGTGGCGTGCGTGCGTGCGCGCGTACGTACGTACGTGCGTGCGTGCGTGCGAACGCGAAAGAATAATTCTTCGGAAAAACAATATTCGGCGCGCTGTCGGTTCGTTACTCGCCGCCGCCGATTCTGTCGACCGACCGGGGCGGGGGCCCCCTTTTATATAATTTTTTTATCCTCTTTCTCCCTATTTTTTTTTCCTTTCAGCCCCTTCGCTCCCCCCCCCTTCCCTCCCCGCCGTCGATCGGAAAGACGTCTGTGTATCGCCGGGAGTTTAGCGCACCGCGACGCGGCTGTTGATTATTTCACCGTTTTGCGAATCTACCGCCATGCGTGTGTGTGTGTCGTAGATATAAAGAGAGAGAGAGAGAGAGAGAGAGAGAGAGAGAGAGAGAGAGAGAGAGAGAAAGAACGCGTCATCTCTCGTCAATTAACCGGCGAAGGAAACAAAGTCTGCGCTCAATTTTAATAATAAATCCTTACCTTAATTAGCCCAACGCGACGGAGGAGAAGGTGAGAGTGGGAGAGGGAATCTAACGCGCGAAACGATAATCATTATACTCACGGCATACAGAAAAGAGCAACCGTTGTATAACAGTGTAAGTTTTTACATGCCCATTTTTAATTCAAACGCGCCTCGCCTTGACACGGCGCGATGACGTCGGCGAAATTGACAATTTGCGCGGCTCGGACCGGCGCGACGACGGCGACGATAGCCAAACGGATGTCGGCGGTCTAACGTAAGTATAGATCGGTACAGTCGCGTCGTCTGCGGCGAGGACGCATGCGAGAGGAGGTCGTTGTTGAATGAGAGAAGCGACGTAGAAGACCGCGCGCGAAGAAGACCAACTCGCGCGGCAAGATTGTGAGACGATGCGAAAGAGAGAGAGAGAGAGAGAGAGAGAGAGAGAGAGAGAGAGAGAAAGAGAGAGTGAGAGAGAAGGAGCGGTGCGAGGGAGGAGGGGGCACGACGTAAGCATAGGAGAGAGGTGGAAAAAGAAGACGCGATACGCACAGGGTGACGACGAGGGGTCAGATCATCAAGATGATAATACGACTGTGGCCGCCTGAACGTGCGGTCGCGAGTGATAAATAGGCGCTATTGCGTGTGCACGCGCACACGCACGCACCTACACACACGCAGTGTCGTAGGTGTCGTGACGACGACGACGACATCGCGCGCATTGACGATTCTTCCTGACGCAGTGTGAGTGTTGTGACTGCATCGTTGCGCGTCGTTGTAGCATCGCTCGTACCGCGAGCGAGGGAACGTGAATGAATTTTTTTGCGTATTTTCTATGTATTTTGGCGCCACTGCAAGTACGTCAGATTGACGCCAGAAACTTTTCCAGCAGCCTACGTATGAACATCATTATTTATAATGATTGAACAATCGTGCGTTCCCGCCGACCGATATATTCTCCCCGGTTGGTCGCCGGCTTAGTCCGGAAGAACGATTCAGCGGGTATTTGAAATTAAACGTCGCTACGTTGTCAGAGTCCATGACGGGAGACCATCTCTTCGGCGGGACGTTGTAACGGCTTGCGCCTGTAGTGTGACTCGTATGACGTGCGCCAACAACGAGATGCGCCTCCTGCATAGCTCGTTCGAATGCATCACGATTGTAGACGCCGTCGGCCGTAGAAGCAGGTTGCGATCGCATTTTAATGAAATATTTGTTGCGCGTAGTTGGAAAGCGCGCTCGCTCGATTAGGCCGAGAGAAGAAGGGACTAACGAGGAGAGAGAGAGAGAGGGAGAGAGAGCACTAAAAGAAGCAAAAATATATATATACACACCGCATTTTGGTTAATTTTAACGGCGGAAAGTTTGCAACTTCGTCACGACCGCGTGTTGCGCGTGCTCACTCAATTTCGAGCGGAGCAACTTCAGCTTTTATCGCCTACATCGCGCCACCGGTCTCGCTTTTTTCCGGTAAATATTCCGTTAAATGCTGCCGTTAACGACAGACCGCGATTCTAATTCGCGATGTTTATTTGCGAGACCGGCCGCTAATCTGACCGGTCAGCTAATTAATACCGCGCATGTAATCCCTCGTTCGAATTGGACGCAGTTTTGCGTTGCGGCTTTCATGCTTTGCACCACCTTTCCTGTGTGTATACGGGGTGTTGAGGAAGGAAAAATAAAAAGCTTTACAGGGTAGGTGGTAAGTAGTCGTACCGAATGAATAGCGTTTAGTAAACATAGGTCGAGGAATCAACTCTTTCGGAGCTTAATAATAAACGTTTCTCGACGTTTCTCGGTAATGAGAACTATTTGTGAGCTTCCGTTTGTTCAATTGCTTTCCGCTCTACTACCTTCTAAGTCTGAGGCTTTTTTTTACACTTTGTACATGTGTGCGTCCGGGAGAATTTTATAACATCCTTTAAAACCATCATCGGTATCATCTGTTAAAAACCAGCGCCACGACAGACCTGTTTGCATTCATTTCGCACGCGCGCAAAAGCGCGCAGTTGCACGCAGCACGTACGCGGGCTCATAATAAAAATGTAAATGCACAATTCGGCGCCACGCGCCCTTCGTGCATTTCGCGCCGACATATGTAAAAATAATGCGATTCGCGACGCTAATGCAACATATCGCGATGAAAAAGATGACGCGAATCGCCGACATTAAATATTCAGCGAAGGAAATATCTGTAAAGTAAGAGCGTGTACGGCATAAATGGCATTGGCTTCAAATACCGTCCTAGTTTTTTTGTGAGCCGTATTGTGAGGCATATCTCAAGCACAAACTTCGAGGATAAAGAGTGCGCACTTTGAAGCAGCTGACACGACAAATTCGTCTCATTTGGTGATCTTTACCGAACGAATACGCAGTCAACTTAGTGGAAAGTATGCCTCGGCAGATGCCAGGCAATTATCAATGCCGGTGGTGACTGGACTCATTATTAATGGTGTAGCATTTTTCTTCTCATAGAGTACAACAAATCCATGTACTTAAAAATCATTAAAAATAAATTTTTCTACATATTAACCCGTACACACTCTTACTTTACAGACTGTAGTGGAAAGTAGCCTCGGAGACGCCAGGCAATTATCAATGCCGGTGGTGACTGGACTCGTTATTAATGATATAGCGTTTTTCTTCTCACGGAGTACAACAAATCCATGTACTTAAAAATCATTAAAAGTAAATTTTTCTACAGATTAACCCGTGCACGCTCTTACTTTACAGACTGTATACTGACTCGTCGCGGTCGCGCAGCGTTCTTCGTCACGAATTAGTCATGATCGGAACGATTGCTATGAATCTTATCGGCTTTGAAAAGCCTCGTTTTTTCGCATTTAGCGCTTTACAGCGATTTAACCATTCCGCGAAATTCAATTCGTACCTTTCCTCTCTATGAAAGTTCGATTAATGGAGGAAGGAAATTGAGCGAATTAAAATGTCTTTTACAAAGTGGTATACTATAATAGTTTATAATTATTAATGAATCGTCGCTAAAAATCGCCGGTTTCCAGCGGTGACAAATTGTAGTAATTTTCATATAATACTTTACATGCAACGTGTGATAGAAAACCGACTGCGCAATCAAATGAACTTCCTCGTATCCGCGATCGCGAAGCCGTTTCTTCCGTCGTCGCGATACGGAAAAGACCAGCAAAACGGCGTCCTCCCCGTCGCGATCGTCGCCGATCGTCCCGCGAAACACTGCAGCGCGCATAACGTCGACGTAGCAGAACCGGCCGATGGCCGTCCCGTAGTAGACTGCGGAAGATATTTTAGGAAGTGTGAGAAATAGCGCGACTACGGTGAGACGCGCGAGAAAGAAGAATTCGGAGCGCGAGCGATTTGCGCTTCGCGAAGTGCAAACTTGTTTACGCGCTGCGACCGCGATTTATTTTCAGCGTCGCTCTCTTTCTCTCCCTCCCCCCTCTCTCTCTCTCTCTCTCTCTCCTTTCGACCCCTCTAGCTCTATCTCTTTATCTTCATTCGCGACGGCAACATTAGACGCGCACGAGGGCGTTCCTCCGTAATTAGAGATTTGTTAAAGCGAAAGGAACGCGCGGATCTTCACCCGTCCAAGAGTCCGGCGTGCGTATGTTTATAAAAGTCTGGTAAATAAACTCCGGGCCGTGCTGACGACTTCGGACGCGCGAGCCTCGCGAGCGATTCTTCGTGATGTCTCCCCCCCCCTCCCTCTCTCTCTCTCTCTCCGCGGTCGACAACGTCATTCATTCTTGAATCGCTTCCCGGCAGCGACGGCGTGATTCCTCGGCGTTGTTTCTTCAGCGACGACGTCGCCGTTCCCTCCTTCTTCCCTCAATGACGATATTCCAACTATGCCGGTGACACCTCTTTTTCTCTCTCTCTCTCTCTCTCTCTCTCTCTCTCTCTCTCTCTCTCTCTCTCTCTCTCTATCCTCTTGCTCTCTTTCTCTGTCTCTCCGCGTCCCTTTGCCTTTCCACCGCAACAACACACTTCACCGCGCGCGCAGCTCGATGATCGAGGAGTCATCGTCTTACGCGCGTCAGCGTAGGAATTCCGAAGTAAGCATCGAAATCCGCGCCGCGTCGTGTCCGCAGAGGCGGAGGAGGCCGCGCGGCTCGCGTAGTTAGTGAATAATAACGACGTAAATGAGAAAGCTGAATGAAGCGGGCAGAGTCGGCCGGGCCGAGTCCAGCCCGCGCGCGTGCCCGCAACCTGCCCCGCGAAAGGCGAAGCCGACGCTCACGTACGTGCTCGCAAATCGCGACACGCGATATATCGCGTGCAATTTAATCTCCGGCCGGCGCGGGCGTCTCGCGTTGCAAAATTTGCGCGACTTTTGCTCTCGAGCGCCGTCAAGAGCGCAATTCGCGGAGAGCAGGGCCGCGCGTTTTGGCGGAATAGTTTCTCTTCCCCGATGAGCGCGCCTCGATATCTGGCGCATCGTGTGTGAAATATCCCCTCCTCCTTCCCCTCCTTACGGTCGAAAAGTCACCTCTCACGCTCGTCGATCGCGGGTGATGCATTTGATACGCATCGTTGGTCCGTCCAGCGCGACGTTTGAATCTCAAAAAATTTGGTCTCGATCCGCTCTCTTTCTCTTCCTCTCCCTGCGCCGCACCTCTTTTTCTCTTCCCCCTTCCTCCCCCCCCTCTCTCTCTCTCTCTCTCTCTCTTTCTTTCGAGCTAGAGGCTCTCCTCGTCGTAAATAATTGGCGGGGCAGGAGGAGGGTGGAGTGCGGGCATCGGCGAAGTAACTTCGCGCGAGCGGCAGCAGAAGTGAATCAAATTGAAGTCGAGAACTGTCGCCGTCCGGAGAAAATACGGCGACTGCGAGTAAGAGTAACTGCTTCCTGGCGACCGGGTGAGCCCCCGGTAGGGTAAGAGGTCGAAGTGAGTGGAAATGAGTCAGCGAGATTTTTACTCGGGAACCGATTCGTATCCCTACCGATGCGCTCGCCGTCGCAGTCATTGTATCAAAATTAGATCGCTAATCGTCGTCGCGTGCGCGCGAGCGAGCCTTCCGTCGGTCTCGCTGGGAAAATGACGGCGTTTCGCCGTCTCACGTCCGTTTTAAAAGAGCTCTGCCTGCCGTCCGTTCGTCTGCATCGAGATCAAACGATCCGTTAGCGCGCGAGACGGATCTCTCGCCAGGAAGTGGGACTTTAGAAAAAACAACAATATAGAAGAACTACTGCTAAACGTCTCTCGTCTTTATTCGCTCCTTCTCTCTTGCTCTCGTGACGTTCCTTAGATACTAAACTCGACCTGTGACGTAGCGCGTTTCCCCCCGTTTATTATCGAACAGTGTTTATGTATGAGAGAACGGTATTAAATTAAGATACCGTCCCACGGCGAACGGCGACCGGTGGAGACGTTAACGTCGCGAATTAAGAGTTGCGATACGTCGATTCAATATCGACGATTGACGGGGAGGGTCGCGGAGAAGCTTCGACGAGTGACGACAGAAATGGAATAAATCACGAGCCGCTGCGAGGGAGAGAGAGAGAGAGAGAGAGAGAGAGAGAGAGAGAGAGAGAGAGAGAAGAGAGAGAGAGAGAGAGAGGAGGCGGCGTATTGTTCAATTTCGAAACGGCGCGGCCGCGACGGCAACGGCAGCAGCGGCATTGCGCATGCTATGTACATACGTTACACGTGTCGCAAGAAAACAGAGTCATTGCCGTGACATATGAGACGATATCGAATGCGGGAACGCCTAATAGAAATATAGTACGCTTCTTGTACAGCGCGCGCGCAGCCGCGAAGAATGCGGTTCCGCCGTATTTCAATATCGCGCGTTCGCCCGCGTACACGCGCGCGCGTGCACACACACACGCGCACACACACACACACACACACATACATACACACACACATGCGCGCGCGCGAATATATTCGCGTGTATCTGCCGCCGATAAAAATGCGCCGCGGTCTTTATTTGCATAGTTTCCATTACCCGCACTCGTAATAATAACAGTTATCATGTGGTAAAAATTGCGCGGAATGAGAGGCGTTCCCGGCGATCCGCGGTGATCGCGAGTGTTGCTGCATTCGGCGGACGGCGGAAGGGAGAAGTCGAGGAGGGGGGGGGGAGAGGAAGAGAGTTGATTTTAGAGATTCGTATGCATAAAATATGCCGACCGGAGATTTGACGCGAGAAGTACCGCGGACGATTGCAATTTTAAGGGGACTGTTTTTTTCCGCGGGAAATAATTTATTCGCAGAAACATTTACATATTACAAATTATATATTCGTTTTCACAAGTTATAAGAATTATGTATATGTCTGCGTATGTATGTGTGTATATAAAATTTATAAACAAATATACCGCAACCGGCGAGAGCTTTTTGCAAATAAATAAGATATTATTTCGAAAAACAGCCTCCCTCTCTCTCTCTCTCCCCCCCCTCTCTCCCCCTCTCTCTCTCTCTCTCTCTCTCTCCACATGCGTGTCTGCGCACATGCGGAAGGATCTTTATCTTTGTTGGTAACAGCAACTTTGATATCAATTGATAACACGCCGATAACACGCGCGGGACTTCTTTGCTCCCGGCGGTATCGCGCGAGAGGAAAAACTCCGGGAGAATAGAACGAGGAGAGTTCGCGTTAAAGCGATGACGATGCATTATCTCGGACTTGGCGTTAATGCTGCGACCTTATGCGTCCCGTTCGACGTCATCCACGCCTCCGGAGTTAATCGGAGGCGGCCGGCAGTTAGCGGCGGCAGCGGGTGGTGGTGGTGGTGGTGGTGGTGGTGGTGGTGGTGGTGGCGGTGGCGGCGGTGGTGGCGGTAATGGTGGTGGTAGAGGTGGTGGCGCGATGAGAGACGAGAGCGACGCGCGAGCCACGTGTGAATTCACCTCGATTCGCCGGCGTTCGTGCGAAAGGAAGCGGAACGGGTCGTCGGGAACGGGTGGAGAGAAAGCCGCCGCCAAGCGCGGCAAAGCCACTGCTGCTCCGAAATCGCCAGCGAACGAACGTCGCCGCAAAAGCCGGCGACGGACTCGAGAGTGAGTAAAATCCGTAGCGGGACGCGCGATCGAGCCGCTTATCAGCGTGAATTTCACCGTAAGGCGCGCGCGCACGCCCACCTGTTTTTCTCGGTCGGAGAAACTTGAACAGCGTTCGCGCGCAGCTTCTAGCCGGAGAATTGAATGGAGGAGGAGAAGCCGAGACACGAGTTGTCCGTATTTCCGCGTGTTTCCCATGAAAATTCCACGAGGCTGTATATAAATAATCCAGCGGGGCTACGAGACGGGAATTGGCCGGGAGAATTAATCGTCGTCGTTCGATTGCTCGTTTTCGTCGTCGTCGTCATCGTCGTCGTTTGATGAGCGGTTCGGTAGCGGAAGCTACGCCGGGAGATTTCGTCGGGTGATAGACAGCGGCGGTGAATTAACGCCGCCAATCGAATATCGACACGGTAAACTTTTCCGCAGATGAGAGAGACGCGCGGTGAATGGGACGGCCGATGTGCTGCTAGCGGGATGCTTTATTAGGTCGTCCACTTGTTTCTAATTATAAGACTATTCCGGTAAACGTTAGTCGACGGTAACCGGTCGTGCGTCGCAATTAATTCTGTCTTTAGAAAGCGCCGGGACGCGCGAGACGGTTGCCGACGAGTTATTTAATAAAGCCGTGAAATTACGTTATAAATTGGTCTTCGCTTGTTCTCTCGTTTTGCATTATTTCCCATCGGCGAAATTTGCGACCGTGCGAAAAATCCGAAACTCTCTCTCTCTCTCTCTCTCTCTCCCTGTCTCTAAAAGAGATACCGAGACCGACACCCCGCGTCGGTGAGAGTGCAAAACCGCTACGGCGAATACTTAGTTAAATACGACGAACACGTGAGATCGGTGAGCACTTGGACTTTCTCTCAGCGGCGGAACCAAGCAACGACGCGCGTTCGCAGGAGGTAAGACGGACGTTCGACGAGCGCACGTGAGAAGACGGATCTGCCGCGCCACGTAACGCAAGTTTGAAAGTACGCTCGACCTTAGCGGCCACCCCCGACCGCCCCCGCGCGACGAGGTGAGTGAGGCACGCCGATGGGCTCTCGTCGTTTATTTCGGGAGCGCGCTCGCGACCTCCCTCGGACTCGGTCCCCTCACTTTTGTATACTCGCGCCGTCGAAAATAGCCGCGGCGCAAGGTGGGCACGCGCGCCGCGGCGAGGGCCGACGCGAAATCGGAGGCGCTCCCGAAGCTGCGTAGTGTTAAGCGGAAAAAATGCGATCCCGTCGCACCTCGCGAACGCGGCCGCGGCGTATTCGTTGCTGCGGTTAATTCGCTGGAAAACGAGCGAAGGGAGAAAATGCGATGGACGCGCGCACGCGTCTTTGAATATTCTCTCCTCTCCCTTTATTCCGTTCTCATCGGGACGACGAACCGCGACCGCGAGTCAGAAGAAACTACATTTCCGATAATTCGATAGGATGCAGCGCGTCTCGCTCATTCAATTTCGGGAACACCTTCCGTAAATGTTTCATCTCTCGACCACCCGAAGCAGCGAACGATTATAAATCGTAAGCCACATTTCTGTCAGCTCGGGAGGATGCGCTTTCGCTTCGACGTTCCACTTTTCTAATTTCGGCGCGGCGATATTTCTTATCTCCTCCCCGTTTATTTTTTCCGCGGATACTTCGCTCTTGACGATTGGCCGCTCTCGTCCGTCGGTCCGTCCGGTGTGAATCGCTCGGTACGAAGGAAAAGTGAATCACGTTTCCGCGAAAATAATCGCGCTCGCAACGGACAATGAGAGAGGAGCGCGAGGCGGCGCTCTATTTTCGTCCACTGGGAACGACTTGTCCTGGAAACGTTTGCCTTATTCACGATTCCGTCGTCCGAGCAGCGACAGCGGAATCCACTCGGAGGTCCGACGTTGGACTCGCGGATTTCGCGGTGCACGCGACGATATATCCCTCCGCCACGCCGTCCACGGCGAATAAACGCTTGCGCAAACGCCGCAACGAGGCGATAATCCGCAATTACGCATGCACGACGCAGCCGACGAAAGCAGCGGCGAAAGAGGATCGCCACATCGATCATCGCCGAGGATCATAGAGAGAGAGAGAGAGAGAGAGAGAGAGAGAGATCGTCCTTACAATCCCGCCGAGGCAACGTGCGGCGCGCCGGTGTTACCGCAAGCTCCTGCGAGCGCATTCTATCGCGAATTTAACGTCATCGCGCTTACTTATCACCGTCGCTCAGTGATAATCTTAATTACAGATAAAAATAATCTTAATCTGCCGAGGAAATACGGGCGGTCATTCAAGTAGGCTCTTACGCGACAACGTAACTCGGGACACAAAGTAAAGGTGACAGAGCGTTTTCTCATTCGCTGGCATTTCTCATCCTTGTTATTTAGGAAATTGAACGAACTTACGGTGAAGTTCGATTTTAATTACGCTTTCTCGTCCGGATGGATATATGTAGTCGCGCTTCCCCAACAGAATATTTATAAACAGAGAATAAACGCGCGTGTCTTGTCGACCAACACGCGCACATCACGTTGCCTTGACGACTCCGTCAACAACGCCGCTGCTCGCGCTAGCGCCGTCATGATTTAAACATTGCCAAATCTGAAGTGAAGGGAACGGAAGGGAACGGGTGGGAGTGTCCATCCGGACGAGAGAGCATAATTAAAATCGAACTTCACCGTAAGTTCGTTCAATTTCCTAATTATGCAGGTTCTCGTCCGGATGGATATATGTTGATGTTTAACCCGCAGATTTGGCAGAAGAGCACAGTAAAGATAGACAAGAAGACTGTGCTGGGACCGTTAGCAGACAAATTATGCAGAAAAAAAGTGAGAGTTATGCGATGGAAACTTTACGTAGTAAGAATGGTGGAGTGCGAAAAGAGAAGCCGAAACACTCGGTCTGTTATAAGAACGAGCAAAAACATCGGAGGATTTACTCCAACCGGCCGACTACGACTCGAATCTCGTCTATATTAATGCCTCTGCTGGCGCGGCAAGCTGGACGTCTTGTCCTGTTTGGGCTCTGGTACGTCGATTAGGCGCGCTAGCTTGTCCTCAAGACCCGCTAAACGAACCCGGGAAGGAGAACTCTTACGCTTCTTAGATTTATGAGAAGATTCACCGGCATTCAAAAAGACGACGAACTACACGACACTACTCGAAACGGTCCAGAGTCCCGTTGAGGGAAGGAGCAACAGAAACACAATGACGGCGCTAAGCGCGAGCGCAGCGGCGTTGTTGAGCGGAGTCGTCAAGGCGACGAGATGCGCGCGTGTTGGTCGACAAGAAGACACGCGCGTTTATTCTTTGTTTTGAATATTCTGTTGGGGAAGCGCGACGGAGCGCGACTACATATATATATCCGTCCGAACGAGAACTTGCATCACTTATGATAAAAAGCATCACTTTGTTACTCGGCAGCAACGTGAGTATTATTATCGTTGAAGGAAGAATTATTGCCGCGGCTTTTCTTCGATCGCAATCCGACGGCAATCTTTATGGAGGTATCGACCTGTAAATCAATCCTCTCGGAGCCGCGCGACGTCAGGCGCGATTTATCGAGTTACTTTGACCGCCGAAGTTTCGCAAATTATTCCCTACGTCTGATTTCACCGAACGACCGAGTGAAGCGTTCGCCGCGTCTCGCGACAATCGGCGACGTGAGCAATTAGCGAACTCGGTGCGCAGCGCGCTTTTTCAGCCGACGCGGTGGTAATCGGCCGCTCGCGAGTGTGTGCTGGCGTGCTGATACGTATTTTACGAGCGGGCTCGAAGATTTAGGATTAGACGTGCGGCCGCGGCCTCAAACGCGCGGCGAAAGTGCGCGTGCGACTTGTTGCGGTCCGCGCACGTGGTGCTTCGCGTCTGTGAGGCCAGGCGAAAATTGCCGATTGCTTGGATCTGCGACCGCGACGATATAAATCACCGCGACGTACATCCTCTGTTTCGCGCAATTGCGAGTCGCGAATTCCCGGCGCGGCAGCGCGCGAAAAACCGAGGAAAACGGCGTCCCGACGTTCCTGCGTGCGTCGATTTCTCGCGGAGATACGGCCGTTCGAAAGACGACTTTGAAGGAGGCGGCGTGTGATCCTCCGTCGCCGGTCGGAGCCACGCACGCGTAGCGCATTGAAGCACGCGAGTGTCGCGGACTTCACACCTCTCCAAAGTCCGAGCGTGCAATGTCATCGGCGACCCCCCCCCCTCCCCCCCCCCGTCAGTCGTCGTCAGCCGATTTCCGCCGGTCGCTAATAACTTGGCGTAGAAAAGTCGCAGCGACACGGAGTAAATTAAATCAGCTAGTAAATTAAGACAGCTTGGACTGTCTCGCGTCTCCGGCGATGGCAACAGTCGCTCTTCTGTGTCGCCGATCGAGTTGGTGATTATTTATCGACATAGTTGGGTTCTCGAGATTCCGAAATTCAATCTTTTCTTTTCTTAATAAAAATCAGTCGGCGTTATTTCGAGGTCAGTATATATGATTGAGAGAACGATTTAAGTTGAGTCTCATTCAATCGAATCGGAAAGATTGCATAAAAATATTAGAGACTTCGCATAAAGACTTTAAAGTGTTGCGTGCTTTAACCTTTAGAGGGTCGAGAAACCACTACAGTGGTGGTAGACAACAGTTGGTTGCATTCATGTTCAACATTCATCTACTTATGTGTGTTATAGATATTCACGTATCCAGATACAAGTTTGTACCCCCTGCCCTCTCCCCTTCCCTCTATTTGCAATTTTTCTTCATAAATGCGAGTTAGCGGAAATATGTAAATAAATAATTACGTGCTCACACATACGCTCACATGCATATGATAATACACACACACATACACGCTACACACTCTCTACGTCCACGTCGTTGGCTCTAGATAACGCTAAAGGAGAGCATTATCGCGCGCACGTGTAAACAGAGATTTGCATTGCGCGCGACGCATCGCCGTTAAATGTCACTGTCTCAGGCTGAACCTCCTCGGCGCCTAAATACCGCGAACGTGACCCATTCAACGTAGTTCGAGAGAACAGAGCGGTCGCTTTTAGCGCTTCAATCGCGCTGCGGCCACACTTGGCTCGCGGCGCCGCGGCGACCTTCGGCTTCTGAGAATACACGAGAGCCGCAAGTCACGTGTCCCCCCGCGCCATCGACTTATCGGGCGATTTATTGAAATATCGCGCTCATCGCGTGATACATAAATTCACCACCATTACCATCGTCGTTGTCGCCGTCGCACGACAAACGCTGCTTCGCGATTGCTTTTTGCCGGGGCGGTTGCGACAGCGCCGTGGCATGTCGAGCGGACGATGCAGATATATGAGCGGTGATCGCACGCATAATACAGCCATAAATATGTGTGTCTCAATGTCGCGCATATACCTCGCGTGGAATCGCGCGCGCGCGCGCGCGCGCACGATTATGAATGTAACATTTATCTCGCGCGTGTTCTTTCAGCTCGCGTTTAACAGCTCGCGTAATTCGCGCGTCAGACTCCGCGACGACGATGGCGCAAAAGAGTCCGGTGTTGCTTTGTGCGCGATAAAAAATCATGGACAAACAGTCTAATATTAAAATGTTATGCGATATCCGAGCTACCGTCGGTCGGACTCCCGCCTGTTGCGAACAAATTCACGTCGCGCAATTGTCGCGCGGAAAGTTACGCCGCGCACTCGCGGGAACTCCGCGAGACTCGCGTATTGCCTGCGAAAAAAAATAAGAAACTCTGAATCACACCGATTCCCAAATAACCCCGCAGTCTTCTCCGTGTCCCTCAGTTTCGTATCCGGGCGCTTTCGAAAAGCATCGTGAGAGAGGGAGGGAGAAATCGGGCGATTAATTAAAACGAGCGAAACGAGCTCATCTTTCCAGCCAGCATTGAAATTCGTTAGTCAAATATGTACATTAATATCTGCGCACGGCACGATTGCAGTGCGGAGTTCCAAACCGCGAGTGGAAGTCATCAATGACGTGGTGCAAATCAATCATTATTATCATCATCATCGTCGTCGACGACGACGATACGGCTACGACGATCGACATTGCTCTTTTTGCACTTGGCGCGTCTCGTTCGACCCAACAATGACGACGACGACGATCTTTACATAACCCGTCGCGGGTTCGGACGTGCGATAACGGTTATCAGACAGGTCCCTGGTATCTATATCTACATCTCTCTCTCTCTCTCTCTCTCTCTCTCTCTCTCTCCCGGCGCGAGCGTTTAAAAAGTACAGAACGATTATGCAATGCGGCAACCATACGATGATACGCCGCGCCGCAACGCGGTGCGTCTCTCGTGAGAGCGAGAGAGGCTAAGTTTAGAGTGCCGCGATATGCGCCGCGATATATGCCGCCACCGCTGCCGCCGCCTTCATCTCCCGCGCCCGACACTTGTTGGATAACGAAATCACGAGTGCCGCGAGCCCGACGCACCACTTGGAGGCCGCGAGAACGAACGACGCAGCAGCGTCGTTCCTCATGCCGCACGTGTTGTAGACGGCACTGGAAGGTACTCGCCGTCGTGTCGAGCTACTCGCGGCTTCATGAATGCCTGCGAGCGTCCGTTAGATCGAGAGAGAGAGAGAGAGAGAGAGAGAGAGAGAGAGAGAGAGAGGGAGAGCGAGAGAGCTATCGCGGACATTTTCGGCTATGCGCATTCGTCATATGGCTGTTGCTCATCTGAGAAATAGCTTGACAGCTTGACGTTCCGTTTGGAACGTCCGCGCACGCGCGGTAACGTTCCGCCCGGTATTATACGCACAATCAGCAAGAACACTACATAGTTCAGATGATTCATCGGCCACGGTGAATGCGTGTGTAGAAACGATGCGGCTGGCCGAAAATGTCTAATAACTCTCGATCTGGGAAATGTTCGGGCATTAATAAAGCCGTGTGTGGAGAGTTCGGCGAGCTGGAAAGCGCCGTGCGCGATAACAGCACCGCTGCAGACGCTGCAGTATCGCGAAGTGAGTCGGTGAATTATTTTCGAGATATCAGAGACTCTATAAAGGGATTTTCGAGAATGCATTTCGCGGCATTCCGGCGATCCTCCGGCGGTACGCTTGAGTATTATTGCGTATCCGGAAGAGTCACGTTGCAGAGACACGAGCGACGGTATCTATCGGCGACACGCGCGTGCGTGAAAATCATCATCTCATTTGGAATCGCCACGAGCGAGTAATTGACTTCTCGAACAGGTAGGTTTTCGAAACCCCAGCGCGATATCACTCCCGGGAGAATTCCAAATAAGTCCGTGAGCGCGTGGAGCCGGGCGACATTGGCGTGAACGAATGTTCACTTCGGTTCGGCGCGCAGTGTCTGACCGAAAAAGTCCTCTGCGAAGACGGTGCGCGTCTTCGCAGAGCCACCGGTCCCCGCGGTTGACTTTGACCCCGAAGAGGCGGGCGTGGACGACGACGGCACGGAGGCGAACGCGATCAGCGAAGCTGGAGGAAAAGAGGGAACGCTGCAAAGAGGAGGAGAAGGAGGAGAAGGAGGAGGAGAAGGAGTGGAGGAGCAGGAGGGACCGAAGACGCAGAGGACGAAGACGCGAGCGTGAGCGTGGTGATCGTGTGACGGAGTCGGAATTGCGACGCAAGCCGGAGCCGGTCGTGCCCCTCTCGTCGCACGCGACGATTGGTCCACACGCTTCGTGTGTGTTCCGCGTTGCAGCTGCCGTTGCTATCGGCGCTGCTGCTGGCAGCGCATTCAGGATACTGCGCACCAGAGTATCGGCGCCTGTATACGCGCTGCTGCATACAATCCTGGCAAGTCAGTCGGGCTACTCGTGCGCGCCTTTGGCTCCGACCTACGTGTGCCAGCTCGTGACTACTGATTAATCTTTCAGCAATGACGCGACCAGAGGTTGCACCACCGGTGACGTCGGTCGCGCGCGCGCGCGCGCGCGAGCCCAACTTTGTCTCTGTCTCCGTTTTCCTGCTAGCGTTAACGAGGGAGAATTTGCCAAATCCGAAAGAACGCAGGCACGTTGGTGGAATTAGTAGCAGCTCGAACGAGCTGCTGACTGAGCGCGATGTACAGTCCGACACGATGTACGATGAATTTATCTTCGCTGTCGAAAACGAACCGAGAGAGTAGTCGTCTGGTCTCCTTGCCGTGGATGAGCGAATCATCGCGCGCCAGAGCCCGCAATTTTCTCGTCAACTTGTTCGAGCAATCCAACGCGCTTGCCAAATTCGCATTTTCCTCATTGATGATTCTTTGTGTAGGGAGTAACACTAATTTGTCACGTAAGTTTGATTCGTTTAATAGAGATACAAACATTTCTCCCACCCTTAGAGAGAAGATCGCCGTTGGTATCATAAAGAGCCAAACTTATGATATTTTTATGAAAAAAATAAAAAGAAATATTTTTTTAATATAAGATATTTCACTTATGCTATATCAAGTCAGAGAAGGGATAAGCAATCGCAAATATATGTGTATGTGTGTGTGTGTGTGTGTGCGTGCGTGCACGAATAAAATTATATAATTAAAATTGTAAGATTGTGAGGAGTCTTCACAAAGAAACGTTTGTATCTCTCACCGATTTTCACGGCCTTTGGATATGTAGTGCAGCTAAAAATAAGAGACATATGCGAAAAAGCACGCGTAAAAAAAACACGTGTCTTTTATTTTTAGCTGTCCTACAATAGACTCAAATACTAAGTCAAAATCTCAGTGAGGCGCATTTACGTTTATATTTCCTTGTGAATTAGATACATAATGAAAATTCGAAATTCCCACTATCGCGTCCGCGACTGCATTAGTAAAAAATAAATCTGACGGTCGAGAAAAATGGTCTTGAGCAAATAACGACAAGTCAAATGGCCGAAATATTTCCGAGCAAATAATACAAGGCAACGATATGCCAGATAGTTAATTTCTCTTTTGGCCAAGTAGTGCGAGTCAACAATAAGTCAGGCGCTCGAAAATTTTTCTTGAGCAATACAAGTTAATGTTTTTTGAATATTTAATGTAATAAAATTTAATCCTGCATGTATCAAATCGTGATACTGTTCAACTCTTGGAAGTATCAAAATATTTATACGTAAAATACTATTTGTCTTTTATTTTCAGTTGCTCTAGAACATATCCGAAGATTCTCGAAATTGGCCAGAGGCACTTACAAACCTTTTCTTGTCAGACACACTCGAAGCGACACGAAGCATGATTGCGCATCCTACGAGTGCGCAAACGCTCGCGCAGTTGCAAAGCCAGAAGAAGAAGTACGTAAAACGACGGGAAAATGTCCCTCCCACCTGCCCCGCGTCGGCGCCTCATTGTTTATGCCTCCTCCGCATCTCGAATTCATTTATTACCCGCACGGATAACAAATTGCCGGCTATTTGTCGAGCGCGAATGATCGTAGATTCGCGCGTTTAACACCACGAGTTTGTGTCGAGAATAACGTTGATTTACGTAGCCTAGATAAGTGTTTACTGTCTCATTATGTACCTCTATTCCCCGCGCCCCTTATTCGCCGCGATTAACCCACGAAACAGCATAGTCTTGCGAGACGAAAGGAGTGACATTACTTGGAGCTTTTATATATACCAGATACATCTCAATTTAGAGATGTAACGAATTATTTTTAGAGAATAATTCGACAAATTTCTAATTAATATTTATCTTTTACATTTATGCTTCATAAAAACTTCAAGTAATGTTCGTAGAAGCTCCAAAGAAGAGATTCATACGTATATATATATATATATATATATAGAACATATTTATATTGTATATAAGTATATAAATTTATATTATAATGTATATTTGTTTAAATATATATAATATAAATGGTGTGTGTGTGTATATATATATATATATATATATATATATGTATATATTGTATTCCTTGTATTATATTGTATTACGTATATTAATGTTATATATCATCTTATATCGATTGTTTCATATTTTCTATTGTAATATATAGTTTAATATTGTATAATAATTTTATGTTAAAAATTTATACCAAAAAGAAGTAAAAATAAAATATTTAAATATAATATTTTGTCTTATTTCACTATGAACCTCCTTATTCCTAAAAACACGCCACTTCTTATATCATTTCTTAAAAATGCTAAAAATCTGAATCCCAAACTTTATCATTTATCCGAAATTTCACTTTGGTATCAGGGGAACATAATGACCGAAGAGGTATCTTGAATTCCCAGTGGGAAATTAAAAATTTCACATTTTCCCGATTCCGCGTTTTCGTACCAGGAGAACATAATAATCGAAGAGGTATTCATAATTTCTGGCAGGAAATTTAAAATTTCAGATTTTCTCGATTTCGCGTTTTCGTACTAGGAGAACATAATAACCGAAGAGGTATACAGAATTTACGGTGAGAAATTTTAAATTCCAGATTTCCTCGATTTCGCGTTTTCGTATTAGGAGAACATAATAACCGAAGAGGTATACAGAATTTATGGTGGGAAATTAAAAATTCCAGATTTCCTCGATTTCGCGTTTTCGTATTAGGAGAACATAATAACCGAAGAAGTATCAGGAATTTCTGGCGGGAAATTAAATATTCCACATTTTCTCGATTCCGCGTTTTCGTACCAGGAGAACATGATAACCGAAGAGGTATTCATAATTTCTGGTGGGGAATTAAAAATCCCAGATTTCCTCGATTTCGCGTTTTCGTATTAGGAGAACATAATAACCGAAGAAGTATCAGGAATTTCTGGCGGGAAATTAAAAAATCCAGATTTTCTCAATTTCGCGTTTTCTAACTAGGAGAACATAATAACCGAAGAGGTATCCGGAATTTCTGGCGAGAAATTTAAAGGATTTAGGATTTCTTCTATGTTTGGATATGAAAAAGTAGTGACACAAATAAAAAACACTGAGTTTATATTCAAATGCATTTTATTGCTTAATTATTTTTTTAATACAATAAATCGTAATACTAAATGATACATAAAATATATTTTGCAATATATATTTTACATTACAATATAATACAATATATAACAATGTAATATTATAATATATAATATATATATATATAATATATTGTTTTAGAAAAATATATTAGACGCTGTTACACGCACGATGCTATTATACACGCGCGCACAACATTAAATATATATACAATATACTAGATAACGTTAAATTTTAATATATATATATATATATATGTAGACATATATGTATCTGAGACATATACACACACCTGTGGTTTGATAATTGACCTAAATCGATTTTTGATGTAGTATGAAAAATGATATCGAAACATTAATCAAAATGCCTTACAAGGCCACAATTTTTTAAGATGACGATACGTGTAAACAAGGAAAACGGAAGCAGACGCTTTATATCGATAACACATATTTCTCTCTCTCTCTCTCTCTCTCTCTCTCTCTCTCTCTCTCTCTCTCTCTCTCTCTCTCTCTCTCTCTCATATGAGTCGAGATAACCGCCTCCCGTCTGGCTCACGATTTCTTGTTGATTTTACGTTGTCGCCGTATGCGCCCTGTTGAGAAATCTCAGAGAAAAGCGGATATCGCACAACACATTGTTTGTTCACATAATGGCACAACTGTCTTTTTGCTGTATGATCATTTTCCATTTGGATATATCGGACTTAAACTTAACAATAATACAATACAATAATTTTTCGTAAATGGGGCGATGCATGAAAACGTTACTCGCGGAATTTTTTAACACTGCGATATATATATTTCATGAATAGATTTATAAATACTTCTCTCTCTCTCTCTCTCTCTCTCTCTCTCTCTCTTCTTTTTTATTACATCATTTTTTAATTAACCTGTCTATTCTGTAAATTATTCCGACCGGGATCGACTAAATCCGTTCGCATGAAACAGACGACCGTTCCGCTTCGTCCGTTCACGTTTATGAGGAAGATAGGCGGACCTCTCGAAATCGCGGATAACGCCCGGCTGAAGAAACACGGTAACGCTCGTTACCGGCAACGTGTTCCAGAACTGCGTCCCAGAATCAACATTGAACCGGCGCGCAGTATTTGCACAGTTGCTTCTCGCACAACCTCACGCGCGCGAGACTCTGTCGCGCGATGCTTCGTTTTTTCCATTCAAACGCGCCGTTAGATCGGCGCCGAAATTGAACGGGCCGGGGATTGAATGCGAAGGGAGACGAAACTTGTCGTCGACCGCGGCGGAGTACGGACTCTGGTTAGTCACCGATAGGAAGAAGCCGCGATAGTTCAGCCGAGATCGCGCTCGCGCTGCATACACTCGGAAGTCTCATCCGGTCGTCTTTCGGCGACGTCGCGAAGTCCGATCGCCACCGGAGAAGCTTACAGAAAGAGACGGAGGTACGAGGCGAAGGAGGAGGAGGAAGAGATATGAACTGCGACTATGATCGGAATGTAAACGCTGACGCGGCCGTGACATCCTCGGGAAATCCTGCACGCAAATACGCGATGCAACGCGATTCAGCAGATCGAAGCGACGCTGAATCCTCCTCTTATCGGATTGCCGTTGCGTGCGTCGAAACATCGTCCCGGCAGGAAACTTTGCGAGATTATTATGTATTAACATTATCAAAGAATATGTTATTTCTCGAAATAACACCGTTACACGTCGCAAGTAATAAGATTGAAGAAAGGAAGAGAGGGGAAGAGAGAAAGAGAGAGAGAGAGAGGGAGAGGGAGAGGGGGAGAGGGCGGGAGGGAAGGAGGGAGGAAGGGAGAGAGAGATAACAGGCAACGCGCGCGCACTCGACAGATTATAACGGTCATTGAGCTTCGCTTTTTGTGCACTTTTTGCGCGCGTCTCTCTGTTTTTTCTTCTTCCCGACCGACGAATCGATCTCTATTCGGGTGTATCGCGAATAACGGGAGATCGTTCGGCTATCGCGGCCGCACGAAATTGGCATTCGCATGGTAATGCGCGCAAGCTGCGCTATCCTCCCTAACCGAATATCGCGAACTTACGCGCACTTGTACCAACAGCCGCTTGAAAGGCGTTATTTTTGTGAAATCTACGAAGATAAGGGCGATATCGTCGTTCACCACGTCCAGCCACGTCGATGAGTGTGCACGCGCGCGCTTCTTTTTTTTCCTTTTTCCTTTTTAGTCGAGGGTGAAAATTCCGTCGAACGGCGAACGCGAGCGAAATCCGACGTAACGCGCCGCGCCGTATCGCGTCGCGTTACAATGAATCTTTCGGACGCGCCGACAGTTCTCCGTCTCTCTACGTGCAAACATATTCGATCCCGATAGCGCGTCGCGGTTGAGTGAAATTCCTGACCGCTCGAGATGCTCACCCGAGATTATCCCTCCGCTTAAAAGGTTCGCGGATCGACATCAGCATCGATGCTTCGCCCTCGGGCGCCCACGAGCGAGATTCCGTAGCCGAAGTTCGCCACCTCCGCCCTGCGAGATGATATCTCGGATATTCCGGACGGACTCGCGACGCGACGATATCTCCGCGAGCGCGCGGGCGCGTAATTCTTTCGCCAGAATTCGTACAAAATTTCTTATCAGAATCTCCCGCGGAATTTCCCGCCCCCTCAACTGCGGGGCGACGCGATATGTAGTTTCAATATGGTCGGGAGATAAGCGGATCTCTCTCCCGTCCGCCGCGATCCGTCCATTCTTCTCCGTGGAAAGGCGAAGGCGAGCGGTCGCGACGCACCGGAAAATAGAGGAATTTCACCGCGGCGCAATTTGGCGAGATATTTAACTGTGACGCACTTGGACGGCGGTCGCGCGCGCCGACTCTCGCGGCGGAACCGCGCGCGAATAATTCTCTCGTTACGCGCGGAAATTTAGAGACGCTGAGGTCGCTTGATTTATGTCGTCGGTGCAATCGTTAAGCTTTACGCTTCTATTTGTCGGCGTGCGAGCCACGTGCGAAAGGAAGACGGAAGGACGAAAAAAGCCTCTATTTAAGCCTCGTTCGTGTCGTTTCTTTCTGCCTCGTCGAAGCTCCGCGTATTTGTGTCGTGTGCCTGCGCTCGCTTCGCTGCATCCGTCATGCCCCGGGTCAGCAGCACTTTTGCGTATTTCCCGATGAGATAAGGATGTTTAATAGTGCGCTTTGGATGTTAATTTATACGCCCGAAGATGGGCCAAGCTCTAGCGCGCTTATTTATGTAACGAATCTAAGTCTGAAAATTGCCTCATCTTCCCGCTAACTATAGATCGCGCGGACCCGTTTGCCGGTGGTGGTCTGAAATACGCG
Organism: Harpegnathos saltator; assembly: GCF_003227715.2. Classification (NCBI taxonomy): domain Eukaryota; kingdom Metazoa; phylum Arthropoda; class Insecta; order Hymenoptera; family Formicidae; genus Harpegnathos; species Harpegnathos saltator. Next base: position 664,955 of record NW_020230432.1, on the reverse strand, counting down.
CGGAAGATATGAGGGGGGAAAAAAAAAAAAACAATTACGACGCCGCCGATCGGGAAGGAGAAACGCGAGGCTCAAAGGGCTTAATTAAATTAATTAAACCTTTGTATCTCTCTCTTTTTTTACAGTCCACCATTCGCGTGGCTGTAATAGCTTTGTCCATATTAACGTCACTGTCGTTCACTCGAAAAATCGCGGTAGGGTACCAATCCACGTGCTGCGCGTGGTACGAATCGCAAAAAAAAAAAAAAAGAGGAAAAGGGAAAAAGAGAAGGAGGGAGGGAGGGAGGGAGGGAGGGAAAAAGAGGAAAGAGAGAAAAACGAACATATCTGGATATATCCATTTTTTTGAAACTGAAGACTCAACAGCGCGGTAACATCGTTTTCTGGGTGAAAGGGAGAAACAGAAATGAAGGGACCGCCGCCGCGTTCTGGTTCCTTTTACGTCCATCTCGCGTTCGTTATCAAGCGCAGCATGCCGCACAACCAACAATTTTCCATAATTATCGAAATGCATCTACTCTACCCTTACACGTACACGCGTGCGCGCGCGCGTACTCATTTTAAGATAGGAAATATTCCATAGCGAAAATAGCGCGAGAGACGCATCGTATCAGCTCATTTTTAAAGGGGGAAAAAGCATTTCTCTGATATCGCGAAAATATTATGTCATACTTTCCTCTTTTCTCCTCTTTTGACGAGCGATGTATAATATTACATTTTACTGCGCCGTGTTCTCCATTGTGTACACGCGCGTTTAACTCTTCGATTACTTACTTTTCGATCCAAACATTCTTCCCTCAATCACTCTCCCTCCCACGGGAAAAGTCTCCGTTTATCCATTTACCGCGCGAGATGAAAGTATCCTATGAGGAGAAAGCGAGGAAGAAGGATCTCTCCTCTTCCTCTCTTCCCTCCCTCTACGTCGGGTACAATGAAGAGAGACAGAAAGAGACAGATTTAATTAGAATGACGTGGGAAGCACACGCCGCGCCCGCAGCTGTATGACATTTCTCGCGGAAATACGCGGACAGAGCAAAGATGGTTTCGCACTCGCTCGCGCGTCGCACGTCATTATGTCAACCGCGTTCCGAAGGGACCAGGGACTTCCTCCGGGCGTTTAGCTTTTCCTCCCTCCCTGCCTACCTCTCGCCCTTCCTCCGCCCAATTTTTCCTCAACTGCAACGCGCGCGCTCGCGCTTGCCGCGGCTGAAACAATACCGCGTCGGGGAAAATGAATCGAAACGCGATACGCGCCTTCGCGTGCGCGAGCGAGCGCGCTGGCCGAGTCAGTCTCGAGGAACAAACAGAAACGGACATCGGCGGTCGCGGTTATCGGCATCGCTACTGTAATTCGAGCGCGCGCGCAGATCCGCGCGGCTCCTATCCGACCGCACGTGTCATTAGCTACAACATCGCCAAGTGGACGGACCTCTATTGGTGCGCGGCGGATAATGAGGCGCACGCCCGGCGAAACGAGCCGCACGCACACACACACACACACACACACACGCACGCACAAAACAGAAGCGCAGCGCGCGTCGGCGGCATCGCGATCTCGAGATGCTCCACTTCCCTAATTGTCCCCAGAGTCAGCGAGTCCTCGGCGATGTGATCCGTTTACGAGCCGCCGCGCGACTCCAACACGATCCGCGGGTATTAGACGCGTTTCCATATTTATTTATTAAACGGCGAAATCGCGCGCGCGCGCACGCGCTGGCTCGCTCGCAACAAGCCGCGCGCGCGCGCGTCCGTATTATATCACAAACGACGGCACGCGCGTTATGAACATCCCGCGCGAGGGAGTCCCGCGCGGGAATCGAGATAACTCCATTTTTGTTCCCGGCGCCGCGCATTCCCATGCGAAATGATTAAAACTCTTTGTGCCGGCGGAAATTCCTATCGGAAAATTCATACTTTCTCCGCCGGCGATCTCGCTCGGCGCGGATTCCGAAACGCGCGTGCGATCGTGTTAACGAGCGCGCGTACTGCGCGCCCGCATGCGCGGGCCGCCGATCGCGTTATGCGAATGACGCGCGTGTATCGTGTGCGTGCGGATAGACGTGTGCGCGTTAGAGCGGCGTGAAACGCGCGTTAGAGGACAAGGCGACCCGCCGAGGCTTCGGCGACTTCGGCCGGGCGTGGATCGACGGATCGCGCGTCATTGGGCGCGGAGAAGAGAAAAATTAGGGACACGTCGCGCGAGAGAAGGACGAATACGGCGGACGTTGAACGTTCGGCGAGAGGCGAGAACGAAGAGGAGCGCAGAGACAGAGAGAGAGAGAGAGAGGAGAAGGGGGAGGAGAAGAGAGAGATTACTTCGGAGGAGAAGGGCAGTTAAATGGCACGAGAGGTCAGTGCCTCGAATCGGGGGCCCAATTGGTGCTACGCAGATGCATCGCACAAGGATGAAACGCCTCTGGCCGCGGTCGGTGACGTCCAGCACCGCGCAGCGGCTTTTCCCCTCACCTTCGAGGTGAATAATCGGGAAACAATGTTCCCAACACGCGGCACACGCGGCTCGGAATTTCGCCGCACGGAGAGCGGCTCGATAAAATCACGCGGGCGCGGCAGCTCCGATTGTTATTGATTGAACCGCTCGTGAAACGATCAAGGGATCTCTTCTCCGTTTCGCCGGGGATACTTGAGATATCTCGAGAGAACGCGACTCTCAGTCCAACTAATGTCGATCTTCGACGAACGCAGTTTCGCGCATTCGCGTTATCTCTATCGCTGTGCCGCGTATTCGACTCCGTGGAAACGCCGTTCGTTCGGCGCGTACGCTTTTATTCGGTCCCTGCGTGTCTAGAGAGAGAAAACGGGAGAAGCCGATCTCGCTGTAATTACGTGTACTCCAATTATACGCGAAATTTGAGAAGGGACGTAAAAGGAATGCGCTACTTAAAATGATGAATTCTAAACGACGCCATTACCGGAGAACTGTCCCGCCGTTGCGCAATCGCAGCCGCCAGTTCGTCTTTTTCTTTCCGCTCATCAATTACTTAGCTAAGGAATATTAACTAGTCGTCGTTATGCGCGCATTAAATCTCTCTCTCTCTCTCTCTCTCTCTCTCTCTCTCTCTCTCTCTCTCTCTCTCTCTCTCTCTCTTTTCCTGACTAATACAACCGTTCACTCGGATCATCGTAATCACCTTCGATCGAGGAGTCGCGTCCCACGCAAAAAGAAGTCTCGCACAATTAAATGCGCGTTCCGCGAATCGCGATTCCGCATAATCGCAATCTCGATCTCGGCACGTGATCTTTCACGCTATCGATTATAAAAATAGTATAATTATCGTTCCTCTCTCGCGCATGGCAGTTGATAAGAACGGCGGACTCGCGGGGAAGAGTCGTCGCGTATTTCGCACGTGCGAATTTTCACGACGAATTATACCGATGTGCCGCGGAGGGGAAATGTTTTCCTTTGTTTAAATACATTGCTAATTACACATTGCTGGTCGCGGCAAGAAGCGACGAATCCTTGCCGGAAAAGTGCCCGCTTCGCCTCCGAAAAAAAGAAAAAATAAAAAGAAAAGAAAGAAAAAAAAGAAATTCGAGAAAATCTGAAAGATACACACGCGTCGCTTCTTTGCGAAGCGACTGGCGGCGCAGCGCAGCGCGTTTGGATCGATCAATAACATTCTTCGCGCGTCGTAATTCCCCGCATATCTCACGCGCCGAGTGTTTCATTAGTCGGAGCCTTTATTCGCCATGGTTATCCGAAGCTTGGCCTTTCGGGATCAGCCATGATGACATGACCCCGCGCTGAACTCGCGGGGGTTAGCCGTCACAGATTATACTCGCGCATACTCGCGCGTCGGAGCGATAACCCTCGTCTGGTGCATTGTGTGCCGGGACGCCATAGAGACGACGGCTTTGTCGAATTACAGAAGTGTGAATAGCGGCCGTTTAACATAATAACAATCGAATCCTTGCGCGATACGTAAACATACCGTAGGGACACCGCCCGCTACCGGAGGAAACGCGCCCGCAAAGGTGTGACGAGATTCCGACGGCGATTAGAGCGCGTGTTTTTCTTAAACGCGCCGGGTAGGCGCGAGAGTTAACGCGAGTGGCCCCGATTGCAGTTACGCGGCTCCGCGGCCCCGAGGAAGTCCCTTCGCAGCGCCATCCGGGGAGGTTTTAGCCGATAGGAGTCCGGCATAACCCCAGGCCCTTCCCCGAGGGTCTGGAGTATCCATGATGGATTTCCTCCTCGTCAAAAGAAAAAAAAGAAAAAAAAGAGTTAACGCGAGTGCCATATACTACTGTGATCAAAAAGTATCCGAACTTTATTTTTAAACATCAAAATTACCATCCACTCGTCAAAATTCTTATAGTCTCCTTCAAAGTAGTCCCCATTGCTTGCAACGCACATATGCCAGCGTTTGATCCAGTCCTGGAAACATCGCTCACACGCGGCAGACGGTATGGCCTTTAATTCATGCAACGATTTTTCTTTGATGTCCTCAATCGATTCGAAACGCGAAGTTCGCGAAGTGGTTTTTTTCAATAGGGGGAACAGGAAAAAGTCGCAGGGAGCCATGTCTGGTGAATATGATGCTTGCGGAGCGACATTCGTTGAGTTTTTTGTCAGAAATTCACGCACAAGTGTCGAAGTATGCGATGATGCGTTGTGATGCAAAATCCACGAGTTGTTTTCCCACAATTCCGGTCATTTCTTACGGACTGTGTGCTGGCACGATCCAAATGATATTCCAACGTCATCTGCTATCTCTCGCACAGTCAATCGACAATTTTGGCGCCCCAATTCTTTCACTTTCTCAATGTGAGCGTTATCCGTTGACGTTGATGATCTTCCATAAAATGGTTTTCGACAAACAATTATCGCCATAAGCTTTTTGCAACATTTTGAATGCGTTTGTTGTGAACGAAATTTCGTTCGCGACACAAAATTTCAAACAAATTCTTTGCTCCATATTTTTCGACATCGTAAAAATCGCCGTGCGCAACAATCTTCACTGACACAAACAACTGCCACTTTCAAACGGCTTGAAGGAACGCCATGATTTTTTCACCAAATGTGAAGGACATGTACAGTCTGTAAAGTAAGAGCGTGCACGGGTTAATGTGTAGAAAAATTATTTATTTTTAATGATTTTTAAGTACATGGATTTGTTGTACTCCATGAGAAGAAAAATGCTTTTTACCATTAATAATGAGTCCAATCACCACCGGCATTGATAATTGCCTGGCATCTCCGAGGCATACTTTCCACTAAGTTGACTGCGTATTCGTTCGGTAAAGACCTCCGAATGAGACGAATTTGTCGTGTCAGCTGCTTCAAAGTGCACACTCTTTTTCCTCGAAGCTTGTGCTTGAGATATGCCCACACATTTTCAATGGGATTTGCATCTGGCGACTGCGATGGCCAATCAAGTGTGACGATGCCAGACTGCTCTTTCCACTCGGTGCAAAGCTTGCTCCGGTGTTTTGGCTCGTTGTCTTCCTGTAAGATCCAGTCCTCGTTCTTTCTTTTATGAAGCATCGTTCAGCAGTCGGCAACAAACACTTTTCATAAATTTTAAGCATTTTCACAATTCTTTTTTCCATATTCGGCGTCACTTTGCCTATCGAGCGCCACGTTCTGGCAAAGTCATCGACATTTTTGATCTTCTTGTATTGCTGAACCCACTTAGCGACGAACGATTTTGACTTTCCCATGTATTTAGTAGCCACTGCATATGACATTTTTGGTCCTTTGGGGTGGGAACAAAGGAACACAGCCTCGTAGCGCGATGCGTATGCGGCACTCATGGCGCATGATTAACGTGTTTCTCAGGTTAGAGTTCGACGCCAACTGAATCTTTTGTGACAAAGCATTCACGACAAAGATTTCATCTATCGGCTCACAAAAAAAGACTAGGACGATATTTTAAGCCAACTGCCATTTATGCCGTGCACGCTCTTACTTTACAGACTGTATACCAACTCAAGAAAGCAAACGCGGATTTGATTCACGGTTTATCCGCGATTTTTAAAAAATAAAATTCGGATACTTTTTGATCACAGTAACAGATCAGTCCACGTTCTTTCGCGCAGAAAGTAGCGCAGAACAGCTCTTCATTGTTTAGATCATCCTACATTTCTTCTCGTGCAAAGAATGACGCAAAGCGCCGGCTCTCCATTTATTTACGCGGACACGGGATGAAAAATTAACGGCGTCACGCACTTACGCGAGACGCCGGTCCCTCCGGAGGAAAAGTGTGCGACGCGTGTTGATCGCGAGTGATCCTCGCGAACGATCATCGTCCTCCTCTCGAAATTCCGCCGCCCTACACTTCGACGTCGCAGGAGAGCGAGCACGCGAGGTGCGACCCACAGGCTTGCGACTGACCGGCGTCTCGATGTCGTACCGGACTCCTTATTTCGACCTGCTAACGTCCATTTATTCAAATGAGACACTCTGTACGCGTGTGCGATTCTTATTGTGACGTCGAATCATGCGCCACTCGCTGCCCGCGGATCCCACTTGCCACGTTCGCGCCAATTCGCGACGCTGCGACTCGCTCGCTGGCTCTCGCGCGCGCGCGCGCGCGCGTGCGTGTGTATCCATTCCGCGAAGCGCAACACACACGTAACGAATGTGCGATACTCATTAGGAGAGTCAAGGGTACGTTACGTGAGGAGTGCGGTTACAGTCCGCGTGTGTCTGGCGCGCGTTACGTCACCGCGCGAGCGCCGATCGGCGCGCATGCAACACGACATACGCATATACTACACGTGCTCTCTCTCTCTCTCTCTCTCTCTCTCTCGCACTCTCGTCGCGTCGTAGGAAAGAGCGCGGAAGCGCCATCGAGACACACACACACACCGAGCGAGACCAGCCGCGTCGATCGGCAGGAGGACGGCGGGACGATTCGCGAGCGATTATGAACATGAAATGTCGAGGACGGATTCACCGTGAAACCCGAGACGGAAGTTCTCTCCATCTCCTCCCAGACCGTCATCATTACGGCCATCCATCATCCGCGGCAACGTCGCGATATCTGGCATTTAAATGACCGGATAACCGAGAACCGAAATATAATTCCGTGGAAGGTCGAACTTGTCGGGGACGACGGAGCGTCGTCGAGCGTCGAGCGTCGAGCGTCGAGCACCGAGTGAACTCGGCTGCACTGCTGAGAGGAAGAACGCGGCCGCTCTCTCGCGAATTTCGGCGGGCACAGGGACTCGCTCGATGCGGAATTCAAATCGCGAGATGCCCGGCGAGTCAGCCGAGAAAATCGCCCCGGGCGAGAAATTCTACGGGGAGAAAGGCGGACGGACGAATGGACCGTCGCGTCGCGTCGTGCGGTGCGGTGTGTCACGCTGTACAGAGAAGGAGCGAATTGAGGAGCGCCGCGCGCTCGGCTATAAAGCGCAGCCGGCATGATTCTGTCGCAATTTACGGCGAGGAAATCGCAGCCTTGCTCCAGGCAAGGTAAATAGAGTGTTGACCACGAGCCCGGAGGACTGACAGCTGACAGAGTGCATTTTGAAAGGAGTAGACGGATACTTTCGGTACGGCGAGTACCCCCGACGCTCTCTACAGGCTGCGTCACAAGTCGCGTGTCCGCTTTCGCGCGCGCGCGCGCGGTCGCAGGTGACCGCGAAATGGTGACGACGAGCCCGACGCTCGTTCGCTCGCTCGCTCGCTCGCTCGCGTTATTCCGTCGTGAAACCCAATCGCCTGATGTTGCGCGTATTCCTCGACATCACCGGCGGAATCCGTCAGTAATTTTGTCAGTTTTATCAGCGACACGCACGCTCTTCGGCACGATTACTGCTCGTTCGTCAGCATGTTATCCCGATTCATCGCTCTCGACGAGGCACGATGCGATTTCGCGCTGCACTTTAAAATGCAGCGCGCAAGAGACTGAGAGAGAGAGACCATGGTTTGCACTTGGCAATTTTCACCCTAATCCCAAATTTAGGCTTCAACGAACTCAAACTCTGAGCCAATAACGAACGAAAAAGCGTTCTCACACCCGGTTGATCTACCCAACCGAATTTCGCGTGTATTTAATTATCGAGGCGCTCTGCGCCCCCCTGAACACAGAGCCTCGGTCGCGACGCGTCACACCGGCAGCGAATTTTTTCTTCCCCGAGAGGGAGGTTCCGTTCGACGACGAGGAGCGGCACGCGCCTTTGACACGTGACTTTTGGCGCATCCTGTATCGCTACGAGGCGTGTGCGGTCTACGCTCTTTCTTCGATTTAATTGCGTGCAACGTAAAACGGAGCCCTGCCTTTAACCTTTCGGAATTGCTATCCTTTTACGACGACCTATTACCGCAATATATCCGGGGGATTATTTATATAGCGCTCATGAGTTAGAACGGCGATGCTCGATCGTCGGGCGGGATCGAAACGCTCGCCGCCGATGCAGAGACCGGCTGTCATAATTCTCTCTATATCACCGACATACAACGGCCGCGAAACAATTAAGGGATCGCCTCTCCTTCGAGAGAAAGCGGCCCACAGCTACGCCTAGCAGATAGCAGAATCAGCAGATATCCGAGAGGCGTAATCGAACACACCTCCCTCGACGTCTAATTCTAATCCTCGACAAGCGTACTTCCACCACCGTCTTCAGAGCGGAACGTCTCGCGGCTCGGTTCCAGTTAACCCTTTCGTTACGGCAAACCCCAGCCATTCCTACCGGTCGGACGGAACGCAGAACGTCCAGTGGCAGATAAACGTGTCGAGAAATTGTGACACATTTTTTTTCCAAAGATCCACGCTCGACAACGGCTGGCTGACAATAGTTGGCCGACGAGCGCTTTGCAGCGGCTCATTATAGTCAGCTTTTGTGCCGAAAGAAAGTGCCCGCGAAAGTGTCCATCTTTGTCAATGTTTGCATAGGATTTATGCGTCGCCTGTCGGAGGACGTGTGTGAGAGCTCTTTGAATGATTAATTCAAGCCAATTTACATGGATGAGACATATTTTAGATATTCATGGGTCTCACTCGCGTGCGCCTGGTGCTGCGACTTCACTCGTCGCGAATTCTTCCGAGTCGGCGTAAAAATTTTCGCGTACGAGCAGCGAGGCCTCTCGTGCGCGCGTGGCGCGCGCGAGAGGCGCAGGACGGAACGTCGAAACGATGCTTTGCGAGAAATTGACGGATGAGGGAATCCGGATGGTAGCTTTTACCGGGCCGGTCGCGGTGGGCCCAAAGTCAGCGGAAGGTGAACGGGGCGAGAAGAGAGGGAGGCGGAAAGCCGTGATCACGAGATGATGATGTCGGCAACGTGGTCGCGTCGCAAGATCGCGCGCGAACACCGAGGCGGTAAGAAGAGAGCGCAGACGGAGAGACAGGTAGATGAAGGAGAACGGAAGAGGCCGGAGAGAGAAACGGAATGAGGCAGAGAGAGAGAGAGAAAGAGAGTTGACCGGGAGAGAATGAGATCGGCAAGATGAAGAGACGCGGCAACGACGCGGCCGGCGCTGCAGCTTCGTGCAAAAATAACGCGCAAAAGCCGCCACCGAGTCTCAACCGAGCGCGTCCGCAACTCGAAATATACACCGTGCGTAAAAGGGGATGCGAGAGGGAACGGCAAGAAGGAATTTGCAGATTGCACAGCGGCCGATCGGTCGTCCGACCAACCGCTCGCCCGGGCGCTCTGAAAATAGGAGAAGGGTCCTCTGCGCGAGTTCTCCCTTGGGGAATTAAAAAAAGCGTTATCATCTCAAAAACGGCCTGGAGAGAGAGAGAGAGAGAGAGAGAGAGAGAGAGAAAGAAAAAGAAAGAGAAAGGGCGAAGGGAGCAAGGGAGGGCACGAAGTTACCTCGCTCGCGAGCGACGCACGAACGACAAATATTATTTTTCGCTTAGCCGCGAACGAGTCTCGGGCTTCTTTTATTTCGGATCTTAATTGGCCGGAGATGTTTGACACGAGCCGCGGAAAAAGAAAAGGACCGCCGGAATTGAATTCACGCGCGAATCAACTCCCGGCTCGTTGAAAATCTGCGTTCGCAAATTCTGGTTCTCCTCCCTCTCCCCCCAGGCCGCCGGTCCGCTCGCCGCGCCGCGTCGCACTAATCCGGTTACACCCTGTGTAACCGGCGGACGCAGGTCATTTTCGAAACGTGTCGGCCGGGCTGACCGGCCGGCCGGCCGGCCGGGCCGACCGACCGACTGGCCGGCGTGCCGGCGATTCACGCTAATTGCGCCGTTAACCCTCGTTTAATGACCGCGCGCGCGGTAAAACGCGCGCGCTTTTCCGTGGAAAAACTCGGAACCGTGAGTTTCTCGCTCTGTCGATTATGGCACTTTGTGCGGCCGCGATTTTGCCTGATTTACACTTCCGCCGATCTGTTCGTTCGCCGCGCGACGGATATTACTTAGACGTGGCACGCATCTCGAGTCATGCCCGGTGCGGAGCACTTAATGACTACCGTCCGATCGCGTGTGTTTGACATTGGCAAAAAAGAAGGAGAAAGTATATCCTTCTCTGCTCTTTGTTGCCGGTAACGCAACGATCATTGAAAACTTTACACATTTTTACAAGAAGAGACGAGAAGAGAAATACGAGCCTACAATAATGGAGATTTTACGTCTTTTCTTCCGTTTTACCCACAATTCATTTCTCTGAAAGAAATTCTACCAGTTCATTCACTTAATTTAATTGTCAGGTACTGATTATTACGCAGAGAAGGACCAGCGACCAGGCAAGAGGGGAATGAAAGAAGGGGAGTATAACATTATTCAACGAGATTAAATTTTTTAATTACAATGTATCAGATAGTATGTGCGCCGTTCCGTAGGACGATTCGCAATCAATCCGGGCGGTCGGCCGACGGAAATATTAAGAAGCAGCGACGGCTTTTCATTAAGCCCGATGATGTCTCGTTAAAAGTTTATATGGTCGATTACTGGCCTTTATGCCTCGTTTTAATACACTCAATCCGTATCGGGGCCCGTCGTAATCGTCGAATCAAATTGTAGAGCGACTAGCCGGATATATCACCGTTCATACCGTCATTCGTATCTATTTTATGTTACCTAATACCGCTGCTTTATTCCATCACCGCTTGCAATTAATTACCGCTCGTTATAATACCAAATATGTATATATATATATATATATATATATATATATAGATATTCAAATTCCCTAGCGTCGGCAGAACAATTCCGCTATCAATATGGCAGGGATATTGCAAATCTATAAACCTGGTGTTCCATCTGTTAGATAAAAAATTTATTATACGACCGAAGTGTCTGGTAGAATCGACTCAAGCCGCTCAACCTTGCACGAGCAACAGAGCGCTCATTTGCTGGCGCAAAAGACACTGAATTTTTGAAGCCCGAAAGGGATGTTAAGTGTTTTTCTTAAATAATCTCCGTATCTCTCTCTTTTTAACAGTTCCTAGCGATTAATTGGATGCACAGTTTTTCAGAATTAAGTTTCATTACTTTCCTCGAAACTCTTCGAAAAATTCGCGACAACGAGAAACGGCTGCGGACGTCTACCATCTTACTCTCCTTACTTGTACTTTATTCGACGAGATCACCGCGTCATCGTGCGTTCGCGATAACGCGCCACATTCGCGTTTCGTGTCGACGATGCTTATCGCGCTAATCGAAACATCCACGTCAGACTGGCAAGATAACCGGCGCGCGAGATGCTGCCGTGCGAATACGCGTTCAGAAAAATCGAGATACTCCGAACCCGATGCTCGCCAATAATCAACGACCTCACTCGGTAACAATCGCCCAAAGATCACACAACGATGTCCTCCTCCCGCCCCTCCCGCTGAGGAAGATCCGTATTTCTTAAATCGCGACGTCGTCGAGTCTGGATAGCTGGAAATGAACTCGCGGTTCTCGCGAACGCCAAACCGCGATTCTCCTCACCGCGCTCTCGCCAAAGATAATTCGATGATAAAGCTCTCGCGACAGCATGAGGGGCGAGGCGGACCAGGGGCGGGAGGGGGGCCACCGGCGTACCGCGTTCCGATTTCACTGACCGCTGGTGTTCCAGTATCTACGTCGTAACAGCATCGCGACGGATAGCGCGCGAGGGAACGACTGGACGGACAGTTAGTCGAGTTCTATCTTTCTCCCTCACCTTCCCCTCCTCCCTCTCTCTCTCTCTCTCTGTCTCTCTCTCTCTCTCTCTCTCACTCATTCTCGCTCGTAAAAACGCCGGCCGCCTCTGATCGCTGTGGAAAGGATCGCGGCGATCGACGAGCGGCGGCGGAGGGAGGGAGAGCTTTGTAATGACGGGCGCCAACGTTGGTCTCAAAACCAGACGGATGAGTGACCTTTCGCCGGCGGTTTTACGGTTCCCTCGACACCTCTCCCCCCTCCCCGCGCAGTCGCGTTAGAATTCCAAACCTGCGAAGGGGATCGAGCTCTATCCGGCGCCGATAGAGGCTCTAAGGGCTTTTCATATTTCACGGCAACACGAATACCTGCTGCCCGTTCGTTCCCTTCTCTTTCCTCCCCTCCGCTCCGCTTCATTCTCTTCAACACACCTCCTGCTTCGTCTCTCTCTGTCTCTCTCTCTCTCTCTCTCTCTCTCTCTCCCTTCCTCCTTCTTTCTCACGCGACCGTGTAACAACGCGCGATTGCCGCCGTCGTCTTTTGCGCGCGTCAACGAAAATCGTCCACGAGGCCGAATTTCCCTCGGCGCGACGTCGCACGCAGGTGCTCCTCCCGAGCGCGGAAACACGTCTTCGTCGACGGCGACGGAAATCTTACGTATTGTGCGCTCCGTTTCCGTCCACGGCGTCTATATCGACGCGCATGGCCGCGCGTGTAAAGGATAATTCACACCGCGGTGTGCGTGCGAGACGCATCGTTGAGGGCGCATCGGCCGCGTCTCGTGGTCTAATGAAATTTCCTCCTTCCCCTTCGCACACCCTCGGGACGAGTGGGCCGCGACCGCGGGAGCGACACGCAGGGGGAGCAGCAATTATTGTGCTCGTAACGCGTTACGCGGGAATTGCAACAATGCTACAGGCATCACAACTCGGGTAGCAAGAAAGGTCTCGGCGGCGCACGATGAGCGTGTGCACGTTGCCGCGAGGGGGAAAGAGGGAGAGGGGGGCCGCGATAATAAACGAAGAGATATTACGCGGCAGCATCGTTGATTTTCAAGCTCCGCTTCTTCGCGATCTACACCGTTGAGTTCGGCCAACAATCGCTCAATTATCACGCACAAGAGAAAGAAGAAATACCTAACTGCGATTTATACTACTCCCGGTCACGGGATTCAGGGCGAGAGAGGGTGTTGCGCCCGCGCTCGCGCGCGCGCACACACATACACACGCACGCACGCACACACATACACACACGTACTAGCAGGATATGAAAATTCACAGTCACAGCGCGCGCGATTATTCCCGCGGCGGCGATTCCCCCGCCGTCCCCGTGACGTCATAATCGCGAAGGAAGGAGATCGAGGGTCCTCGAGAGCGCCGAACGAAATAAACCGTTAAATGCGCGAGCGCTCGCGAATGCGCGTGCAGGATTCTCTTCCTTCCACGAGTTCCCGGAACGTATCCCTGAACTTTCGTCGAGCGCTTTCGCGTGCACAACCGGTGCATAAATAATGCGCATCGTTCGAGAGAGCGAAACGAGCGACGATTGTGTGCGGCGGCATCGATTTATGCGTGTACTTCGACCCGCGACGTGACGTCGACATCGACGACGACGACGACGACGACGACGACGACGACGACGACGACGACGACTACGACGACTACGACGACGACTACGACGACGACGACGACGACGACGACGACGGCGACGACGACGACGACGACGACGACGACGAAGCGGCTGCGACGATGAGGAAACAGCATGAGGAGGAGAAGAGACGGAGGAGGAGGAGGAGGAGGAGAAGGCATCGCTTGTTCGGCATTGCGTGCGTGCGTGCGTGCGTGTCGTGCGTACGTGGCGTGCGTGCATGCACGGTGCGAACGGGCCTTAAACCCGCGCGCCGTTCTCCCGACTCTGCATTTACGTCGTCGTCGTCGGCAGCACACGCATTCCCGCGCGCGCGGGAAACGCACAGGAGGGCGGAGGAGAGATATACAGATATCTCTCTCTCTCTCTCTCTCTCTCTCTCGTGGACTGCACACACCACGTGACTGCACGCCGTCCTCCTCCGCGCGCGCGACTTGCATCCGCAAGTTCGCAGCTGCTGCTGCGCCACCGCCGCCGCCGTCGACGGCGAGGATTTTTAGCGCGGATTCCTGCCCGCGAGTTTGACGCGTCGGCCTCGCGCGCGATAATTGAGCGGCTCTAAACTGCCGCCGCGCGGACACTTAACTCGCGAATTCTCACGCGCCTATACTCGCTCTCGAGAGGCTTCTCGGCGGGGACGTGAGCGATCGGATGCGAAAATTCTCGTTGGAAATTCTGCCGAAGCGGCAGTGGAAATCCCCAGGTAGCACGAGACATCCCGAACGCGTTCAAAACGCCTGGAGGGTGTCCTCCGGAACGTCCTGAGAGCGCATCCTGAGAACGACCTCAGGATGTTTCGCGCTAGCGAAGGGAAATATTGTCGCTCCAGATCGAAGGGTTGGATTTTCGACTCGCCCTCGCAGGGTGAATTATCGATATCATACGCGAATGTCTCAGCATTAATTGAATCAAATCTTCATTTTTGAGACGATGGACCGTTGCGAATTCGCTCGGCCAATCACGACGGAAAATATTCAACCGACTCGGAGCGGAGAATTCGCTCCGCTCCGTTCCGTGGAAAGTCATTCGAATTCAATGACTCTAAGGCCGCTGTACTTGTCGAGTGGAATTTCACTCGGAAAAACTTGGAGAGCTCGAACCGAGGAAGTTCGCAGAGGGCAAGGATGTTTCTCCGCCGCGTGAAGCGAGTCGAGCGGCGCGACAAAGTTCACGTGCGCGCACGGTAGGATCCTCGAGAAACGAGCGCCGAGCTAAGCGAGTCTCGCGCAGGCACAAGAAGTACTTTTCCATGTGTAATGAATTTTTTTTCTCGGCGCGGCCCACGTCAAGCGCGACACAAAGTAGGTGAAGCGCGAGAGCGCGCACGCGTGTGACCGTGTGGAAAAAATATTAATCATTGCGCGAGCGAGCGAGCGAGCGAGCGAGCGAGCGCACGCGACGGCCGTGATCCTTGGAGCGGCTAAATATCACGAGCGCGCCTCGTTTGAATGAAAAAATATTAGCCCGATGGAAGCCCGCCGGCCATGTGGACGTTAGAAACTGCACACGGTGCACACACACACGGCGGCGCACAGTCATTGAGTGGCGAAGAGTGTCGTTTCTCTTGTGAGAAACGACGTAGGTGCCAAAATCAACAAAGCTCGGAAGAACGAGGCGGGACGCAGCGTCTTTCAACGCCGTTCGAAATGAATTATTTTTTTGCCGACGTCCCGAAGTGTCGTTTCGTGCTACAAAGTGAAGAGAGACAGACAGAGACAGAGAGAGAGAGAGAGAGAGAGAGAGGGGGGGAGGAAGGGAGGGACGCTTAACGATGCGGAGAAATATTCACACCGGTTACGCGCGCACGCGCCAGCTGCGAGTTTCCGAGATCGAGTTACTTCGAATTCGGCGGTCAATTAGCAGGCTATCGCGTTGTAACGAAACGCGCGAACGAGATATCCGCGCAAATACGCCACGTCGAGTTCCCTCTTGCCCTCTCTCTCTCTCTCTCTCTCTCTCTCTCTCTCTCTCTCTCTCTCTCTCTCTCTCTCTTGGCACGACCGAAAGCGAACGAGAGAGGGAGGGGAGGGGAGGGGGGGAGAGAGTGCTTTATAATTATAAACACTATAATGCGTTATTAACGTTTTAATTATGCGTGTTGCGCGCTTAAATAGTCTGGCGTAAACACGCATTTGCAGTTCTAACGTTTCGCTACGGTCGCGGTATATATATATATTTGCGTTACATTCATTTAATTTCATTAAGAGATCAGCTGCGGCGTTTTGCAACTTGTTTAATCGGTGACTAGTGATTAGCGCGCGACTCATGGGGGCCCGCCCGAAATCCCGCATTAATCCCGTCGAAAGGCGCGATCGATCGATCGATCGATCGATCGCTCCTTTCGACGCGTCATTACTTTTGCCGCGATGCTTATCTCGGGTGATTATACCGCGATGAACATGTAACGTCTGTAATTTTTAAACTTACGGCGCGTGCACGCGAAATATGCAAATAGAGGCTCGCTCGCGCAGAATATAAAAGATAAACGCTCGATACATTATCGTCTCTTTTATCGGCGAGATAAGCGTATCGGAATTGACGATAAGTCGCATAATTCCAAACTATTCGAGAGATATCGGTCGTAACTATTAATTAAAAGAAGTGTGAAACACTGAGAACGCAGAATTGAAAAATATCTAGGCAATTACGAGAAAAACGAGCAATCTGAAGAGTCTGCGTCATTCGAGAAACAACTCAAACGCACGTCGCTTCTCACCTTAGTAATCAAGCCAATAATCCCCATCAAGCTGAAGTTGGAGGATCGAGGAGGGACAGAATAAATTCGAAAAATTCTCGCGCAAAATCTCGTCGCTGCCGCAGAATCTCACCTTTCCACGAGCCGAGAACTCCGCGTTTTGCGCGCAAGAGTCTCGGGCAGAAAAACGAGAAGAAAAATACGCGGTTCGCGAGGATGATAATGAACGGACTGATAGATAGCGAGAAATGTAGATTTCGGTCGATTCGAATCGACGGGACGATTCCCGCGCAAGCGCGCGCCAACGAGCCTGCGGAAAGGACTCTAAAGCGAGAAGCACACACACACACATTTTTGCATAACGGCATAATACACAACACATAAGAAAATGAACCAATCGGAGTCTTTCATTTCGAGCGTGGCGATAGAAATGAGGATTTTAATTGCTTAATTTCTTCGCGCATTGTGTATTATGCAAGAGTGTGTGCTTCCCGCTTAACAGGCCTACAAAATGAGCCGATAGTCGCAAGACACAAGCAAATTGACCAACTACAGTCGATAATTTTTCGGACCGTCAACTGTGGTTGGTCAACTTGCTTCCGTCTTACGGTTAATCGCGGCTTATTGCAGAAGGCCCGTGATATAAATAAATTCGAGAGAACCGCTTCTCGGAGGCTCGGATGTCCGAATCGCGCAGCGGAGGTTCGCCGTATCGCGCGGACTGTCCCACCGCTGCGAATCGTGCGGTTGCAATATAAATGTGCAACGTGAATCATCAGAAATGTCGTTACGTACGCGCGAATTCCTGCCGGATGAGTTCCCGCTTCTAACCTTTGCGCCGTCGCGTGTCACGATTGTTTCCATATGAAAAGGAAGTCTTTATTCTACTACGAATGTAACTCCGAGCGCGACTCCCGGGCGACACTCGCATTCATGCTGCCACGCGCGCCTAAGACAGCCGCAGGTCGAGACGCAACCGGGCCGATAAAATCGCGCGATTTTTGCGCCGAGCGACACTCCGAAACTCTCGGCGGCCACGTTTCCTCTCCCTCTCTCTCTCTCTCTCTCTCTCTCTCTCTCTCAGCGCTGGTCGCGCCGCGCCGCGCCGCGAATCAAATCGCGTTACGCAATCACGTGAACGCGCGGATCTCGCGACGATTCGCGCGTGATGTTAACTAACAAAGGAAGACAAGAGAGAGAGAGAGAGACCGACAAACGCGACAGAGGAAAAGTCGCTTGTTAAAACGGAATTAACACCTGGACGAATTCCAGTTTCCTGCGTCATTCGCCCTGCCGATCTCTCTCATCTCCTCGACGTGCACGTCTCTGCGCGTATCGGAATTTTTTTCTTGGTTTCCGGCATGCGGTGCCATGCGACAGCCGTTTTCCACTGTGGCGCCTCTCATCGCCGAGGCGCGTCGTTGGCGGCGCTTCGTGCGAGGCGCTTCGGTCTCTGGAGAACGCGGCAAAAAGATCGCGAGAGATCTGCAACGCGGGGGAGCGCGCGACAGCGTCAAGTGACATTACGTATCGCGCGCGTCGCCCGCGAATCCTGCGCGACGGGCCGAAAGAGTTAAATTAGACTTTGGCAAGCCGAGTGAGACGAGTCGCCGGCGAGTTGCGGCAACTCCGCAAATGCGAACGCCAGCGAGGCGAGCGCGTTCGCGAGCGCGCATCTGGCCACGCGGACGCGATCGGTAGTATCTCAGAGAGTCAAGATGTCTCTTACCTTCCAGCCGGCGCTGCTGTTGTTGTCACCCTTGTCCTTGAAGTAGGGCACGTTCGTCACCATCCAGTCGTAGATTTGCGACAGGGTGAGCCGTTGATCGGGCGCGCTGGTGATCGCCTGGGTGATGAGGTCGGCGTAGCTCAGGTTACCCCAGGCGTTCCTTCGGGATGAATTCTTCTTCACCGGCAGGAGACCACCCTGAGCCAGTTGAGTCTGATGGGGTGGTGTGCCGCCTTCGGCACCCTCCTTGGCGGCCGGTGCGTTGCCTTCCACGTATTCTTCGGGTCTCGGCAACGGCCATGTGTTGGATCTCGCGCGAGTCTGCGGCTCGAAGCCGGTCTCCAGGTCCGGCGAGTTGGAGAACTCGAAGGAGACTCCCTTCTTCTGTTGCTGCTGTTGTTGCTGTTGCTGTTGCTGCTGCTGCTGCTGCTGTTGCTGTTGTTGCTGCTGCTGCTGCTGCAGCGACGGGATCAGCGAACCCGAGGCCGAGACCGGCACCGAATCCATCATGCTTCCCGCGTCGCTCCGCGAACTTGAGGTTCGCGATCGAACCGAGATGCGCGAGGAACCCGCGGTGAAGCGATGACGCCCCGTCTACGATCGGCAACGACGAGAAGCTGGTTGCGCGCGCGCGCGCGCGCGCGCGTGAGAGAGAGGAACGACCCGAGTCACGTTTTCGTCGCGCACTATCACCAGACGCGCTTTCGTGTGCGTCCGTGTGCGTGCGTGTGCACGTGTCTTTTTTTTCTAGTGTATGTGAGTGAATGTGTGAGGGTGTGCGTGTGTGTACGGCTGCGCACGTATGCGTGTAGGCGCGTGTGTACAACGTGTAGATGTGTGTGTGTGTGTGTGTGTGTGTGCGTGTGCGTGTGTGTGTGTACAACGACGGCCTTCGTACGTCCTCGCTGCGAGCGAAGGCTCGCGGTAGCGCTCGTTCGCACCGGCTTCGGAACGACGGCTTCGCACGCGTAATTCGCGTGTAACGCAATGCTTTCTTTCTTTCTTTCTCTCTCTCTCTCTTTCTCTCTCTCTCCTCTCCTTTCTTCTTTTACGTATGTGATATATAAATCTCCCGAGTTCGCTCTTGGCCGACACTGCGGTTTTTTTCAACACATCACCCACCCACCGATCGACCGATCGATCGAGCGCGGACTCGGTCAACGAGATCGACGCGATATCACACGACGATGACAACGACGACGATGACGACGACAGCGACGTCGCGACGCGCGCTTATCGGCGCTCGCAAGAGACCAGCTTGGAGTCGTCGGAGTATCGTCCGAATCGCGCGTACGCTCGCGTGCGGTTGTCGGCGGCGGCGAACTAACTGAGGATTCTGCCCGGCGCCGTTCTGCGTGCCGAAAGAGCGCGAGGGCTAGAGTGAGACGGTCGGAGAAGGCGAACGAGAGGCGGCCGATACGGCGAAGAGGAGGCGGAGGAACAGATAGATGGTACAAGAAAGAGAGATAGGTGAGAGGAAGGGGAACAGAGAGAGAGAGAGAGAGGGGGGAGGGGGAGAAAAAGAGAGAGAGAGAGAGAGAATGAGACGAGGTTGAAGCGCGAGGCGGCGTAACGAAACAGAGAGAGACGGAAGAGTGTACCAAAGAGAGATAGAGATAGAGATAGATAGAGAGAGAGGAGAGAGAGAGGGAAAGAGAGAAAGAGGAAGGGAAGGAGAGAGGAGAGAGGGAGCGAGAGACGGACAGGCGCTCGACGGCGGAGAGAGGGAGCAGACCACGTGGTCAAACTCAGTGTTTACAAGCCGTGCCGTCGGGGTCACGTGGCCATGTTTTGATAGGCACTTGGCCCGCTGCGCGAATGGATCTACGCGCTCGTCGTGACGTCGCGGCGAAATTTGCGCGGCGAAGAATCCTGTTGGTCGGCGACGGTGGCTGCGCGATTTTCGGCGTCGGCGACCGATGCCGCGCGAGCGACGATCGCCGCACTGACCTCTGCTGCCCTGGTTGCCCTCGGGAGACCGTACCCCCTGGTATCTCTCATCGATAAGACGGTATCCTCGTCGCCGGCGAGCTGTCGCTTCGCGTGTATCGCCGCGATCCTTCGATCGTTTCGCGCCGCTTGACTCGCCCGCGAACGGAGCTTCCTCGGACACGTCGGCACAGAGTAGTCTCAGTCTCACCTGCTCTCCTCCTCGTCTTTTCTTCGTCTCGCGGCCGAGCAAGCGCGGGACAAGAGGAAGCGCAGAACGAGCGCGTACGAGAGACTCGCGCGGAGAGAGCTCGCGGGAAGAAGGATCTTTTGCGAATTGTCACACAGGAGTCACGGCGGAATCGCGCGCTTCGCGACTGTTGCGAACAGCGAACTCTCGGACTTGACAACAGCCGGGAGCGGGAGAAAGAATAGTAGATACCTAGTAGCTACGTGAGACTCGCCGGCAAGGCAGCGCGGCACATACTGACGGATTTCTCCGGCCGGCCCTCGGAGCAGACCGACCGACCGAGCGGAGCCGAAGCCACGAGAGGCGAATTCGCGGCGCCTGCTGTCGCGCCGAAGCGCGACGAGCGCAACCGACCGCCGCCGGCGGCGTGACACAAAGAGTGCGAGGGAGCACGGAGCTGGCCGAGAGAGGGAGCGAGAGAGAAACACAGAAGGAGAGCGCGGGGGAGAAAAAGACAGAGGCACCGACTGCACTCTCGGAGCGCGGGAGGAGGACGCACAGAGTGCATCGGAGGGTCCGGAGTGGCGTAGCTAGTGGGTGGCTCAGCGACGTAGTGAGGGAAAGGAGACCGCGTGGGGGGAGCGAACGAGCGAAAAGTGGGGGAGAAAAAGAGAGGGCCATCGACGGTGGGTGCGCGCGCGCGCGCGCGCGCTCGAGAGAGAGAGAGAGAGAGAGAGAGGGCCATAAATTGCAACTTTGTGCAACGGCGGAGGGAGCGCGAGGGAGAGGCGAGAGAGAGTGTGAGAGAGAGAGAGAGAGAGAGAGAGAGAGAGAGAGAGAGAGAGAGAGAGAGAGAGAGAGCGAGAGCGGGAGAACGAGAAGCGCGCGCGAAGGAAAAAGGGAGTCGACGAAGGAGGACGAGAGACGGCGAGAGACCACGAGGCACGACGAGGAGGCCGAAGAGAAAGAGGAGGAGATGCTGGAGGTGGAGGAAGAGGACGAGGGAACGCGAGAAGGAGGGAGACGGAGAGTGCAGCGTGCTCGCCGGATCTAACGGGTGGGCGGGGAAAGGGGTATATACGCTGTGCCCCCAGGGTTAGGCACCGCATCGCGCGCAGAATAGAGCCTCACGATTGCCATTCGATTCTCCGAAAATCGATCGTGTTTTCTGTTTGTTTCCTTTTTTTCTAATTCTAATGCAAAACAGTCGACTGTCCGATGCGAGATTGTTTCAATAAACGCTCGCTCGATTCTTCGAAGGTTTACTTTCTCCCTTTGAGAAGACCGTCGCTGCCGACGATTATCGTCGGTGAGCGAATCGATACGATCGAGACGATAAAGATGCGGGAATTGTTTGCGAAAAATATACATTGTTATATATTTATAAAAATATATATGTTTATACAATAAGAATAATATATGCGAGTATTTCTCGACAATTTCTTTTGTCCTCCTCGCCCTTCCTCTACAAACTTGCTTCTCTTGTATCGCTCAAGTCGAGCCGCCGCCGCGTACCGACCGCACGATTCTTCCTGTTGAAATTTGCGGCACCCCTTTCGCGGCACTTTTTCATGCATCGCGCCGTAACTTGTAGAATCCGAGAGAAGATTCTCAACGGCCGATCGAAATAACTCGGCTGTTGTTTTCGGCCCGCGTACCCCTATCGGATGTGCCGGGCGCCCTCCCGAAAGAGAAGGTTCTTCGCCGCGGTTCAACATTCCGGACTTCGTTCGGCCGCGCATTGTTGCATCGCGCGAATTCCTCGTAATCGAAATATCGCGGGCGAAAAAGATGGCTGCTACCCGGCCGTCTGTCGCACTTTTAGACGCGAGCGCTGCGGCTTCGCGGTCGCAGAAATATCTCTCCCCGCGTTTGCTTCGACATCACGCGCGAAAATATCCGAGAAAAAGGGGGCGCGCCTCGAAATGGCCTCGAAAGTACAAGACTTTCTCGCCCGAATTAGACATTAACAAAGAGCCGTCGCAAGCGAATTAGTCTTAGAACTAAGAATCACTCACCACATGCGTCGCCGCCGATCGAGATCCTGGCTAGATCTCCATGAAATTCGGGGCCATCTCCCGCCGCGCGGAGTCCTGCAACATGAAGAGGAAATCTGAAATGTATTTCCCGTCCCGCGAGAATTCTCTCCGTTTTAAAACGAAGTAGATGCAAACGCGATCCTACGGGGAAGACACGCGAGTAGCAGATAACCGCCGCTTTTTCCGAACCCGTTCGCGATTACTTTCGACGCGTTTTACACGAGTTCCCCCGCCCCGCGAGAAGCAGTAGTCGCTGTTTGCTCGCGCGAACGTCAGAGTAATGTCGATTAAATGCACTCTCTCTCTCTCTCTCTCTCTCTCTCTCTCGTCCACATCACAACACATTCTTACGTGGGTCTTGGCGATCTTATTATACGTCGATTCGCAATGTTGTTAGGCCGAATAACTCGAGCCGAGCGCGCGCGCGCGACCACCATAGGTATCCCCTGTCCTTCAATTCGGCCGTTGTCCGAGGTTTGTTGTTGACGTAAACCCCCGGCCGGATTTGTCCCCGCATAAAAAGAAGTCGGGTGTAGAAAGGGCAGGCAACCCGGCGATTGCAACCCGGTGAAAAAAAGACACGACTTGGTGGCCAAACAACGTGCGCCCTGTGTGGGCAGTTAAGGCGACTCCGGGCTAACTTAAGGGTACCGTCAACAGCGTAATTATGCACCTGAAGCCTTCGATTGTCCGGCCGGATATCACCGGCCACATTGCTCAATGTTGTTTGCCCGCGCATGAGCTAAAAACAGAATGCCGTAACGCACCGGCCGTGTACGCGCGACGGCAGGAACACGCGGCTCCGCGGCTAAATATAGAAGACGGATGGATCCCTTAAGGACTACCCGATCGAGTAACCGCGCGGACAATTCCAGCCGCTATACTACACCGTCGGAGATACCTCGCCGTATCGCGTGAGTCACACGTGGGCGCCACGATGGAGGCGCGTTCTTTCGTGATTCTCTTTCAGGACTCTCTCTCCCTCTCTCTCTCTCTCTCTCTCTCTCTCTCCCTCTCTCTCTCTCTCTCCCTCTCTCTCTCTGTCCTTTGTGCCACTCGGTCGCAAAATGCGACCTCTTCGGCTCGTAAAGTAACTTGAAGACGAACGCGGTCGTGCTCGAGGTCAAGGTCATGATAAATTTTTATAACCCTCCGCTTTTCCGATAATGGGAACAAAGGACGAGACGGTTATCGACGAGGTGCAACGCCGACGGGCTGGGCCGACGGAAACTCCAGTGACTCGAGTGAATGATCGGTGCGTATGATTAAGACCACTGACGGCGGACTTGAGGAACTTTGTGTAGTGCGCGCCCGCTGCCGCGGGAGCGATGACTGTCGTCAGCCGATCGATTGTCCGTTCCGATTGTTCGTTAATTGAGTCGACGCGAGGGGACTTTGCAGACTTTCTCCGTTGGATTCTAATTTCGACGGGCGATCCGTCTCCGGATATTAAGCGGCAGACGAGAGAGAGAGAGAGAGAGAGAGAGAGAGAGGGGAGAAAGATCTCTCCGCTGAGTGTGATGGAATCGGAAAGTCGATGGTGACTTTGTATCGATTGTTAATTACGCCGAAACTGTGTGTGCAATCTCGGCTTTCTCCGACAGCTAACGAGCTAACGACACCGCGCCAGCGCGCGTTCCAAAGTGCAACATTTCAGCCGTCTTATCGTCTTTTCCGCGAGATTATGACAACAAGGTGCCCGATTGTCGAGTGAAATAATTATCATACGCATTCAGAGATGGGAATTCAAAGACGACAACTCGAAATATGCTTTCTTATCAACTATGTTGTGCTGAAGCGCACGGTGTGTTTTCGAACATTGATTGGCACGAGGGCGGCATTATTCGATAAAATTGCATCGACAAGTGCAATCGTCGAGTACGTGCAACAACAAGTGCGCAACTGCGAGAGAAACTGCGAAAGAGGCAAAAGGAGTAAGTTGCGGACGGAGACGCGCGCGTTCCTAGCTTTTCACTTCGACTGTACCTTTTCATGGGCTCGATTCGATTCATGCCGATCCCTAGGCATACATCACCCTCGCAAAGAACTGAGATACGTGTCGGATAATAAAGAACTAAGGAACACGGTTTTAGCATCCTTAAGTAGCCCGTGGCCTAATCATTTTCCAGCTCAATCCTGATAAAACCGGGTTGAAAAGGCATGCATATAAAACACACACGCGAGCCGTTTGCTGCGAAAACAACGTAACGCGGGACTTTTGAGTCTTTCCTTTTTCTTCAAGTCGTTGCATCACAGCGCGGCGCATAATCTTATCCTGCCGTAGATTTATCGCTCCGTATCGCGCCGCGACTAGCGTCCCCAGCGTGGCCGATTTTTTCCCGTGAACGCTGAACGAAAGGCGAGCCGCTTTTCTTGCTTAGTTACTCGGCGAACAGGCGGCGAGACCCGCCGCCGCGTGGATGTCGGCGAGCGCTTTTGCCTGAGACGAGCAACACGCACACGCGCACACACGGAGGGGGGGTATCCTCCAAATTTTCAACATCCGTCTCGACCGCCATGGTCACGAGGAACGAAATTCCTCGCGATCCGCCAAGGAAATTAGGGCTGTCGGCGCGTTTTACGGACAATCGCTTCTGCCGAAAGTAGATCCCGGGGCGAGTCATCCCGGGGCGCTAAGCGCGAGACTTTATCGTGTGAAATTGCACATGCGGAGCGAATTAAGGCGAGATGGTGGAGGCCCCTGCGCGCTCTGCCGGTAACCCCTCGCCCATTAAGATCCGGCCGAAAGGTGGAGAGGCGAGGATAAGTTTGGACTATCAATTACAGCAGCCCAATTCCGGAGCTTACTTTACGCGGGATCGAGTCCGGTCGTATTGCGGCGGCTAAATTTGTTACGCTAACGAGCGCCGCGCCGCGCCGCGTCGCGATAGAACTTTCCGTATACCTGGCGCTTATTCTTTCTAACATTCGGCCCGCGGAAACAGACGCGGCGAATCACGACGCGCTCTCGTTCACTGGATCGCCGTCGGCGACGACGATTATCGCGGATTGATTCTCCGCACTTGGCGTGTCTCGCGTTGCTAAGCCGGGGGACGACACAGCGACGCGTGTTTGCCCTACGAGGTTTCTACGCGGACGCACGTGTAATTGGATCGTGCGTGTATCTCTGTTAGCTTGGCGATTAATAAAATGTGAAAAAGTCGCGCGCGAGAGCGGACGAGCGAACGGCTCTTTTCACCAACCGTCTCATCTCTCTCTCTCTCTCTCTCTCTCTCTTTCTCCGTGGGCGTATCGTGACGCCGCGCGCGCCTGTGTGCGCGCCCATTGACGAGTATATCCGGTTTATTCTAAAACAGCACTTCTCGAAAAATGTCCGAATGACATTCGAGTCTTTTTTTCCGTTCTATCGTGTGACGGGATTTTATATTATCAATTTCCGGTACGACACGGATGTCACGGATCTCCGCCGCGCTCTGTGAGGCAAGCAGCCTCGCGTAGTGCGCGACGACGGCAGACGTTGCAGCGGAGCGAGAAATGGCTCGGCCGATCGATAGCTGTCAAACATTAGTCGAGAATTTGTCATACGACGACGTTGGGCTATTACCAGAAAATAATGCAATGCCCACTCGCGTCAAGAGCAATTGTTTTACAATAGCGTTAGAACGGCGACCGGGCGAGATAAACGGCGTTACATTCGAGGATGCAACGTGCCGAAACTTCCGTCGTCGGAACGATAATAAACGATCGGGACAGTCTTTTATATTCATGCAGTCGGAGCATGCGATGCAAAAATGAGTGATTTGGAACGGCTTATAAAAGTTGAATGATAATTCAGGTTACAAATATTGAATATTATATTCCCTACACTCTGCGGTCGCGTAAATACTTAAGTCGCGCTTTTAATCGCGGATTTATCGCCAGCTTCAGGCAGACTTTTGCCGCAAAATTAGATTTTACGATTCAGGTGAGAGAATTCAAAGCTGAAAAGTTAGGGATGGAAGTTTGCGAGATCAGACTCGATGCACTGCCAACTCGATCGAGAATATAAAGACATTTTTATCCTTTCATCGGAAGCGAGACAGTTTGAGCCTTCTTGAGTGTAATTCAAGTCGCGTCGCGATCGCGATGATTCTTCTGCGCAAAGGTATGAATGAGCGGCGAAATCGTGTGACGGCGACAATGTCGCGCTATCTTCGTTAGTCGAGCGCGTCGTTGCTCGGTGTCACTGTTAATCCGCGGTGTTGAGACGTGACGTGCTACAATGTGGGCGCGCGCAAGCGGCGCCAAAGTCCTCGCACCGACTTTGAGAAAGTCCGACTCTTCGAACGCTCGTATCTGCGCGAATTATTGACGTACGAATGTGAGTCGAGAGAGCACAATTATTCCCGGCATTTCGCATACTATGCGCGTTTACGCTTGTCGCGCATGCCGTTATCGTGACGTACACGTTCATACGTATGATGACGTCATAGATGACGTGAAATAGGCAATCGTTGTGCAGATACGCCGCGATATATTTAAATAGGAAAATAGCGAAGTCGGAAGTGTTCATCGCGTAATCGCGTAAAACGCGAAGTTTGCGTTGTATGGAAAATTGTCGGTTCGTTCGGGAAATGTTGACGTGTGGACACTTTCGCGTAATTTATAATATCTCGCGCAATTTAAGATAATTTCGCGTAATTTATATAATATTTCGCGCGTGATTTCAAGGTCTGAAGCAATATGCACTTGAGCGACGGCGAGTAATACACGAGAAATGCCTTATTGACCATGTGGTTGCGCACGTTTAGTCGAGAATCGATTGATCGATATAGAGAGTCAATCGTAAAATCCCACATGAGCATCAGTAATCAATTGATTGCACTGTTTACCGCACGAACACTGTTTACGTGATACGATGATGAATGTTAAAAAGTATCCGGTATATAAATATGTGATTGAATCGGAAAGAGTTAAAATTATTGACCGAATAAAAATGAATTCGTTAATCGGAAAAAAAAATATGAAAAAATGCGCAACCAAGTAGACCAAGCATTTTAAATATATCATCAACATTTTAAATATATCAGCAACATTACGTCTTGCTAAAGTTTCAAAAGGTTTCATTTTCGCTGAAATATCTGTCATACAATTTACACTTTGTGTCTGCAATTAATCTTTTATAAAACGATAACTCGCCAGAGAGCTTTTTTTAAACTGGATCGCGTGGTTCTCGGGTATTTTTCACGGAGACATTTGTGTCGGCACATAAAGTCGGATGGATAAATTTTGCAATCACTCATGATCCGTATAAAAAAAACATTAATGAGAAAGAGGGAGGGAGGGGGAGAGAGAGAGAGAGAGAGAGAGAGAGAGGGGGGGAGAGAGAGGGAGAGGGAGAGAGAGAGAGAGAGAGAGAGAGAGAGACAAAGATCGTTTCGTTTGTATATTTTACTTAAGCTCCGGTTAGATATTTCGGGATAACGCGACACAAATCCGCGCGGTCTGACAATTCGACGGCAGTCGAGAGAGAGGTTGAAATTGTGCGAGAATGAAACTGAAGATTAACCGACGTCCATCGTGTTCTACGGAGTATGAGAAATTAATCGGTGAGGACTTTCACGCACGCTCCCTGTGACCGACACAGTTATACCGCGCAAATATCCAGATACGCTCGATACGCTCGATTCGTGGAAGAGCCTTCCACGGTAGAACCAACGACTTGAACATCGGCGGACAACGCGGCATCGTTCGCTTCGACTGATAACTCACCTTACGTTTACAAACCGCGCGCGCGCGCGTACGATCACGACCCGCGGTCTCTTCGCGGTTCTCCAGAGCTCCTGCTTTATTTGCTGTTAGTCAGCCAGAAGACAGCCGAAACTTCGTGGCTCTCGCCAGGACTCGAAACGCCGAGACTACCGTAGCGACTACAGGTATCGAGACGAGGCAACGAGCGGCTCGGCAGATGGCGGTAGCGGCTGGTGCGACGAGCAGACAGCCGGCAAGGGCGCCTTTCGTGCGCTCGCTTGAATGGGAGAAGCAGAGTCGGCTGGTCGGCGACTGGTTGCCAGGCCGGCCGGCACTTCACGTACCATCGTCGCGCGGTACGTTTCGTCGGTCTCGCGCGCGCGCGTTACCGGTTTCGCCGTCGGCCGCTTCCATCCGTCCCCGTCCGTCCGTCCGTCCGTCCGTCCGTTCGCAAATCTCGGCTCGCGAGAAAGAGAGAGAGAGAGAATCTCGCGCGGGATCCTCTTGCGAGCGGCGGTCCCCCACGAAGTACACAATCCGTCGCGATGCAGCGAGCCGCGTCGCGTAGCACACACGACCTGCGGAGAGCGAGCGCGCTCGTAGAAATGCGACGCGAGGAGAACCTTCGGCCGATTATTCGACACGTGCCGCGTGCCCTCGATCGATCCGATTGATCTCGCGAGTCGGCCCTCGGGAGTGCGGAGTGAAAGTGCTGAGCGGAGTAAAGGGGAAAAAGAGCGGGAAGAGAGGAGACCAGCAGAGAGAGAGAGAGAGAGAGAGAGAGAGAGAGAGAGAGAGGGAGAGAGCGAGAGCGAGGAACGAGAACGTCGCACCGACGTGGATTTCGTGGATTACGAGAGAAAGAGGAAGAAAGCGAAGAGACAGCGGTGGGTGCGTGCACGCGCGCGTCGCGGCATGAAGTCGTGCCGGCGGCACGGAGGATCCTCCGCGGAATCCGGCCGACTTCGCCGAAGAGGAGCGACCCGCTCCCGCGGTGACGCGGCGCCCCGGTGATGAGGAGTGAGCGCCGACGCCGCTCGCCCGAGTGTGTTATGCGCGAATGCGGCCGGCCAGGGGATCGCTATCACTCAGCAGCAGAGACGACAAGCGCGACGACGAGCGCCGCGACAGCGACAGCGACAGCAGGAGGCCGCCGGCACCGGCGTCGTGATGCCGTTCGTCATGCGAAAGGTGGAGCCGCGGCACCTGTGCCGCGGCCACGTGCCGGCGGGCTCTCAGGGTTGGCCGGTGGGTGCCGAGCTGGAAGCGGTGGCGAACGGTGCGCTGACCAACTCCCTCAAGCAGCTGGCTTCCCTCCTGACCGCCGCGGAGGACATCTTCGCGAGCCTCACCGTGGAGCTGGCCTATGTCACCGACCGGAGCGGTCACCTGCGCCGTAGGATCGACAAGGTCGAGGAGCGATTGAGCGCGGTCGACCCCAAGAAGATCCCAGTCCGTGAGTAACCGTAAATTCGCGCTATTTTCGGCCGCATTTTCGGCCGCAGGCCGCGCGATCTTATCGCCGCGCGATCATCGCGCCACGCTCTCGTCCTTCGCTCCTGCTGTTGCTCGCTGAGGTGCGAATTTCGGCGCGAGCAGGTGCGAAGGTCGCGGCGAGCCACTCGGCGGCGAGGCGCCCGCGCCGGTGGCTGCGACTGAGATGCGAAGTCAGAGAGTCCTCAGCCTGTTAGTTCTTTGCCTTCTAAAGACCCAAGAACTGCGATTTGCTTTCTGGCGGAAGGCCAGAAGGTTCCTCGTTCCTACCAGGCCAGTCGCACGTCTTAGGCTTCGAGCGTTGTTGCGACTTCTGACAGCGGCGCGGGAAGCGCCGTTTGGCCGAAATGACGTCGCACAGCTTGGGGCTTCGAAGTCTAAGCTTCCGTCTAGGGGTAGTCTATAGGGGTCTGAAGGTGAAAACGCGCGTTCGTCACGACACGAAACGACGATGATATTCGTGAAGCCGTGAAGAAGCCGATCGGAAGGCCGGTTGTCGGGGGGCCGTTTCTTGGCCGTAGCGTACAACTGTGATTCCAGCTGTCGCCGTCAAAGGCGCCGCGAAGTTAGGAAACTGACAAGTCGCTCTCGACGCAACACGCTCTCGGGCGTGCACACTCGCGTCGCTGCGCTCGAGTCGCTCGGATTTCGCAAGACCGCTCGATGGTTACGACATTTTTCAGTCGCACGTGAAACCCGAGGCGGCACCACCGACACCTTCGCGGCGCTGACACCTCGATACGACACCTCGCGACTGCAATTAGACTCGATCGCCGGGCGATCGAGTGACCAATAGTTACCGGATCTTCGTCCGGCTGCGCCACCGCACAGACAGGCGGAAGAATTCCCTCGACGAACGCGGTGCTACTTATTCCCCCCTCCCGGCGAGAATTCAACTATTCTCTCCTGTCGCGAAGAAATCTCACCGATTAGCTTCACACTCTCTCTTTCTCTCGCTGCCGACGAATCCCAATTCGTTTGCCAACGTCTCGGCTCCGTGCAATTCCGGGCAATATTTTCGTTTACCCGTCGCGCGGAGCCCACAGCTGAGCTCGATTTCATAGAGCGTGTCTCGTAAGGACGAGGTTAGGGAGAAAGGGAGACAAAGAGAGATAGAAAAAGACGAAGGAACAGGAGAGTCAAGAGAGAAAGACGATAAGAACGAAAAGAGAGAGAGAGAGAGAGAGAGAGAGAGAGGAAAGAGACGCGCCGAGAGACCCACAATACGGGGAAAACGTTCCGGGTTACCTGGCGCAGCGTGGGAAACGGATCGCGCGCGCGGAGCGCCGAAAGCGAGTTTCACCTGAGGATTAGCTGCTCCCGCTGGATGCACAAAGAGGGACCCTGTCTGCCGCGCTTTCTAACAGACCGCTTCTTCTCGGCGACAAGAAGCGGGGAAGCGCGACCTAAGGGCGAGATTACGAGCAGCGAGTGGGGAAGAGGGGGAGTCTCTTTAATGAGTCGCGCGGAGCTATCGAAGCTCCATCAACTTCTCGCTCCACCTCGCGCCGGAGATGTAATGAGAAGAAGCGGGATAAGATCGATATCTGCGGGATGTGGTTCCGCGGGGGAAAGGGGGACGACGACGACGACGACGACGACGACGAGTCCTGTGGGTCGTGTTCGGAGCAGTACAGAAAGAAAGAGTACGCGACTGTCGCGAATCCGCGCGTTTAAACTGTCGAGAGAGAAGGGAGGAGAGGGAGAGAGAGAGAGAGAGAGAGAGAGAGAGAGAGAGAGAGAGAGAGAGAGAGAGAGAGAAGGAGAGACGATTCGATCTCTTTCACGTCGCTCGCTCTCCGTGCGTCGCGAAATCGTTAGGCCGAGATTGTCCTCGCACGGTGAAACGATGAAATCCCGCGCGAGGAAGGCCACCGAGAGCCTCGGCTCCGCCCGGCTTCGAGTATCATCGGCGCCGTGAGAAATTAACGTCGCCTTTTACTCCCGGCCGTAGCTCCGCCGTGACGCGCACGATCCGCCGTTACCTCGAACAGTCGTAAAGCCGGGGGAAAAAAGCCGAGAGCGATTTATTACCGTGCGCGACTCCGGCCATGGAAACCACACGCTTTTCCTCCCGGACGATCGACGCCCGGGGAGGACAGAGAGACTCCCGAGCTTTCTCCGTCTTGCTCGATTCCACAGCTGTGTGGATTATAAACAATCATCGTAGGAGCCGAGAGACGCACGGATAGCCTTTCAATGGAACTTTGCTGCCGACGACGCCGAGACTTCTGCGAGAGAGACTTGCCGAAGAGACCCTTCATCAACATTCCGATTTCGCTTCTCTCGACTTGCAAATGAGCTCGCTTCAAACCCATCGATATCGCGAGTAATTAACCCTCCAACCGCCGCCACTACCCCGCGGGAACCCAGAGTCTCATGGCTCCGACGTTGACCTCTTCACGGGCGGAACGTCGCGGTCGGAGATGGACGCGAGTGCGTTCCATGGCTTCCGTCGGCAAACAGCTGAGGCTTCTTCTTCGTGGCGCGCCCGCCAGCCCGTAGGGGAACGCTCGTTCGTCCCTAGGAGGAGACGAACGTACGATAGGGATAGGAAAGTATCCACTCGCGTTTCTCTCTCTCTCTCTCTCTCTCTCTCTCTCTCTCTCTCTCTCCGCCGAGCCCGTCGCGCCGCGCGCGCTCGCGCGAGTCCTGAGAGCGCGAGGCTGCCTCCTTTCTTGAGACAGCTGACTCAGGTAATCGGCGGCACAAACGGTGCCTTCCCCGCAGGGCCCCTGAGAATTTTAATTCCCAGAGGCGAGCAGGCTCCTTCGCCGCGCCGGGAACGAGCGGATAAAATAACGTCCGCTCTGGCTGTAACGCAATACCGATGCGTGTGTTTCGGCCGTACGCGCGAGGGATCCGCGAACCCGTCGGGACGCGGAAATTTATCGAAACCAAGAAGTAGATATTTTTTCTTGCTGATTTTTCTGGAAGGAAGAAACTACGCAGCAGCTCTGTGTTCTCGTCATTGCTGGGACAATGCAAATATGAGGAGGAGAGGAACGGATGTGTGAGGTGAATTCGAGGAGGCTGGAACACTCGAAGGCACGCTATTACGTTGGATATCCGCGTCATTTACGACCACGTGATTGGTGGACGGAGTTAAGTGCGCTGAAACGCTCCGGGAAGATTATTAAGACGTCGTCGCGCGGCGTGATTAATAAATTATTACGTCCGCTAGATAATATTCCTATCGCCGGCGACGTGCAACGTAACTTCTCCCGAAGCTACACGAGGGCCGCGAGCAGCGCTTGAAAGTATGGTTAGCCTTGAACCTTCAGGCTCAGGTATCTCGGCGGGGATATCGCGGATCCTGGTGAAATCAGGATTTACATTCCCGGGGGGACACCGAGGTCGAGAGGCAAAATATTGACGTAAACATATCACTTATACGCGTTGCCAGGTCGCGCGGCATCGGAACGGACAGTTTTACGAACGATACTCTCAACCCTGGGCTCATAAATATCTCTCATAAATATATCGCTACGAGGCGCTTTGCGCTCGCAGACGTTCGCGAATGTTCGCTCGCTGGCGAAAATCGCCAAAGTCTGAATGTCTGTCGACGCTCGTTGGTGGCTCGAGTTGGCGAACATCGGCTAGAAAATTGCCTTCGAAAGGCTTGAATTTGATCGACGACCGACCGACGCTCTCGCTATTGATAGAATCGAGGAGGATCGGCGAGGATCCGCGTAAAACAGACGAGATGATGGGAGATGTCCATGAGAGTCAATCGTGAGCTCGAGAAATATCGATGGATTCGCGTTTGCACACTCGACCCGGGGCGCCTGATGTTATTAACGTGGTTCTGCAATGTTGCGTCTTAACGACTTGTGTCGGGAGGACGGCGCTTTTTACCGGCCTTCGCGGAAACGGCTGTGCACAGGATGCGGTCTGACCTGATCGCACAGGTTCATTTGTGTGCTTCGAACTAAAGGGTGTCCCAAAATTCACGCAAGAAGTAATTTTGATAGAAAACACAGGTTTATAATTAAAAATTGTAAATTTTCTATTGATTCATAAAGTATACAGTATAGGGTTATGTATGGAACAGCATATCGGGTAAACGGCCACGGCGAAGAGAGTTCGTTGAATGGATTATGGAACAACAACAAGCGGATGCTGATTTTTCGAACAAAATCATCTTCAGCGATGATTCGGCTCATTTTCATCTTGATGGCTTGGTTAATCGACAAAATTGTCGCATTCAGAAAATCCACGAGTGATTGTTGAGAACAACAAATGCATCCACAACGTGTCACTGTTTGGTGCGGATTTTGGCGGCTGGAGGCATCATCGGACCATTCTTCGGAAGAAAATGCGGCTGGTCAGGCAATAACAGTTAATGCTGCTCGCTATAGCGACATGATAATCCAGTTTTTTGTGTCTAAATTGCAAGATATGGATGTGGACGACATGTGGTCTCAGACAAGACGGTGCCACATGCCATACAGCCCGAGAAACAATTCAATTACTGCATGAGTCATTTTCTGGTCGTGTAATTTCCCGTTTTGGTGATCAGATCAGGCCGCCCAGATCATGCGATTCAACGCCGTTGGACTGTTTTCTTTTTGGGTTTTTTGAAGTCTAAGGTTTATGTCAACAAGTCCACGACCACCCACGCCTCGAAGGAGGAAATTGAGCGCTGTATCGACGAAATTCAGCCACATTTATGCAAAATGGTAATGGAAAATTTCAACAAAAGAGTGCATATGTGCCAGCAAAAGCCGCGGAGGCCGCCATTTACCCGATATGCTATATTCCACCCACCACACATAACCCTATACTGTATACTTTATGAATCAATAAAAAATTTACAATTTTTAATTATAAACCTGTGTTTTCTCAATCAAAATTACTTCTTGCGTGAATTTTGGGACACCCTTTACGAGCGAGTCGGGTCGATGGGTTTCCCATCGAACGCCGGTATCGGGTTCGTCGAGCTTGTATTGCTCTCCTTATTCATTATGCTGACAAGGAGACAGCTTTCCCCATTGTTTGCCTTGCGCTTTTGAGAAGAAACGAAAGGACCATTCCAAACGGACCTCTTGTCTCCGGCGTGCACGTTTCGAACACGTGTGTGGCAAGTTTGCCGACTGAGGCGGATCGTTTAATTCCGAAATGTATAAATCTCTCTTCTCTCACTTCTCACTTATCGCGAAAACAAGCGCGCGTTCTTCATCTCTAACGTTCCGCAAAAGCGCGGCGTTCCGATTCCATCCTGTCGTATTAATGTTTACCCTCGAGAGCCGTGAGGATCACTTTCACACGTTATTAGCGTATCTCTCGCGCGCGAGAGCCTTCACCAGACTTCCCTCTGAGTAAATATACTGATATATATATTTCAAATTTACCGCGCCTACCCTTTAAGCAAATATACGAGATCCTTGTAATCGAGTCCGCGGCTACCTGTTTGAATAATCCTGTTTGGGCGAAGGCACTAATTCATAAGCACGACGCGATGTTTCCGCCTCCACGTAGAATTTATAATAAAGCACGGAAGATTTATGACTGCGGCACTCGTGGAAGATCCTGCGGCCACCTTCCGTTTTGGAAATTGAATTACGGCGCAGAGGCTACGTGAGGCGAGAAAAAAGAAAGAGGATATACGAAGCCGACATTTTTCGAGGCTGCGTGAAAAGAAACCTCTTTTCGTAGGGATATCTCATTTCACGAATTAGCATATGCAAAAGTTCGATAGCAAGCTCAACAAATTTTCACACAACGTCGTCCCGCCCGAGAAAGCAACGCGCGTACGTGCAACATTGCCAAGGGAGCAAATCCTGCGTCGAAATTTCTGTCCAGAGCTCTCGCGAGAATTCTCGCGTGACATTGTTTCGACAAAGCGATGTGTAAGAAGCAATGTCACGCCTGTCGGTTAACCTTTTCACTGTTGAAGTGGGAAGTACATATACTTGTTGCTACCTTTTCTTCATTCAATTTTGCGTTGTAAATCACATAATTTGGAAGAACTTATCGGGGATTTGAGTTTTCCAGATAACTGAATAGTTATTCAACATACTCAAATAGGTTTTCATACCGAATTATTCATTTGTGATCATTTATAACAAATCAGAGTTGAAAAAAAAGTGCTCTTTTTAGGGAAAAATCGATTCCTCGGAGAGTACTGAATGTAGAGGTCTAAAATTTTCACCAAATATTTTTCTGATATATTCAATACAAAAGCATACATTTTTTTCAGTATTTCTTTGCAGGTTAGATATTCTTTTCATAAACAAATATTTCTACAAAAACGGCCGAAATTTGATCTTTTTTCTATATCTCCATTTTATATCCGTACTATCAATACCATTTTATTAAAAAATGAATGTTTAATCTCTAGTAAGCATAAATATGCAGTATTGAACATTTTCCCACATAAATTCCGCCATTTTGAATTCGATAAATCTGACTTCAGATTCGTAATCAACGACCCGAAAAACCCATACGCCATCAATAATAATTTGACTGTAGATTCGTAATCAGCGAATCACCCAAGAAACGTCGTAGGACTATCAAATATTTTAATAATTTTCTCAAGGGAAGTTAATTCAGCAGCGAAAGGGTTAAAACGCCTTTCCCGCGTCAGCTGTTTCGCTCGTTCCAAATTCTTGCTATATTCTTTCCCCAGCCAGAATATCTTTCGCAGCCCCGCGAGCGGACATCACGAGTCAACCCCCCCGTGTGTACGAATAATATAACGACGACGGGCGGAAATAAAAGTGGGCCACATCGGGCGCAACGGTCCTCTCTCGGCAGCAGCCCCGTGTCTCTGCCGGTTTTCCTCCCCTCGCGGCCGTTGCCACCTTTATTTCCTCGCGCGGCTTCTTATGCCTACTTCCGGTTGCCAGCTGGCGTCGCAGTACCGGTGAGGGTTCACCCAGGGGTGACGCTGGCAAATGCGAGGGATGGTGACAGCGGCTGGGGTGGGGGCGAGGGGAGACGCTCTCCCGCTTAATTTTAGCCGGCTTGACACCGCGGCACGTGCTTCGAATAAAGCGGCTCTTCGTCGCGCTGAGAGTACATCGCACGGGCGCGCGGCGCTATGAAGAAAGTTCGTCGTCATCGATGAAGTTAGGCCGCGCCTAACTGTCCTGTGGATATCGCCGGCACCGGGGAGAGTATTGAACTCAGCTCGAACTTGATCGGAAGTCCGACTTGGAGAAGTCGGGGAACCCGCGGCGTACGTAAATTCGCGCACGACCGACGAATATACATGTACGCATTTCTTACCAGTTATATTTCGGTTTGTATGATTTAAAATCCTATCATCCCCCCGAGAACGTCGGTCGGGGGCTGCGAGTCTAACGCGGGCGAGCTTTGTCCGACGACCACCACCACCACCACCACCACGTCGATCGCAGAGGAGCGGGCGAGCGGAAAACAAGCGGGGAGTAGGATTTCCCGAAGGAGGGATCGTGAGGATCGACGCGACTCGGCTGTTTTCAACGGACGCCCGCCGAGCGACGACACGACGAGCATTCTTGCGGGAGAATCGAATTCTCATGTGATATCGATGCGCTGTCACCGCGACCGGTGACTTTCCTAATCGCCGCCATCTTTCTCACGCCGGCCGCGCCGCGCCGTCGCGGCCACAGCCCGCACAAATAATGAGTACAACTCACGGACGCGTGGAATTCTCCTCCTTCGGGAGATGAGGGGAACGCTGTTATTATTCTTCTCCCTTCCCCGCCACTTTCGGAGATAGCGAGAGTATATTTCCTCTTTCTCTCTCTCTCTCTCTCTCTCTCTCTCTCTCTCTCTCTCTCTCTCTCTCTCTCTCTCTCTCTCTCTCTCTCTCTCTCTCTCTCGAGCGCAGCCACTTTGGTCCTCCTCGTCTTATACCACGTGCTCGCGCGGAGGGAACAGATGCCTCTTGACGATCGCGGGGTATTTTCGGTGGTCATGATTTCTGTCGCGCGAACGAGCAGGACTAAACACGCGCCGTCCCGGAGCTACGTCGTTTACGGTTTCCCCGACCGCAAGCCTCTCCTCCTGGTGATGCCGGCAGCGCTCGACAACAATCCCCGAGAATGTTGTAAAATCTCCGGGGAACCCCAAAGTGCCATGTTTAACCCTTTAGCGCCTACTGGTAACTATAGTTACCAGAAACACATTTAAGAATTCATAACTTAGTCAAAAGCGGAGGTATTTTCGTTTTCTTCGCATCACTGTGAAGGTGAATTCTTCTTCTAAAAAATGGTGTACAGATTGTATGTAGATTCGATTTAGTCTGTTTTTAGCTCAGTTTTAATGATAACCATGTTTTGTCCCAAATTCCAAGGTAGGCATAGTTAGCATTGTTACTAACATCTAAAAGTGCGCTATAAATGAATAGATTGGTATCTGTTATCATTTTATACACTCGGAAACTTTCTCAGATGCAAAATGTGAAATTAAAAGAATACAGAAATTCAAAATGGCGAATCCAATATGGTGAACACGAAAATCAAGAAATCAACCTATTTTCGTGAAACCTAGTGACCTACAATTTTTTTATGCGGCGAAAAATGAAGGGAGGACGATTGACTATCTAAATGGTGATCTATAAGATATTATTAAAACTAAAAAAAAACAATTTAACCGATCAGGCGTATTTTTCTGGGAGTAATTTCTGCTTGGAAAGCTAGTTTTTCGTAGATATAAAATTATTTTTTTTGATCATCGCTACTTATAGTCTCAGTTCAAAGAAACTCAAATTTTATTCTTAAAACACTGATAAAAAAATCGGGCGTTAAAAGGTTAATATCGCGCTCCGCTGGGAACAATTGGAGGAGCTCTTTCGCTGTGGATAGTTTTATCACGGTGGTAAATAGTTTTCATGACATCTCGAGAAAAAATACACATCGAACGGCGATTAATCAAGATGCCGATACGTCCGCCAAACAGCACTCGATTCTTCAAGTGTCTACTGACTCAAAGTCATATTGACGCGCTCGAGAGGAAAAGAGGAGGAGCTTTCTTTCCCCTAATTGTTTCTCCAGCGACGATTCTCGTCGCACGTTGGCAATTCCAACGCGATGTGTATTCTTCGGGAGACGATAGATTCGGTATTTTAATTTATTACGGTTTCGTAATCCCTCCGGTGGAATTTTTCCCTCCCATTCTCCGGTACCGTCCGTTCCGTTCTGCGAGTTTCGTAACTCGAATACCGGTTCTGGACGACCTCTGGCGCGTCCAGTCGAGCTCGTCGGCCAACCTTCTAATCCTTCTCCGCCGCGGAGAAGTCCGCCGTGGAATTCGCGGAATGGGACTATCGACGTCGCGCGATCGACCGATCTGGCGCGCGCGTTTTTCCGCGACGCGTTTCCGCGACTTTAACCGCGCGCGGTATCATCGTGCGCGCGTGCATCAACACGCCCGGCTCGCATCCGCGAGCCGTGTAATCATCAATCAGTCCTGTAAAGAGCCAACCGCGGCGGAAAAGCCGCGAGAGAGACCCGCCGTGGAAGAAGCGAGGCCAACCTATCGTTGGTTAATTAATCATTGCGACTCGCGCACCTGCCCTCGCGTTACGAACCTATTATTAAGTACCATTACTCGCCTATATCTACCTGCCAGAGCCCTTCCGCGACCTTTGACTCCTCTCCTAGAGAAAAGATAGAAGGAGAGAGAGAGAGAGAGAGAGAGGGGGAGAGCAGAGCGAACTCCGACGCGCAGTCGGCAGTCTGCGAATTCCTGCCAATCGTCGATCCCTTATCTTTGCATTTCTGTCACGATATCGATGCCGGAATCCCAGCGATCCGAATAATGAAAAATTTACGAGAGATATGAGATGAGAAATACCACGACCGTAAATTTCATAATAGATATCCCGCGCTAACGTAATCGTACAACTTTGTGTTGGAGTAGCGCGGGAAAATGGCGGGAAAACTAGCGGGGAAAGTATCCTCATGCGAGATTGAGACTGGTCGTGTCGTTAATTTGCGACGACTCGAGAGCGTGTTGTGCGCGCGGCACGAAGGCGGCGAGACGGAATAGCTGCGAGGAGCGCCTAGAGGAGACCCAACGTGCGCGTGTGTGGCGGCGGAGATTTAAATAAATTTGTGTTGTTTATGCAAACCGCGCGCGCACGCGCGCGACGCACCGCGTTGTAACGGTTCGTTGATGCTTTTTACTCGCGAGCGAGCGAGCGAGCGTCCGGCGCGACGACGACGAGGACGCGACGGGAAGAGGAAGAACGAGAAAGCGGTTTCTGGTAGCTACTGTGTTCGGCGACTCGCTCGCATAACGTTACGTCCGCGCAGACGTTACGTTATCGCGCGATTATCCCGCGGGAGTAACGACCCCGTCGTCGCTCAGACGGTTTCTGTTTACGATATATATACGCGCCGATGATAACTCGCCGCTATATAGTCGCGCCTCGCTCGAACGACGCCGGCAGAGAAGACGCTGCATCGTCGGAGCGTCGGGACGCGATCGTTATGCGAATCGCCGCTTAATTTTCGCCGGGCGGGGTATTTTTACATCGCGCTGAAACTTCCACGGCGCTTCGCGCCCTGAATCTTTCATGAGCGAGCGCGAGAATATTTTTGCCCGTGCAACACGCGGTAAAATTCTCTCTCGCAAGAGGACGATCTTTGAAATTTCCTCCTAGAGGAGTACATTCGCTCTAATTGAACGGGAATTGGCCGGAAATGATTTATCTGAAATTCCTTCGCAGGCGATCGCGCGATTCTGTCATGTCTCTACGTCCACGTTTCCCGCTTGAGTCGCAGCGTGAAGCCTTCTAGAACCGCGCGAGGACGACGCGCGAGTTTTTCCGAATCCACAGGCAACCAGTTGCGCGTGTGTATCCTCAATCTGTTGTGACAGAAACGAGATGCGTTATCGGATAAAACGCCCGCCTGAACCGTTGAAATTCCTGCCGCGGTGTCGAGCGATTGATAATGCGGCCGAGCGGCTGATTACAGGCGATCCAAATGAACGGGCGAGATCTTTACACGTCGAACGTGACTGAGAAGCGTGAAGAAGTTAAGGAAGGCTCGCTCGGTGCGCGCGCGAGAGAGAGAGAGAGAGAGAGAGAGAGAGAGAGAGAGGTGAAACGAACTCATTGTTGCGCGCTTCATAGATTGTAAATTACACTTAAGTGGCTTTATCTCCTTTCAATCCGCCGCACCGCTTAGACACCCCGCGTGACGCTCGTTGCGAATCTCGTATCACCGATTCCGTTATCCCGTTCCGTCCGATTCAAGCGTCTTCCTGTCACAGCAGAGCCACCAGCAGTCGAGGCGTCGATTACTCCACGCGCCTCAAGATGTAAGCGCTTAGTAATTAACTTCGCGGCGTAGCCTCGCGAAGATAGATAACGCGCGAGCCCCGGCGCCGGCCCCGTTTCAATTAGAATTTCCGTACGAAGGATCTCTCTCTCTCTCTCTCTCTCTCTCTCTCTCTTTCTCCCCTTCTCGGTGGGCAATTAAATTTAGAATTTAATTGCATCGTTAAGTCCTGAATTTAATCGCACCGCTGATTTGACGGCCGCGATACAAAAGCCCCGCGCGTGAGGAAATTCTAATTTAGCTCCGCCGAGGCCGTTCTTCCTCGATTCGCCAGCGATGCAAGATGGATCCCCACCAAGTCGCGAGCCGCGAGCGTAACTCGTTTGCTAGCAAGACGAGACTGTTTGTCGAGAGCATCGCGTGATACGATGCAATTATATTGCTTACGCAACGCGGATGTGGGGCACGCAGAA
The DNA here is from genome assembly GCF_003227715.2 of Harpegnathos saltator. Taxonomy (NCBI): domain Eukaryota; kingdom Metazoa; phylum Arthropoda; class Insecta; order Hymenoptera; family Formicidae; genus Harpegnathos; species Harpegnathos saltator. The sequence goes on along the minus strand of NW_020230432.1, from coordinate 623,796 downwards.
ATTCCAGCGGGAAACGCCAGCGTCGCGCGTCGCTCGCGCCGCGAGAGCGCGCCGGTCTTCGTACCTTCGGAAACGCACCGCACGCCGAAGACGCTCTCGCGTTAATCGGCCGATTTCTGTCCGGTCTTCGCCGAGACGCCGGATATATACTCGGCCGCCCGTTGGCGACATAATTACGGCCGTTCTCTTCGATCGCGTCGGCGCGCTATCTGCGCAGCAACTTCGTCCCGCCGCGCCGCGCCGCGCCGCCGGAGACTCGGCGAGACAACGGGCCCCGGCTGACGCGTATCAAGTCAGATCGCGTAGGCATCGGTCTGTTGCGGCTTGCGCAACAGCCTGTCGTGATTGCACTAATTTCGCAAATTGCCTCGTATCGCGGGAATAAAAAAAAGCATCGTTGACCTTGCCGTTCCGCGGCTCGTTCGCTGACGTATCGCGATCAAGCGCGATCACGCGCTATCGTTATGGATCGCGTATCCTCGGATGTTTCACTCTCTCCCACAAAAAAGACTCGGTCTTTTTCAGACGCTTTTTTGCCGGAGAGCGGGCGAGATGCGTGTTGAACGCGGCTGAATTCGCGAAGGAGATTGCCGCGACATGACGCCACGACACTTCGGCAGAATGCAGAAACGCGCTGGGGAGAATTCGCCGGATTAATTGGCTTATATATTCGACGTGTGAAATCGCGAGCGTCAAACACGCTCGCGATTTCAACGGGAGGATCTGCGCTTCGTTAGAGCGATGGATCTCTGCAATAAGCAGAGAGGCAAAAATCCAGGCTCGTGGAGCTCATCGAGGGGAGCACCGCCGCCTCTATTATCCGTACGGCGAAACACAATATCGCGCCGGCATTTATCCGGCATCGTCGTGATCCAGGCTCTCATTTATCCCGCGGCGCGCGCTACCCCCGGCCGTCCAATTACATCCCTCGCTGATCGATTTATTGCGTTTCGCGGATTCGCTCGCGTACGAGCGACCGACCGAGACACGATTTACAGTGTCGTTCGCGGTATCGGCCGCGAGTCGCCTCTCGCGCGCGCCGATAATTGGCGCTTCTCATCTCGGTGCTTCTCACCTCCGGTCCGCTGCTAAAGTGCACCGAACGACTCTCCTCGCCCTCGGTGCATCGGTGCGACTACGCTGCAAGCCCGGGGATCCTCGACGATCCGATTAGCCTTGTAAAGTCGAGGGAGCGCATGCGGGGAGGATCGACGTGCAGCCGCGCGTCCAAGGGAAAATGTTGCGGTGTTGCTTTTTCCGTCATGTCACCGCGCTCACGTATGACACGACAATTTTTGACACGCATTCCGATGTGTTTGAGGACAGATTTTCTCTTCCGCAGAAATGGACAGAATGGTAAAAGACGAGAGCTCTCCTACGCTTCACACTTTTCGCCACGGAATTAGGAAAATCGAGTCCAATTCCCCGCATTATTCGTCCTCGACCAAATTGTTCGCTTCTGCGAGTATAAACTTCTTATGCTCATTACGTCACACTGTACGGTTTCGACATACCTCTCTGCCAAAGAGAGAATTCCCTACGGAGAGAAATATCACGCTGTGTATTGCATCAATGCCCCTCCCCTCCCCTCTAGGTGCTACATCTTCTCAATTCCCCGAAAGGAAACGCGGTTGGGCAAGCCACGTACGAGTTGCGCTCATAACAGCCCACGCTGTTTCCTAATGAGTGCACTTCGCATAAGGAAAGCCCCTTTTCTTTCTACCCCCTTCTCCGCACGGGGCGCGAACACTTCCGCGCCCCGCCATTCGCCGCGTTCTCCGCTTCTCGTCGAGGGCCTCGGCTGCTCGATTCGGGCGTTTAAAAAGAGAGTCGGTTGGTCGGTGGGTCGATGGGTCGCGGCGGCGCCCCGAGGTCACGCGGCGCACAATACGGAATCCGGTCGGGTCGGCGAGAGAAGCGATCCGGTTCGGGTTCTGACGCGCGCACGGTGACGGACGTTTTCGAGAGCCGCCTCTCGGCCATGTGCGCCCGCCTGGGGAACGGCTCCTCGGCGCCGTTGAGTGCGGCCCTGGTCTTTGTTTTCGCTCGAAAACGACGACGTGTCGCGCGCACCGCTGCCATTTCGGCGAGCGAAGCGCGCGACGGTGTCCCGTCGCTGCCGTGTTTAACGCTGCCGCGCTAAGCGACTTACCGCCGATTAGCTCCGAGACGCTGCGACCGCATTGCGGAATCGCGCGGCACCGGCGTCGTTTAGCGTTTCCGCGCTCTTTGACTGAGCGAGCGATAATTGGCTACGAGGTCTCGCCGGATTTGCTGCCGGCGCGGCGATCGAATTCGAAATTCATGGCGCGGGGAGTCAAGGTGTTTTTCATCGCTGCGACGTGACGTGGCATGTCGTTATCGTTATCGTTATCGTAACCATTATCGCGAGTCTATTATATTCGGCATTATTTATCGTTGCATTTATCGCATCGTCGTTCGTTTCCGCGCTCGCGAAACTCGGTATAATTTTATCACGTTCGCGTAGGCGCGGCGTTATCGCGCCGTTAATATTAATATCGATCGAGCCTGTGCGACGATTCGCGGCTTTTCGGCGCGACAACAGAGCTCTGCGGCGGCCACTTGTACGCTTGAATCCACCGGAAATGCAGCCGTGACCGTGGCTCGACGTGTTATTACGACCGATTACGTACAATCATGCGCGTGCGTGCTTGCGTGCGTGCGTCCGTTTGTACGCACTACTCGCGCCCGCCCACGCGGAAGCGTGGCGCGGCGACTTAATTGATAGACAATTACGTAATCGTCGTAGATCCTTCCGCGAGTAGTCCGCCTGTCTGTCTGTCGCGGTTACGCGCGTCTTTCCCGCGCGAACGGCGACGCACGCGCACACACATACACACACACACACACACACACGCACACACGTGCGTCCGGGAGACCTAGTGAATGGAGAGCCGCGTGTTCCAGCATTCTCCGCGACAACGCGGCAGATTTCTCTTCCTCTCCTTCTCTCGTCCTTTCCCTCCCACCTCTCTCTCTCTCTCTCTCTCTCTCTCTCTCTCTCTCTCTCTCTCTCTCGATACTCTCCGTTTCCATATCGTCGTTCGCGCGCGCTTTCGTCCTTGCCGCGCGCTTCGCGACGGCCAGTTCAGCGCGGCGAGAATGGTGACGAATGGTGAGAATCTTCGCGGTTCGCGAGGCGGGCTTTTCGCTCGATGGACGATCGGACGACTGGACTTTGCGCAACGGCAGGCAGACAGAGAAATACGGCGCGGATTTTTCGCCGCGCGAGGACAGATAAAAGCGGCGCAAATTAACGCGCGCCGCGAAAGACGAGTCGCTTTCTCGAGGCGACCGCGCGCGGCAATGGAACGTCGCGGACGATTGCGATCGACGGCATCGCCACGGACACGGAGCAATCGATGAGAAGATGAGTAATCTCAATTGATCGCTCTTCCAGGTGCGGCACGCAATGCGGATCGAACGTTGCGTTGAACATGCCACGGCGCGAAGCTCTGGTTTCTCCCCTCCGCTCGCCTCGGACAGCCGTATCCGCCGACCGCGCTGTGCACTTACCGGCTTTCACGTTAATAATATTTTAATAACGCGTCAAGCGTAATAATAATAATGACAATAATTGCAGAGAATGCGAAATTATAATTTTGGAAACGCACGTCCGTCAAAGCGGCGAATGAAACGCGCGAATGCCGCTTGATTTTCTCCTCCATGTTTCGCGCACGCTCTCGCAGCAGATCGCACGACGCGTCCCCCGACATGTGAAACGGTTAATTAAATTTTTATCCCGTTACGCGGCTCCTACGACGTTTTGTAATCCGGTTATCACGCCGCGACAACGACGGGGAGGGGGACCGTGGGGCGGGAGAGGCAGGGGGAGGAGAGGCGACATACGGTGTTTCGTAAAAACGCGGCAGGAGCGTAAGAGGAAAAACAAAGTCTCGCTTGCGTTTTAATACGCCGCGCCAGTGGGCGATATTTATTTTCTGCGGCGTTCGCGACACCTTTGTCTCTCCGTCTCTCTAACAAGAAAAGAAAAAGAAGAAAATCGCGGCGCAGGTGCATCCAAGGATCACGCGTCACCTTCAGATTTCCCCTCTCGCTCGTGCACACTTCCCTCAACATTTCAATGTCTCTCGCGCCTTCTCGCTCGGCCGGAGGAATTCGCGGAAGCGCGTCTGTAGGGGGACTCACGTGGCAGCCTCGAGATTTCGCAAATCACGACGAGGCGGGCTTGCTTCGGTCAACGTTGCGTCTCGTCGTCGAGTGAAATGAGAAAACTACGTGGCCCGCGCGCGCGCGCGTTTCACGAATGACAGATCGAGCAGCACGAGGCTGCGGAGCTACGACTTCCCTCTCGAGGAAGAGAGAGAGAGAGAGAGAGAGAGAGAGAGAGAGGGAGAGAGAGAGGACGAGGGCGAGGGCGGCGGCTCAAAGCGCAGTTAAATGTCCGTTGCCGCGAGGAGTTGTATCGCGCAGGAAAACGTTACACGCTATCGCGAGGCAGGCCGCAGGTGACTGTGTCAGCGCCGCCGGACAGGAACTGCGCACGCAGATGCACTCATGCGCGCGAGCGCGGGTTATCAGGTGTTTCCCACAAGCAACGGACTAAATGCACCTGCTGCTGCGGTATGAGGCAAGCGCGCGCTCGCGGACTCGAGAGAGTCAACGCACGCTGCACTCTCGCGCGCTCTCGGATTTCGTCGACGGGCCTGGGCATTATATGGCCTGAGCTGTTATGCAAAGTGGCGAGCTAAACGGCGTTTGCCGCAAAGCGGAGAAATGCGGCGGGGATGCGAGAAAGGGGATGGCGGGGTGAATTCCCACGCCGCGTATTCGCGCGAACGAGCAGGACTTGACAATGAAGGCCGTACGCGAGCCGAAGCCGAAAATCTCGGTCGGTTTCACGGTGAACCGAGCGGGCGTCGTCGAAGCCGAGGGTGAGCTCTGCAGGTGCTTCCCGCGAGATACGACTCTCTCTCTCTCTCTCTCTCTCTCTCCCTCTCGACGCGCGATACGCGCGAAGGGAACATTGGATACTTTCCAGGAGAAATCTCCCCATGGGGGGAGATTTAATTTCACATGTATGGCTATGAAGTTCGTAAAAATTCCGGGCTCCCTTACTTCCCTGCTTAGATTTTTCAAGCTCGAGACTACCTACCCTCGGGAGGTTCTCGTCCGTTTATTCCGAGGGTAACGCGCGCGGCAGTGCCGAACGTGCCTGTGCGCGGCATTCATAATTGATACGAGAAGTCTAAGCCAGAAGTCTAGCCTTCGCCTGGAAGCAGTGTCCCTTATCGATAATGTATTCGCGCGGTATCGACGATATGCGGGCCCGCTCATTTCGAATGCGGAAAGGGCAACGGCCTAATATATCGCTGGAATCTCATTACGCGGCCCACTGGTAGTTAAAGCGACTAGGAAGCGTTACGGAAATTATCCTCCTCTTCTCTCTCTCTCTCTCTCTCTCTCTCTCTCTCTCTCTCTCTCTCTCTGCCCCTCTCTCTGCCTCTCTGTCTCTTTGTTGGTAATTTTCATAATTCAGCAAGCGACGTAGAAAGGTGTTCGCAGAAGGACGACTCGGGACAATTTACGGGGAAAAAAAGAGAGAAACAAAGGCGAAGGCGCGTGCAGCCTACTCGCGGGATGTCAATAACCTTCGCTCGCCGCCACCGTCGTCGTCGTCGTCGTTGTCGTCGTCGTCGTCGTCGTCGTCGTTGTCCTCCTCGTCGTCGTCGTCGTCGTCGTCGTCGTCGTCGCGTGATCAGAGCTGCCCCTCTTGACCCCCGCGGGTCCCTTTCTCGGCCATCGAACTACCCTTCGGCCACCCTCGGTTCGCGGCGGCTCGTTTATACATACATACGCGGCGAAGGTTCGCCTGACCGTACACGATCGAACGAAGAGGGTCGGCCTCGAACGGAAACAGCAGGCCGCCGGGAAAATTCGATGGAGAAACTGACGTTAATCGTCAGAGGTTCCCTCCTCGCCCGAGGGTGGCGCGAAGCGGCGCTATTTTGCCCGCGTCATCGGACATTGTATACTTTGACGCGCGAGTTCAGTGCTCTCGTGAGAATGATTTGGCTTTGATTTTCTTTGTAGAAAGATCTATCTCGAGGAAACGATGGGCGTGACAACGATTTCGTCACGTGGAGCGGTTTAATAGCGCAAAATATTTACACCGTGTGACAAAAGTCAATATTTCACATAAATATACAAACGTACTTTGCGCGCGTTTTTCTCAAACTCAACTTGTCTGACACTTTTAACTCATCCAATTACTTTATTTCGGATACGGACGACGCGAAAGGGGGTAGAAATGGGCGAAATGGAAAACAACTTACATTTTAATACTAACGAAAAGAACAACAACAAATAAGTTGCGTTTTACGTACTTTTCGCTCGGAAATCTCACCCCCGGAACGACGCATCAGCCGATCGGCGCGACTCGCTCGCGACTCCATTGATCAGCTTGCAACTCTCGCAGCTCGCAGACGTTAACGCAGCGAGCGAGCGGAACTGGAGTGAAAAACCGGCGTCCCGGAAGTGGCGCAGCACGTCGGGGATAAAAGAGTCATTTCCCGGCCGGAACGCGGCAGAGGAGTCAACGGAGCGAGTTGAAGCGAGCGAAAGTGAGCCGGGGAGGGTCGGCCTGCCGTGGCGAGTTCAAACGGACTGCGGGCTCGACGCCGAGGTTTCTCTGCGGCCCAGAGAGAGAGAGAGAGAGAGAGAGAGAGAGACAGCACACGAGCTATTGTTCGCAAACGACCAAGGGGGGATCGAAAGAGCCGCCGCCGCCCTTCGATGCTCTCCCCGGGGATCGCGACTCTAATTCGTCGTAAATGAAGTGTCTTTAACCGCGACAGTGCGCGCTCGCTACGCAACGCGTCTGCCGAAACGCGCCGGCGACGATCCACCCCTTCGTGCGAACGGGGGGAGGGGGGGGATCTCCGCCCCCGCTGCCTCTTGGCCGCCTCCTCTCCTCCACCCCTGGCTCTCTCGATCGAAAGCGGGGTGCATATAACGCCTGGGCGGACGTAATTACCGCACGTGCCGACCCACATTCGCGACGTTCCACTTTCGTGCGAGCCGGTGCACGGTGCATTGTACGCGTTTGTGTGTGCGTGCGCGTTAAGTGCACGTGTCGCGCGTTCGTCGAGAAACTTCGCAGACAGATGGAAATTTCGAGGCGGTTCAGCGCGAAGGACCGTCCAAAGTTCCTCTTTCGAAGGAATTCGACCGCAGCGCGGCGCGTGTCGATTCAGAGCCGCGGTCGAATTTACTTGCAAATTTTTCCTCTTCTCCATCTCTGTCTCCCGTAAGAATAACAACGGAGATAAAGGAAGTAGGAAGGATGAGGAAAGAGAGAGAGAGAGAGAGTGTCTTCGCAATATCGCCGACGATAAGATTTCCCGGCGCGTCACATTCCGCGCATGCTCCGCATTCATAGGGATGAAATTTGCATCGGGAGAATATTTATATCGCGCCTGTTCCAGCACGCGGCGCGAAAATCGCAGCTGCGGCGAATCGAAATGATTTTTGGCACGGCACGACGCAGGCGATCTCGCCGCGCGACTAGCGTAGCCCGGCGGAGCCGTAAATCTCGATCGACCGTGGAATACCGTATCCCGGCAGCTCGCGAAGATCGTTCCGCTACGACGGCGGCCGTAGACGGCCAAGACATTCCTACGTGCCCGAAATTTCGTATCGCGAGCCGATCGGCCGACCGCTCCCACTTGGCTGGCTGACGGGGGGCATCGCCGACAGGGGTCGTCGGCGGTCCCTCCCTCAGTCGCGGAACTCAGCGGACCGTAACTCTTTACATTTTCGAGGGCGTCGCACGTCGACAAAGCGCGATTATCGGCGCGATTGTCACGTGTGCTTGTTCTCGCGGATCGTCACACCTGGCGTGAGCGCGTGATCGATGTGAGCCTTCATTACTCAAACGAAGCGTCGAGAGATGCATGAAAGTACAAGAGTTGTCTCTCTTCTCACGCTGAAATGAGATTCCTTCAATTCGCGAGCTAGACAACGGCACGCTCAAACTTTCGGGGCAAAGTTGCTGAGTCCTCAGCCGCAGGAGAACAATCTTTTCCAACCTCTCTCGGCCAAGCCACAACTCCAGCGTGCGAACCTTGCGAAATTATCGGTATACGAGACGTCTGGCGGCGCGTTTTGTTGCAACTCCTCGTGCACCATGCGGCACGCCACATGTCGGGGATCGTTTCAAGCGCACCGCCGTTACAGAATATACGCTCGTATCTCTATACTGACGGACGGTTAGCCCGTATTTCGATGTATCAATGCAATCACATGGGGATGCCACCGGCTGCGTTATATCGCACGCGTTATGCGCAACTTCGGGGTCAGGATTTAGGCTTTAGGGTTAGGCCTTCGCCTTCGTCCTTTACGAGCGCGCGCGAAACGCGACGACCCTCGGGGGCGTCCGAAACGAAACATTCATGAGCTCTCTCCAGCCTGTCGGCAAGGGTGGAACGCAGTTTATTCGCACATGCTTTAAATTACACGCTATCCAATTGACTGCGCGATAGCATCGCGCTCTATTCTCACGAATAGTGATTTGCAGCAACCTGATTCGGCTTAGAAGCAATCTAGAGATTCGATCGAGCCTGCTCTCCTAGAGCCTAGATTACATTTTTACTTGCGCTTGGCCAGCGGATCAAACTGTCGTTCCATGCATTTATATTTCTAATTAGTAGCGTGTCTTTTTACGTGTCGACCGCCTGTTACATCTGCCCATCTTCCTAACTCTCCCGATTACGCGCCTCTCTCGATCCCGATAATTCCGAAATAATGATGGTCACGCATTGACGGCGTGAAACTGCGAGAATCCACTCGCGACGAGGCGCCGGACACCCTCGACGGATGTTACTGTGTGAGAAAAAAGAGAGAGAGAGAGAGAGAGAGAGAGAAAGAAACTGGAGGAGCCGCATTATCCAAGCGTGCACCCTGCGACGGATACGCGCATTATGCGGGACCGTCTCCTCCTCGTCCCGGCGGTACACACGTATGTATCGCGCACTTGAGCATTATGCGCGGCCATTCAGGTAGCGAAACACGGACAGATGTTGGATGCAGTTCGTCTTTGAAACGTCGATGGTAGTCCCCGGACGCGCGAGCGAGAGCGCAGTTGCGGTTTTCGGGGGCAAACGCGTGCGCGCTCGCATGAAAGGGCACGAAATTGCGGATGAATGGACGGCGAATTATGCCCGGGCTTTTTGTTTCCCCCGTCTGCGATCGGCCGTGCGACCCGCACGGTATATTTGCCGGAAGAATTTAATTCGTCCCTGCGTGCTCGCGCCCCGCCGACATAAAGCGCCGGCCGGCGGGATTTGCTTATTCCGGGCCACGCGCGCTGATTCGACGCGTTCCTAGCGAGCGGATATCGAACAAACAGCGAACGTAATTACGCCGTTGGACTGATTGACGTTTTTACATAATAATCGCCTGACTCGCTCGCGTAATCGTTCCGCGACCGCGTTTGAGGCTCCCCTCGGAACCCAATCGAAATGGCGAGATTCGTTCGATGGAGCCTCCGCGGGAATTATTATCGGGCGTTACCGCCGGCCTCTCTCTCTCTCTCTCTCTCTCTCTCTCTCTCTCTCATCTCAACGATGGCGAACGGTGGACAAGATATCGGTTGTTGCAGACACGACCGTGTTCGAGGAAGCGACTTCTCCGATTACGAAGAGCGACTAGTACGATTAACCGCCGAGATGTGAATAAGCGAATTCTCCGAGTAATCTCGGGGCGAATTTTATCCTCCTAGACGACCCACAATGTTGCCGACTCACCACCGCAAAATCCGAAAAACGAAGGACGCGAAGTCGCGCGTACATCGACGAACGCGAGGTCGAGCGGCGGGACCGCGGAAACTTGCTAGTGTAAGATAAGTCATCTTCTCCCTTACGCTAACCGCAAGTGATGCCATTACACACACACACACACACACACACACACGGGGTAGAGAAAATAAATTCTCTATCTTCTCATTGCTCGCGAAAGAGAAAGAACGAGAGAGAGAGAGAGAGAGAGAGAGAGAGAGAGAGAGAGAGAGAGAGAGAGAGAGAGAGAGAGAGAGAGAGAGAGCAGAATGCAAAGCAGGTTGCGCGGAAGGCAAGGAAAAAAATAACGGAGCGAGCGTGCAAAACACGATCCACCGGAGAACTGACAGTGCAACGTGTACATCGCGGGGGTATCGCGTGTCGCATTTTATCTGTCAGCGAGTCGTACCGTCAAAGCAGGTTGCTACTCTGCGCCGCACGGAAGATTCGCGTTTTTCATATTACACGCGTCACGACGCCGAGTCATCTCTCGGCGGGCCCGCCGATCGGCCGTACGCAATTTTTTCTTTAATAACGAGCAATTCTCGTTATTAGATACGAAACAATGACTCTGGAAATAATTGCGGAGACAACAATACTAATACGTCTCGCAGGATTAATCGCGTCGGGGTATTTTTCACGATAATAACGGCCATTTTTCGAAATCAATTTGATCGTGAACAAATTCAATTTCATTAGTCCTCACATCGTTGAGTTTTTAAATACATTTCATCGCTAATGAATTATCCCGCGCGCGCGGAGAACGTTTTCGGATACTTAATTGCGAAAATAATCCCGGAAAATTGCTATCGGGTTACACGAACGATTCCGATAATTATCGGTGATTGCGTGCAGACGAGGTAGGATCGTCGCGTCGATTTTAGCGTAGCGGATGCTACGAGGGAGAAGGAAAAATGCGAGAAAGAAAGAGAGAGAGAAAGAGAGAGAGAAAGAGACAGGAGAGAGACACGAGACGCTTCGGTAACAGTATAGATCGTCTGTAAAGGGCAACCAGCTGGCCCCGCGCGAGCCCAGCGTTTTCCCGCTTTCACGGCAAACACGCACCGCTGCGGATTTATAAATCAGGATTGTCGCGAGCGTAGATTACAGAGTCTTAAGAGGATTAGGAGAGACCAACCTAATCGGACTACCGTGCGCCCGTGGGAGACAACCCCCTTCGACTCGACCGCCAAATGAGATCTTATCCTTTCTTTCTAACGCGCGCGTGAAAGCGCTGATAGAATTACGACTAATGGACGCGTACGAGAAGCGACGGCGCCGCGTATCTCGGGAAAGACGGCAAGCAATTTTCATACATCACGTCGGCCTTCGATTAAAACGATTCTCTCTCTCTCTCTCTCTCTCTCTCTCCACCCGCAGTGTCTCAACTCGTAGAAACGGGGATAACGAAGGGGGAAACCGAAAGCGGGACACGCTCGCATTATCACCGCTCTCCGTCGAAAGAAAGTCGAGCGAGGGGAGAGAGGGATCTTTCGTTGCGACACGTGAAATTGGTGTCGCGCATCGGCCACTCAGTGGGATCAATGCATTTGTATATAAACCCGACGAGGAAGGGGGGTGAGAGGGGTGAGTGTACGCGCCCCTAGAGAGCAGGATATTTCGAACGACGCGACGCTAATGTTAGACAGTGGCCGAACTATGAATAGGGTAATAGGAAATAGTCTTTGCGGAGAGTAGGCCAGTCGGTCTCGTGCCTCCACCGAAATATCACCTGGACGACATCCAGAGGGAGAGTTACGCCGGCAGAAAATAGACAGTCGTCTTCGTAATAATAACGTACTCGTCCCCGCGCGGAGGCGCGATTTTAACGCTAACGTTTGCGCGCCGTACCGCCGTACCGCCGTCGGCGTAAACGCGCGCGTTTACCACCCGGGTCACGCGACGCAGCCGACCTCGCCGAGGTTAGTGCATCGGTCGCGGCGTTATTATTACGACAGACGCGTCGCGTCGCGGTCATGTCACACTTCGCGTTCGCAGACGCGGCAGCGCTCGGCGCTTAATATGCGCGCGACGTACGCGCGCAAAGGCTTATCGCCGGCGCGTTTCCACATGCAAATGTCGGTAAAGAGGCAAGTTATTCTAGAGCGCGTACCAGATTAATTTCGCAGATATCGCGCTAATGGCGGTCACGCGGCGCGAGCTTCACTCCGCAATCTTCCACTATCCATTACGTTACGTCGGACCGCAACGTCCGCGGCTGGAAACGCGATACCGAGAATTCTACCCGGGGAAAGTGTCTTCTCTGCCCCCGACTTTCGAACCCTCCCTCTCTCTCTCTTTCTTTCTCTCTTTCTTTCTCCCTTTCTTCGTGACGAAGGGAAATGCAGCGGTAAGCCGTGCGTTTCGGCTTCGAGGAACCTCGAGTCCTCGTGAAGAAGCCGAAAGGAAGACACGAGACGAACAACATATTCGATATCGCGCGTGTATGTCTGCGGCGAAATGTATAATCAAGTAGACGTATATTCATAAAGAGGACAAACTCCCGTATTAATCTCAATATTTAATTTTCCGCACTTAATCTCAATATCGAATTTTCGTGCCGAAAAGTCTAAAGTTTCACGACGACTCTCGAGTTTCTCTATCGAGTCGAGGAACCGTTATGCGCATATTAACGTTTGGTCTTTTATTTTCTAATTAGAGCCGAGTAACTCAATACACGCGCTACACTTGAGAAAGCCATTTGACGCTCATTAGCGTGAGCTCGTGTAACGGTCCGCAACAATTTCGGCGTCGTCTAATTATCCGTGCGCATATCGTAACGGAGAACCGTCGCTGCTCTTCTTCTTCTCTGTCTTTTCTTTCTTCGTATCGATGTCAACGATCAGGCTCGTATTTCCGCCGTAGGAAGCTCCACGAGACGGCTTCCCTTTCCGGGATCGCAGTGCTCCGCTCGCGCGTTTCCCACAATGCAGTAGTCGTTAATACGATGCTCGATCCGAGAGCGAGATCGATTGGCGGATCAAACGAAAGCTTCGGAGAGTCAGAGCGCGCGAATAAATGGCCGACTCGAGTGGCCGATATATCTCTCCGTGTCTACTCGACACGTAAAATATTATCTGCGCTGCGCGCAGTATCGATCTCGTTCCGTTTCGACCGGGCTTCAACTTCGTTTCCAAACGTTCCGTTCGGCTGTTCTACGACGCCTCATAAAACTCGCGGTGCTTCATGATAATTATCGCCCAACCCTCCCTCTTCTCCTCCTCCTTCGTACTTATTCTATTCACTTGACGGAGCGCGTAGCGACGGCAGCTATTACGCGCAGCTCTTTCCGCGCGAGAAAACAAATAATTCTTATTTCCCGGCGATTCCTCACGACTTCCTGATTGCGCGACGCGTGTCTAACCGACCGCAGCTGCCGCTGCCGCCCTTTCGACGGGCGAACGACAAACGAAAATAAATCGTCCGCGGCCCTAAACGCGCCTCCACCGCGCCACCCGCTTCTTTCATTATTTCGGCTCCATGCATCATCATCGACGAGAGCTCGCCGTATCCGCCGGCGTAGAGAGGAGGTTAAACGCGGCGAGTATCTCGGTTACAAGGCACGTACGGACGATCGTGAGCTCCCACAGTTCTTGCATCCTCTCCCTCTCCCTCACCCTCTCTCTCTCCCTCTCTCTCTCTCTCTCTCTCTCCCTCTCTCTTCCTCTTCCTCCGCATAGCTCTCTCTTTCCACCCGTTCCTCCGCGCCTCCGTATTCTCGCCTTTGCGTATTCCCGCTGGTTGGAGAATCCAACCAAGTTCGACCATAGAGACGCGACAGTTCGCTGAGTCGAACTCGGCGCAGGGCCGCCCGCGCCAAATTCGATCAGTTCGTCGTTTCATTAACGGTCGGATGGAAATTAATTCACGACGCGGTCCGAGCAAGTGCGCGCGCTCCTGCCCCGGGCGCAAAGCCGGCGGCCATTCGATTTTCAATCGAGCACGATTACCGCGAGATATTCCCTCGCCGGCCCGGCGATGCGTTATCGAATGATTACGCCTCGCGTCGAGTCGCGTTGTTGTTTCATTTAACGCGCGCGCGCGCACGCTGCGAGCACGTTGAGAGCGAAGCGAGCGAGGGATTACGCCGAATGAATGGCTCTCTTCCCGAGCGGACGGCCTGTATGGATGGCTCTTCTTTCGTTCCCGTATGAATTCCCGAGACGATCGTAATGACTGCGCGCGCGCGCGGACGCGATGTTGACCGTATAAATACCGCCGAGGTTTCCAATGGCGAAGCTAAACGATGAGCGCGCATTTTCAACGGACGGATTTAATCGTCGATGAAGTATCTCTGCGAGTTCCCGGCGCGGCGTTTCGCGAAGAACAGGCCTGCGAGATCCAGGGCTCGCTCGAAAATTTGCTGTATAAAATCATCATTAAATTATCGGAGTTAATTGTAATCACGCATCACGTTAGCATGATTGAATTATTGTGGGATAAAAGAGATTGGCCGGGATATATTGTCTGCTCCCTCTCTGGAGCGAAATCTCGTCGATCGATCGACAGATTCCGGCGCTGCTGGAATTTAGCCTTTCGATACGATATTTCGTTATATTGTTACATTGTTACATAAGCGTGTAACATTTACGCACATACGAGGGCGGTCTGAGAAGTTTTGAGCCTCAACATGAAGATGGCTCTACTCGTCGAAACCATTCTGGTACTACAATGGGTATATGCTTTGAAAGATGACTGTGAAAATTTCAGCCATTTTGGACGCTCAGTTGTTGTTTGACAGTCGTTTGTGTCAGTCGAAGTCAAGTGTTTTTTTGTAAAAGTGGAGAAAGTCGAATATCCTGCCGTGATTAAATTCTTGCATTTGAAAGGCAATACACCTGCGCAAATAAAAATCGAGTTGGACGCTGTTTACGGGGACTCTGTCCCATCATTTGCCACCGTGAAAAGATGGGCAGCTGAATTTAAACGTGATCGCCACCAGCTTGGCTGATGATGAGGGTTCGGGACGGCCAAAAACTGCGACCACCATCGATAACGTTGAAAATGTTCACCAAATGGTACTGAACGACCGTCCACCAATCAAGGTTAGAGAGATAGCAGAGGCTATGGGCATATCGAAAGAATGCGTTTGTCATATACCGACTGAAAAGAATTGGACATGCGTAAGCTATCCGCGCGTTGGGTGCCGCGCTTGCTCACTTTGGACCAAAAACGCATTCGGCGGTCGCCATGGCCAAAATTCACGAATTGCACTTTGAATTGCTTGACCACCCACCGTATTTACCAGATCTGGCTCCCAGCGCTGCTTTTCCCTTTTTCCTAAGCTTAAAGTTTCGCTCGGAGGACAGAGATTTTCATCGAAAAAGGAGAGGTCATCGCATACGTAAACGCCTATTTTGCCGAGCAAGACGCCAACTACTATTTGAAAGGGTTAAAGAGGTTAGAGCATCGCTGGGAAAAATGTATCGACTTCAAAGGAGACTATGTTGAAAAATGAAACTACATTTGACCGAAAAAAAAATACTTGTTTCTGTGTTAGGCTCAAAACTTCTCAGACTGCCCTCGTATATGGAACATATTCTACACGGAAAGTTTGGATGTTTACGCTCAAAGGGACGAAAATAATAAGGATGATAAGAAGCCAGAGAGTCGGCCGCATTGATACTTAAATTCTATCGATAATATTCGCGCGCGCGCGCGCGGCGTAGAGTTTCGCCGTCGCGAACTCGAGGCGTCGCACGGGGTGAGTAATAAAGTTTCAAGCGGTAACCTTCGACGAGTACGCCGCGCGCGCGATATATCCCCGGCGTCCACGAAGGATTGAGTTACGGGAAGAGGACTGAGACGGCCACGATGCGCCGTCCACTTCCGCCAGTCTTCATTTTAATCGGATTACCGGCCAATTCTTTCGGCCGATAACACCGGGACCGCCGCTCGCCGACTCGAAGGACACAATCTGAATCGCCGGACTGAATCGACGAAAGTCGCCGGCTAAACGGTACTTTATCGTCGCGCGCCGGGTTTGTCGCCGCGTTTGTCGCTCCGAGTCGAGTCGCCGACTCGCCGCTGCAGCTGCGCGATAATTGCATCGTGCAATGCTCGTTTTCGCGGACGGCCGTGAGGAACACAGCCGCGGACTGCGGCTCGATCTGTCGCCCCCATTAAGGATCCTAACTGGTTTATCACTCGCGTCAGGTTGAAGGAACCGACCGCGCTCGAGCGAGATAAAGCTGTCGCATAATTAACGCACTGAGGAGCCGCTCCGTCGACGCGACGTCGGATTACTTTGCGGAACGCGTCGCGTTACCGCGAAACGCACGAGTGGCCGGCTGAACGTTTATTCGAACGTTCGAATGTTTAGTGGTGCGATAATGTTCTCTCTCTTTCTCTCTCTCTCTCTCTCTCTCCTTCTCTCTTTCTCTCGATAAGCGAGATATAATCAACCGGGACGGCACTGGGAGTGCTCCGCGATAAGCCGCGAATTACAGAGCGGCTAGGTGAAATAGAAAGTCCGGATGCGCGTATGTGCGTGAATCACGAGAGAGGAGAGAAAGCCACGACGAGAGAGCTTTTCGTCTCCCCGGCGGTGTTGCCTGCACACGTGCACCGCGCGCGTTACCGGGATTTATCTACTAGGCGCTTCGCCGAGGTCTTATCGGTCTCTCGATAAGTCGCGCCCCTCGTCCCTTTATCCGCCGTCTATTATCGCGAATTACGCTATTCGTAACCTCGTCGCTTTATCGTATCGGCCCAGGCTTGAGGTAACGTTAGATCGTCGAGAACGAGGCGCGGCGTGGCGCGGCGCGGCGCGGCGCGGCGCGGACGGACAGCGATGCATAATTTACGTCGCTTCGTTAAACGGTGCCGTGGCGTTTATTTTAAGAAAGGGCGAGTGTGTTTGTTGCCGCGGCGAGTCGCCCGTTAGAGAATATTCTCTCCTCGCGCTCGCGAGCGCGCGTGTGTGTGTACACATTATACATTACGCTCTCCGCTCTCTTCTCCCTCTCGACCGCGGCTTATGTTCGCAGCTTGCTCTCGCGGAGAGGTCGCGTCAAAGGTTTCACCGGCCGATGCGTTTTACGGCTCTCAAGCCGAAGCGCGCGCGCGCGCGCGCGCGCGCGGCGCAGCGCAGCGCAACGCAGCGCGACGCAGCGCAGCGCAGCGCGACGCACATCCGGCGCTCATCGGCCGTCGTCTATTCCCGAAACGTATGTACGCGCGACGCGCGCGCGCGAATCCGTTTAAGGTCGGACACGCTCGCGCTTGTAGCAATTTACGCTTATCGCCAGCTGCGGCTCTCGTGTTTAACGCGGGGTTGTTAAATGTCGCCGCTGTATCTTACGGGGACGCGAGCGCGAGCGCGATTGTACGCGGGGCTAACGCGCGCTCTTCCTGCTTGCAAGTGTTTAACGCATCGCGCGCGGAATTGCGCGAATTTGACGTCGAGACGCGAGAGAAACCGCGCGTCACGTGCACTTCCCTCGAAAAGAAACAATTCTGCGATTTAATTGTGAAGGGAGAAAAGATCAAATTAGAGAGCAGCGTCGTTTCCGGCGTATTCGTGTCACGCGTCTTCCTGAGTATCGCGTGACTTTATACGCTTCAATTGTTCCCGTAAAATAAAAAGAAGAGAAAAAAAAAAGAAAACGGCGCAACGCAAAGAGACAAATGTGGGAGTTCCGTGGCGCGCTCAGGGCGTATTCGAAGCGGAGTGTAATAACCGCGACGCATCGTCGTCTATGTCGTCGTCCTCGTCGGTCTGATGAAAAAGTCGCCTCCGCGGAAAAACTGGACACGTTGGCTTTCCGTTCTTAACGATTCGCTGCGCAGGCATAGCTACACATAGCCACGGCGCGGTGCGGTCATGCTCGCGCGAGCATCGCGCCGCGGCGTTGTGCCACGACCGACCGGCCGGCCGGCTGCAAAAATGTTACGCAATTCGTTGATACGGTCTCAAAGCGCGGCGTCTAAAAAGCACGCCAACTCTGCCATATAAATGCCAGCCGTATAAGGCGACCCGTCCGTACCGTTCTCAGAGTCGCGGACGGATACCGGCGACCATCTAGACGATGTCGAACGAAAGGTTCTCACCGCGTACCAAGCAGGGGCGGATTCAGTCCTCAAATATGAGAGAGAGAGAGAGAGAGAGAGAGAGAGGATGAGCGGCGACAGGGACAAACGCTCGTTACAAGCGGCCAAGTCAAACTTCGGAAATGTATACACACGCGACACACAGAGATTCTCCAGCAGGAGAGAGGATGGAAGTGACAAAAGTCAACAGCCCGGCTCTTCAGGTTCCGAGATTTTCGGTCGGGTTTCAAAGATCGAGATTCAATAATCGTCGCGCGGTGAATGTTAAATAAATATAGATAATTTCACGACCACACACACACACACACACACACACACACACGCACACACATATACGCGTGCATGCTGAAGTTTCACGTCTAAATCTACGTGTTTTGCTCCAGGAATTCTTTTGTTCTCGGTAATGTAAATTTTCATCCGCGCTGCGCGCATCGATCCCTAAATCCGCTCCTGTCGACTCTCGTGAGCTTTGCGCAACGAACGGCGAATTTCAAGGGGTCCCTGAATTCGCGAGTAATGGCTTGTTTGATTAAAAGTCCTTGGGAAAGTGGCTCGCCATTAACTTCGAGGCGGTAATCGTTCCCCGCCGTGTCGCAACGTTCGCGCGCGCCATGTCGGCAGATTAAATTATAACCGCGCGCGCGCGCGAGCGCGAGATTGTTCCTTCTATGTACGGCGGCGTTTGCACGTTCAGGTGTCCGCTGCTAATTGCTCGTATGTGGAAATGAAATTGCGCGGCCGCTACGATGGCGATGTGATGGCGATTTAAAGGCTACAAGGAACGATAGCGACTTTTGTTGCATCGTGTGCAACCGGTCTTATTTAACGCGAATTCGATAACCAGACGACTCCGACCGAGAGCTCGCGCATTCTTGGTGTGTTAAGTAATGGCAAATTAAACTGCGTTAAACTGCGCGACTTGCCGGTAAACCTACTGTCAGTTACCTCGCCGTGACTGTTACACGCACCGATAATTAATTTTGTTCTTTTCGCTCGCGCTTCCCCTTTATCTGTTTCATATTAATTATTTTTGTGTCCTGTCTTATGTATATAAAACATAAAATTTAAGAGAGCGAGAGAGAGAGAGATAAAGTTTTATATATTATTTTCATATCTAAACATTCTTATTTTTCTTTGGGACTTTTACTGTTGCGTCAGCTATTACGTAACGCTATTTTTATCGCATGAAGATCCACGCGTTAAAGATGTTAAAGGGCGCCCTACGAAGTGTATCGCTGAATCTGTCGGCGAGCTGCTCGCAGGAAAGAAAAACAGAAAGAGAGAGGGAGGGAGAGAGAGAGAGAGAGAGAGAGAGAGAGAGAGAGAGAGAGAGAGAGAGAGAGAGCTGCTGCTGCGCACCGCGGTAACACAATGCACCGCTCGTCCCGCGTGGCCGTAAACATCCCATCTGCCGTCCGGTTTTATCTTTCTGCGTTCTCTTTTTAATCCGATCCCCAGCCAAGAGCGAGCGGAGAGCAGGAGTGGCAGACAGCTTCAACCCCCTGGCCGGCATAATGGTCAGCTGCCCCCGATCCATCCGTTCCGCGCGGAATCGTTGCGCACGTCACGGTCGTCCGGTGGAAGGGCTGAAGTGGCTCGCGCAAGGGCGCCCTTGCTCGAGCCCACGTGCACGTTAATTACGTTTGTCTGATGACCCTATATATATATATATATATATATATATATCTTTTTATACGGAATTTCCGATAAACTCGCGCGACACGCGAAAATCTCCGTCACCCGCGCCAAAGTACTCCGAGCGCGTTTTTCCGGATCGTCGCCGAAATACCCGAACGCCAAAGTTTCTCTCCCGAGCACCCGGGATCCACGTGAGTTGCGCGATCGATCGGCGAGCGGTGCCGCGAGACGATTATCTTAACGACAATCCTTGTTCGGGGAACGTACAGAGCCGTAAAAAAGAAAAAGAAAACGCCGCTCTCACCGTTTATGCGCGGCCCTACGCAGGAAAAAGCCGGACGCGGTGCAGCATTTTTACGAGCGGCCTCGAACAATTCCTCCGAAAATTACGACGCATCGGCCGGATTCGCGTTGCGCGAGGAGCCGCGACGGTGCGTACACGAGTCGTCATAAATTCCGCGTCGCAGCCGCCGCACGTGCAATGTCCGAGCGAGCTCGCGTGCAGATTCGCACGCATTCACGCGCATCGCGCGTATATCCTCTCTCTCTCTCTCTCTCTCTCTCTCTCTCTCTCTCTCTCTCTCTCCCTCCCTCCCTCTCTCTCTCTCCCTCTCTGCCGCCGCATCTCACGACAGAGCGAGCTCCGTTCCCCACGGCGAGAGAGCTGGCTCCCTATCGCGACTATCGAACGACGAGATGCGATCGCGGCGTAAAATGTTGTTCCGCGAACGTCGATGACTCGTAATTTTGTCAGGTGTCTCTTCGGCGATTCCGTTGCTCCATTTGCCGCGGCGATCGACGGCGAGGACGACGGCGATGCTACGAGGGACGGGGAGATACGACGAGCACCATCGCGGACTCATCTCCGAGTCGAAGACTCGGAACCCGTCGGGGTATGATCGACCGTACCGGTTCACCGGCAAGTCGCACCGCGCGGTAGACGTCGCGAACTGCAAGTGCAACGACGAGTGCTCTGCAGTCTCGTCTTCTCCTCCGCGGGGAGAAACGGAGTAGCCGATGGCGAGCTTGGCGAAGAGCGGAGGCATACTCCGAATAAGGGAATCGCCGGCGCTACTCGCGAGACAAGTGCGCGAACCGGAGAGCCCCAGGGATGACCGATGAACTCGGGTTCGTCGACCGCCTTGGGCGGTGGAGGTGATGGCGCGAGAGGAGGAAAAGGAGGAGAAGGAGGGGCAAAAGGAGGAGGAAAATCTCGGGAGTCGCGCGTTCCTAATTGCTCTTTCTTCCCTCCCTTTTCTCTCTCTCTCTCTCTCTCTCTCTCTCTCTCTCTCTCTCTCTCTCTCTCTCTCTCTCTCTCTCTCTCTCCCTCTCTCTCCCTCTCTCTCTGTCTCTCTGTCTCTCGTCTTTCGTCTTCTCTCGAACGTCCGCACGCGTCGGGCGCTGCGCGTTTCCCGCACGAGAACGGCGCGCTTCTTCCGCTTTCGCGATAGAGGACCATCGTCGAGGATCGTACACGGGAAGGAACCTGCGGCATAAACGCTGTTGGCCGTCCAGCTGCACGGAGAAGCTGATTTCGCTTTTCTCGCGCGAGTTACGCTCGGAGAGTACGAAAAGTGAACGAGCAGGCTTGCGCAAACGAGCTCGTTTTATGACGTCCGGCTGGCTCGCGCGAAGAAAGGGAGCTAATTAAGCGACCTAAGTAGATTTAACGGTATACTCCGTATTATCACGGCGGCACTACGCCGCCGACTGATCTCAATCGGAATCTATGAGTGCACATTGTCGAGGTGACTCTTCGGGGTGGCGACGTGAAAGAAGAGGACGAGAAAACACAGGAATCGCGATATCGAACGGGACCGCGCGAATTCTCTTCCGCACTCGTCCCGAATATTTGTACATTGATGTGATCAATTTTCTGTGTCGTGCAAGATTGTAGAGATTCAACGAGCGGTCGAAAATCTACGAAGGCGCGCAAATGCTCACGCGTTTTATTGTTGAGTATGAATAAAAACAGTAAATTATATATATATATATCTGTTATAAATAAATCACAGTAAATTATTGCAATTATATATATAAGCAATTATAATATTGCAATCGTAATCTTGGGAAAATTTGGCTACCCGAAAAATTCAATTCATGCTGAAGATATTTAAAAAACACACAAACATCGACGAATTCCGACGTGTCGAAACCCACGGCGATAACGAGCCGAGGAAACACGTTAACGGTGTCCTCCGACGGTTTACAATCCACATGCATCCGCGGCGCGGCCCACAGAACACACACGCGCACACACACACACACTCTCTCTCTCTCTCTCTCTCTCCTCGAAAATCGACTTTCCGATTACCTCTGCTTAACCATCACGAGACCACCGCGGGTCTGGCATTACACGGAGGAGCGCGCGGTGCGATTTCTAGACGAAGCGGCGCGTAACTATTTTTCCCGATGAACGGCCGTGCGGTCGGCCGCCTTCCAATTTCGCGAACCGATTCATTCGCGAGGGCAGAAGCAGCCCCGAGCACCGAGAGAAAGAGAGGATTCCTGCGCTCTCGGTAGGTAGGTTGGCTGCTTGGTTAGTTGGTTAGATTGGGTGGGCGAACCAGTTCGCCAGGTAAAACCGCGTGCGCAGTTTATCTGCGTGTGCACGCATGCATCGGACGAAATTGCGGTACGCGCGCGCACGGTAGGGCGCTATCGATTGTGCGCGACACGCCGGATAATCCTGATTCGTAGATCGGCCCCGCAAACTCTCTCTCTCTCTCTCTCTCTCTCTCTCTCTCTCTCTCTCTCTCTCTCTCTCTCTCTCTCTCTCTCGCCCTTTCTCGTGTATTCCTGCTCTTCTCCTCTTCTCTCCTAAGAGAGAGAGAGAGAGAGAGAGAGAGAGAGAGGGAGAGGGAGATCGTGTGCGAAATGAGAAGATCGCGCGATCCGCAATAATCCGCGTAGATCGCGAAGGTAGATCGCGAAGCGGCGGACTCGTGGAGGTAGCGGAAAGAATCTCCCCAGAGCTGGGGGAACCGTGTCTCCGTACGACCGCGTAGTTTACGATGTTACCGCGGCTTTCTTTACCCGGAGCGTTCCCGGAGCGGTCGCGCTTTCATCCGTAGCGGGGTCTGCCTGCTGCGGCGGCAAGTCGCACCGGGAGGAGAAAAGAAAAGAAGAGAAAAAGGAAAAAAGAAAAGAAAAAACTCCACGCGAGCGAATGGTGCGTTTTCTTTGTATAATTATTTTTGCCGCGGCAAGCAGCGAGCTCGTTCGCGTTTCATTGTCGTTCGTGTGCCAGGGGTAATTCGTAATTTTACGGTCGTGCTTGGAAGGGGAGGTTTCGCTTCCAGAAAAATGCAACGCGAGATGCCGACCGGCCAGGCGGCGGCGGCGGGGGGGGGGGGAGGGGGTTTCGAAAAATTACACGGGCAGAGCCGCGCGCGTGAGAAACACTCAAAGTGCACGAATAAGAGTTTATGGGACCGCCGGGACGAGGCGGGGCTTCTAAATGGAAATGGCGATTGAAATTCGAGCTTTACGATCGACGATACGAGTCGAAGGAACAACCTCGGCGCGTTCCGCGCACCGTCGAAATAACCGCCGCGGTGATACGCGCCGAACGAAGCGTGTTTTATTGTGATGGAAACATCATGAGAGGATATTACGCGCTCGCCTACTTTGCGTCCTTTATCGTGTCTGGCGCCGACGCTTTAGCAACGTATACAGAATGACGGTATCGTGAGCGCGCGAGCAGTTCGACTACACACACTGTCGCGACTGTGATGATAACGAATTGCAAATTGGATCTTCTTACGGCAACGAGAATATGAGATCGCACTATCGTGTTTCCATTCGCGAGGAGCTTGTAGTCATCGTGTACCATGGAAATTTTAACTACACCGTGCTGCGTCGTCATGCCGCGCTCGCGATGACAGAGATTCATTACGGAGGGATATAATGCGCGGATTTACATTTTATCGAGAAGTAATATACTTATAATAATAATAATAATAATAATAATAATAATAATAATCATGATATTGTCGTGCGATAATATAATAATCGCATGATATAAATAATCATGTAGCAAAATGCATAATATTGTAATATTTGTGGTAATATTGTGGAAATTTGATCTCGAACACTGCAACACGCGACTATTTTATCCCGAGAATTACAATGTTATAAAATGTTCTTTAGAGGAAGACATATGTCGGCACAAGCCTTGATCGATGCCGAAAATGAGATTGGAATAGTACAAAGCGGTGTGTCGTCGAACAACTAACGGGAATGCATCGAGACGTCGTTGTCTGTATATCCGCCTCTCGCGCTCATTTTTAACTGCATTTGCTTTTATCTCGGACATCTCGCGTCGATGTCTGAATGTAGAAAACGAGCGTCGAGACAGAGGGTCGTTTTTTATGCAAATTGCGTCTGTCAACGCGTCGTGAAAAACTGCGCGATCCATCTTAGTCTTCGACGTATTCATCTCACGAGAAAGGAAATGCGGATCTGGCGTGCATCCAATGACCTTTGCGCACGATCATTCACGTGCATTCCAATATCGCTTCTTCATCCTACCCCGGCGCATTTATCAGGTGGAACACGTGGGAGGTCCCCGCAACGAATGTTCGCGGATTAACAGCGCGGGATTCTTCTCCTCGGCGTATCCCTCGCATTTAACGCGTTTCAATTCCCGTGGCGAGGCAATGACGGGCGAAAAAGAAACGTGCAAGACGCGCGGATAAAACCGAGCGCACCCTCACTTCGGCTTCTTATCACGGAACCGTGCCCGATATAAATACATATCGGGCCGAACACGATTTATCCTCGGTTTCACCGAGTTCGCTTTCGACATCGAATGCGCGATGCCAATCAGGGCAAGAGAGAAAGAGAGACACCCACGTGCAAAGCACTGGATTCGCATCGCAAAACCGAGGCCTTTCGCCGCGCGTTCGCGCTTCTGCGCCATCTTATCACGGAGTTTCCTCGATAACACGCAGCCGTGGGATCGCGATCGCGACGTCGCGATCGCGATAAACGGGGCGCGTCCGGTGTTGTCCGCAGGCTCGCGTTCAGGAATGCGCGAGGTGCTGCGAGCAAATAAAAGCCGTCCACGCGGCGGGACGCCGCGGAGCCAATTTAAGAATCGTAAAAGTACGGATATCCCTCAGCAAGTTCGCGAGGAAAGCGCGAGAGGTGTATCTCGCTTAACGAGCCCCGGCCGATGACGGGGGAGAGAGCTTATCGCGCTCGCGAATTTCTTCCTCGCGAAAGAGAGAAAGGGAGGAGAAGGAGAGGATCGCCGCGGCGTCTCTAAACTGCCGTCCGCCGCGGCATAAAAGCTCCAGGATACTCCTCGGCCGAGTCCGACGGTAATATCGCGCCGAGCGCGAGGGCGATAGTTTCTTTATGGTGCATCGAGTCTGCTGCGAGAGGAGTTACTCCCGTCGCTTTCGAGCTTTTCACTCGTTTATCGTGCCGATGACCGTTAAGATACGCGAAGGCCGTTCCGCCGCCATTCAAGGTGGACGATGTAACACGTCGGAACATTTACACGGTGCTTAAGGGACTTTTCCCGGTCGAGAAATTACGCGGAGTTAGAGCCGACACTTGCGACTGTTGCGGCTCGACCGATCGCTTCTGTCATTCACGCGTATCGCGTATGAGATC
The DNA here is from genome assembly GCF_003227715.2 of Harpegnathos saltator. Taxonomy (NCBI): domain Eukaryota; kingdom Metazoa; phylum Arthropoda; class Insecta; order Hymenoptera; family Formicidae; genus Harpegnathos; species Harpegnathos saltator. The sequence continues at coordinate 598,663 of NW_020230432.1, read as the reverse complement.
GCTGTTTCCTTCTTGAGGGGCAGTTTCTTCTTTCGGTATTCACCGAGGAAGGTATACGCCATTTTTTATCTGACGTTCCTCCGGCTTTCACTGCTCCGCTAAAGGCGGATTGTGGTTTTTTTTTTTATTGCTCGACTACGCGCACACAGTTACGTCGCGAGTTACAAAGTGACGCGGACACTTTTACGGCCGCTCGTGACGTCAAGGCTGGCTCGCGCGCGATGTTTTAATTATCTCTATTGCGCGGCTCCGAGAGACACGAGCATCCAGATTGTAAAGCCTAATAACGACTTTCGCCGAACAATTCGCATATACACGACGGCCGTTTACGACCACGGGCTATCCTCGCGTGCATCCCTCGAGATAATGCACTTTATTATCCCTTTAATAACCGGCGCGATGCGGCGTTCCGCCCGACGCGGCGTGGGCGTCGCATAAATATGCAACACGCCGTCGTGTGCTCTTTTCGTCGTTGCAACAATGACTCCCGGACACCGCTTTTATGACGATGCGCGCGATCATTTTCGGAGGGCCCGCCGCTGCCGGTTTCACAAGCGTCCATAAAACGCCGTCGCGGTGGCAACCCATCGCACTGTTGCGACCGCGATACTTCCTCGGCGGTGTAATCAGCTGTTATCTAATCGTATCGCGTCGGTTACGAGATTATGTAATGTCGGTTTGTGAGCAACGGCAGAAAGAGAGAGTATAAATTATTCTTACCGTATGTATGTACTTGTAAACACGTTTACAGTAGCGTACAGTAGTTTACGTTCTTAGTAGTATAATACGATAAAACTCATTCGAGAAATCTTTAATCACACATCGGCGTCTTGTAAAAGTCACTCGATGCTGTAATCTTGAAAACGCACGACGGCATCGTGTTTGTGAGAATAATATATCGTCATTGGAATCGCCGGGGGTCGCCAGTTGGCGACGGTCAGTGACGCGAGAATTTACAAGGACTCGGTCGACTCGCGATTCGAATTCTATTACGGCGAGTGCTCGAAAATTGCGAACATTATTACGGGAACGGCACGAATAATGGAACGAAAGGCGACGCGAAAGTAACACTGGCTACAGTCCAACGGTTAAAAGGCAACGGCCAATTTAAAGGGGAAGAAGGAACAAGGGAGGAAGCAAGGGCGGGAGAATGTAACCCCCTGGTCACAAGTATGCGACAAGTTTATCGCTGGATAGGATCCAAACGATCCTGACTTCTCTGCAGAAGCGAATTTTATCGAGCTTCACACAGCGAGCCCGAGCGAACCCCCGGCGTAATCCCCCCTCCTCCCCTCTGCCGTCTTCCTCGCGCCTCTCAGCACGAACGTACAAACATCAAACGCCGAAAAATTCTCAAACACGGACTTCGCCAAACTGTCCTCGAGTTAGCGAGGACGACTCGGGGAATGGAAATTTCGCTTCTACGTTAATCCTACGCAATATCCGTCGGCCAATCTGAAGGACCCATGCATGGAGATTCTCGGACTACGCCGGAGACCGGTCGTCCTCCGATGCTCCGGCCGGAACGCGACGCGAGTCTCGAGAAAATGGCACGAAATTATTTTATTACACACAGTCAGAGTTAAGCTGGACGACCGCGTTAATAATTATAGACAAATCTATCGAGCCCCGGCCGCGTGCTCTGGTGCATTTCCCACGGACTGTTCGCGCACGCCTGCATCGCTCCAGCGTATGCCGGTATCATAAATTTTTCTCCGCCCCCTCGGGAAGCCAACGACCACCGGCTTTACGCGCTCGGGGCACGGAGGACGCGCGTTCAGAGAGACGCCACTGTTCCTCAGCGTCGCGAACGCGTACGTGAATGCAACCGCGCGACGAGGGCCACCAACGAAGCTCCAACGCGGAAACCCGAAGGGGGCGAGAAGCGGGAGACGAGTCGAGAAGAGGAGGAGGAGGAGGAGGAGGAGGAGGAGGAGGAGGAGGAGGAGGAGGAGGAGGAGGAGCGGCAGGGCGGACAGGGGGAGGAATCGCGAATTATGCGAATCGCGCGAGAATCGCGCTTTCTCCTCTCGCGCCGAAGTGACGATCAATTCTGAAGAAATTTGAATAGAATCGCGACTATTCAGCCGGCGGTGCGTAAGCCGATTTGAATACAGTCAATGTGTACTCGCGCACGCTCCGTCGGCGCAGAGACGCCGACTCCGCGTCGTAAACAATGGCGAAGTAACGACGCGGATTGAAGAAGTGTGTAAAGTGTCTTGGAACTGGAAGCGGCGAAAGTGATCTTTGCAAAGTGTACGTCTAAATGAACGAGTTTGCGTTCTGCGTAAGCGGCTTTTGTGCCGTTCGAGCAAGCGAGCGAAATATCTGCTTGCAACTTCTCCTCGCTCGTTCGCTCGCTGCTAATTTTTATGTAAACTTGTAGCTTGTCGAGAGAGAACCTGCTGCGATACCGGCGCGAAGTGACGAAAAAATTTCACCCGTCGCGAAAAAGTAAAGTTACTTTTAATTAAATTACTAATCTCTCGTCCCTCCGGCGCTGCCATATCGATAGTGTCTCGTCTTCTTCTTCTGTTTAAAAGAGAAAATTAAATCCAACCGTGGAGAACTTAAATTATCCTTAGTCCCAGATTAATCTGTAAACTACTCGTTTCTCGTCTCCTCAACGTTGTCTCTGCGAAAGTGTCGCCCGCTCATATTCAAGAGTATCTACGAAAGATTAACGACTCGCTTACGAAGCTTGGAGAGTCCGTAAATGATATTTCAAGTGGAGGAGTTAAAAGACATGCGATATGTAAACGATCAGATGAACCAATCCCCAATAAATTCAGATTGATTGGAATCTTAAGTGGAGGTCCCTCCCTCCCTCAAAGGCGGCATTGCTTGTGCATTCGACGTACCGCCGTACATCTTCAGCATTCGCACGATCCGCCCGGCGAGGTGACGCGGTCGGCACTCTCATTAGCATTTCATTAGCGGAGTGCTCGAGCGCGGCGCGAACAGCGGAATCCTTTAAACGGGGCGCGCTTCGGGTTAAACATACTCACCTCTCTCGGGCATCGACGTGTCGAGAGATGCACTTCGAGATTGCCAGTATTTATGTAACACCGCGGCGGACTTATTGCGAGCGCGACCGCGCGAGCGGAACAAAGGGTCGCGATATATATCGAGCGCGATAAAACCACGTATGCCTTCTTGTCGATGAGAGAAAGATCAAGAGAAAGATACAGAGAAAGAAATACGGTCAAACGAGCGCGTCATTGCTCAAATCGGCGATTCCGATAGCACGTGAGATCCGTTTGAGCGAGAATTTAAATTTGAGAATAAATGCGAGGCATCTCTCCTTCTCTCTCTCTCTCTCTCTCTCTCTCTCTCTCTCTCTCTCGAGCTACCTCGGCGCGCTCAGGACGTCCGAAAATCACAAATTGGAAAATTCAAGTTCATGCAAAATTCCTGACAAAAAGTCGACGTGAAGTCGATTGGCTACCGCCCAAAGCGAGAGCGGATTTTGCGGCGATACGGTGAAGAAATGAAAAGTAGTTATTTCTGCGGGCTAATTGCCCGTCCCGGTCGTCGCGCGTCTTTCTACGTTGACGGTTTATCCTTTTACTTTTCCTGAGACACGCGACCGTGATGGCCGTAGGATTCTCAGTGCCTCGGTCGATCCCAAGTCCGAGAATTATTCGGCCCGGTGCGGCCAGTCAAGATTTTATACCGATGTGTGTTCGCGTCGTAAAGGACTCGTGTCACGTAATAAATTAGCGCTAACAAACTCGAGCGTAACGCGACAGCCCGCGCGTCCTGCGCGGATTCGAAGGACGTGTACTACGTGCGAATAAAGGAAGAAGCTCACGGAATAAACGCGCGTTATCGACCGTAATCGGCTGATAAATCGTAATCGGCTTGATTAACGTCTCGAATGCGCGGTCACGAAACGCCGAGGTATAAATATTCAGTTAACCGGCGCGCTCTCCACGTTACACGGCATTTTCACGGCGAATATATCATTCCGTGTGGAAAGAGGCAGAGACGGAGGCAGAGGGAAGGAGAGAAAGAGAGAGAGAGGGAGAGGGAGAGGGAGAGAGAGAGAGAGAGAGAGAGAGAGAGAGAGAGGGAGAGAGAGAGAGAGTTAGGCTCGGGAAAGGGTGCGCCGGATTTGGTTTGGGGTCTCGCCGGCGGGATTTTATAATCTGTTATTTGGTGGGCTATAAACGCGCGGTAATGTCTACTACACATCCCGAAGAGAGACAGAGGGAAAGATAGATAGAGAGAGAGAGAGAGAGAGAGAGAGAGAGAGAGAGAGAGAGAGAGAGAGAGAGAGAAGGAGAGAGGGTCCGAGACGGACGGAGAGCTATTTCGGGGTTTAGTGGTCGACGAGAGCGTATCGCAGAGTGCCACCCCTGTAGTTATATTTAAGTCAGGCTCCCCCAACGTACACATATATGCGCGTATACACACACACATACATTTGTGTTGATGCACACACGCGTGTACATACTTGTTCACAGAGCAGAACGCTGGATGAGAGACGCCGGTGAGCTTCTCTCGGGATGCTCTCTCTCTCTCTCTCTCTCGAGCTTTGTCTCGGGAAGCTCGTCGGCCGTCTAAAAGCGGCCGTGGTGCTTGCTCGGGCGCTTTCGCTTGCACTTGGCAGCACGCTTGACAGTGTCAAGGGCCGCTTAATATAGGCACGACGGGCCCGCGAGGAGAGTTCGACGCACCTCATGGGTATGCGAATCGGCATCGGATTCTGCCGTGCGCGCGGCTGTGTATCGTCGATATTAAACGTAACTTACATTTTCGATTCGGCGCGTCGCGGAACGCCGTTAAAGGCGGAAACGAAGGCGCGGCGTCGTAAGTTCGGCGGATTTACACCGCGACGTCGCGCTTAAACTTTTAGCTTTCGCGGCGCCGCGAGACGGACGCGCGGGGAGGCGACGAATTTTAAACAACGATCGCCCGCGGCGTCCCGCAACACCCCGTCCCACCGAATAAGCGTCTAATTCGCGTTGGATTATGCGCGGCGCGAGAGGAGGCGGGATGTATGGCGGGATTGCCGCGCGCGATCGGGAAACGCCGAGCCTCGGAGGCTCTTTGAAGATAATTCAATAAACTCGCCGACGAATGAATGTTCTTATCGACGCTACGTTACCTTTATTACACGGGGTGTGTCTCTCTTTCTCTCTCTCTCTCTCTCTCTCTCTCTCTCTCTCTCTCTTTTTCTCCCTTCCTCCCGCGATATCTTATCTCGCGGGTTGCAGGTATGGTTCCAGGTATTCTACGGAGATGGGATACTACGATCGATCTAGCTATAAGCGCGAGGTTTATAATTTGTTTGCCGACGATTGCGTAAATATCGAGGTAACTGGACGACGATAATGTAGCGCGCGGAGGAAACCCTCTAATCTTTCATCTCCTCTCCGCAGAAACACGCAGATAACCCGGTTGCCCGGTTCGATTAAGATCCGGGACAACGGTGACGCGCAACAACACGTGGAGAGCAAATCTCTCCGGAGAAGATTTGCCGTGACTCAAGTGAATTCCTCGAGGTCGGTCATACTCCTCCGAGGATGGAAATAGCGCCCTCTCGGAAGTGGATGTAACCGCGATAGCAGAACGAAGCACACGCGGGCTGCGGCGGAAAATTGCGAATCTACAGACTCGAGTGTTCCTTCGGTTTTTCGGGATCGGATCGCGATCGCTCGCGATTTACGGCGCGGAGATGGAGCGCGACCTTCTCGAGGATGAAGGAAAGCCGAGGAAAGCCGAAAAGAACTCCACCGGCTGGATTACGCGATGGACGACGTGAAACGTTCAAACTCCGCTCGAGCAGCAGGACTCGCGCGCTGTTCACGGACGCGTCACGCGAGAGCGCCGTTGCACGGGCCGAAATTTTTACGTGACGTAACGTGAGCCCCGTGACGCTGCCTGATGCTATCACTTTATAATTCATGACGGTCGCGCCGAGCGGGACGGCACGCTGAATTTCGTGGTGTTTTACGATTTATGATAGCGCGCGAGTAAACTCGAGAGCTCGTACGGTACGCTACGGTACACCGCTACGGTACACCGGGACGACGCATAAATTCGCGCGCCAACTAGGAGTGCAAAGTATACGCAAGCAAACACAATTTCGCATCTCACGGGACTTTCTCCCCCTGTTAAAAGCGCTTATCGCCAGCGTGGATCGCGCGATAGCGCGTTGCTCATATTTGACCTTAATAATTGTTTCTCACGCGGTTTCTCTACTCGCGCCGTCGCGCGATAATCATCTCCCGATTAAACGCCGCCGTGTTTCTTCCTTGCCCTCCTGCTCTCCCCTCGTCCGCCTGCCGCCTGCCGCGGCGGACAGATACGGGGAATCGTAATTTCCGCGCGCGCTGCTCGCGCGTGTAAGACGGATAAAACGCTCGCAGGATTCGGTCGCGGATTAACGTTCGCCGGGATCGATGTTGCGGTGAGGGCGAAACTCGAGTTGTCTCGGGCCGAATTGGCGCTGTCCGGCCGACGGGAAAACCTGTTATTATCGTAGACGACAACGAAGAAGCGAGGAATTAGAGAAGGCTTCGGAGGGTCTGAAAGCGATACGCCGTGTGTGGAAACCGAGACGCCCGCGCCGGGGCAGCGTCTCTCGAGCAACGAAGGCTGAGTAAAGGCTTGAGAGACTACCGAGAGAGCGGCCGAAAACCCTTGCCGTCATTTTCCCCTCGTTTCACCGTGCGTCTCCTCCCACCTCTTCCTCTCGGCTCGCAGCCGCCGTCGCCGCGACCCGGGAACCTTCGAAAGCTCTCCCGACACGGAGGGACGATGCGCCGCGAGTGCGCCGCTCCTTGATTGCGCGAGACAAGAGGAAGGCCGTCGAGGCGTCGTCATTACCTCGCGCGCGCGCGATCGTCCGTTCTCTAATTTCGCGTCACGCGAGATCAAAGTGCGCTCTCGAGTTATCCCGAGCTAATCATCTCACGAGACAGCGACAATACGAATGCAGCTGCCGTTAATAATATATCATGTTGATTGATAACATCTCCTATATGTACTCCTCTCCTATACGCTGATAACATCTCCTAATAAGGCATTTCTCCGTCGCGTTACGTCGTTAACGCAAACGACGCACGAGCCGCCGGCACACCGAAAGCTCCAAGGATCGCTCTCGGGTTACGAGCTCGGGAAGTGCTCTCGCAGCTTCTCACGCACGCGATACAAATTAGCCGAATTGCCTTCCCTCAGTGTCACGACGTTTAGAGAGAGACGGCCGTCTGTCTGTCCGTCTGTCTGTCTGTGCCGCGCCTCCCTTTCCCCGGCTCTCGCCTGTAGCAGGCAATTATCCATTTAAATGCTCATCCTCGTGTGTAAGCTCGCGGAGGACGAGCGGCTGAGTCTCTCCTCGTCGCCGCTGGGCCTGTGCCCTCCGCAGCTTTATCTCGAATTCGCGACGTAGTCCGGCCACGCCGAGCCGGTTAATTGGGTGAAAGCGATGCGAACGACCGGAGGGAATTAATTAAGCGATTAACTCTTAGGTAGCGCTCGCGCGAGGTTAAGTTTCGAAATTGGGGACAATCGAGCCGAGGTCGGAGTTCGCGAGCTGCGAGAGAGCGGCGCGTGAGCGGCTGCGCGACACCCACACACGTGCGGCTTCTCGCTCTCGAGGTGTCTGGGCGAGAATCGGTGCAGGAAACGATCGGCGGAAAAGCGGCGACTCGACGATAGGTTTGTTCTTTTCCGAACAACTTTCTCAACTGGTGCGCGGCGAGTTAGCGCGAGGCAAGTGTATATTTTAAAGCTTCGCTTTAGCTTATCGCACCAATGTGCGCCAGGAAGTTCTTCGAAAAGAACAGACTAGATTTCGCGTCGACCGGGCGAAGCGACGCAGAAGCGCGAATCGATACGCGACGACGTGCACGGTGGAAAAAGTGTTTGCTATTTGTGACTACAGTCGCATTGTGAGGGATTTACGGTCCTGGCAGAACTGTTTCTGCAATGAGCGTTACTACAACTATCACCTTTTTGTTGGGACAAGATATAGGGGGATCAAAGTTAATTATAATGTTAGCAACATTAATTTATTTTCTCAGCTTCGGAAGAGTTTTCCACGGATGTTGAGAGTAATCGCGCGGTTTAATCAACACGCGCAAGATTCTCTTTGAAATTCCGCCTCCAATGAGAAACGGAAAGGTAACCGTTGATCTAGTAATCGCTACTAATCGCATAATTAAAATCAATCAATGTTAGGTAATCAGATGTAAATCGTGAGAGCGAGGAAACTCACCGTGAGGACAATTCGGATCGCGACGGAATTAAATTTGAATTCTTCTTCGTTCTCTTTCGCGCGCCGGATGTTTCGATAAAAACACGTCGGTTTCTTCAACGGTGAGTTATCCTTGCCGGATTACATTAGCGTATTTCATCAGCCCTCCTCGCGCATCTGCGCGGCGTTTTAATCACACGCAGCGACGGCATCGCCGTAAATTAAGTTTTCGGCCTTCACCGTTGTTTGGATAAGCGACGTGATGGACGCGCCGAGAGAAAGAGCGAGAGCAAGCAGACGTGAATAAGTCGACGTGAATTTATACAAGGTCGCAAAGAGAGAGAGAGAGAGAGAGAGAGAGAGAGAGAGAGAGAGAGAGGGAGAGAGCGCATACTGCGCGCCGGTCATTAATCGGTCGACACTTCAATAAGAGCGTGGTCCCAATTGGAGCGAGTAAAAGCGTCCGACTGCGCGCCCTTCAACGGGAAAGGCGGATGTGCACGCTCGCTGCAGAGACAACAGGAGGAAATGACTATCGCGGCGGCAGGTCGTTGAAACACCGCATCGGTGAGTCTTGACTGTCACGACTGTAACATCGACACAAATTTTTCGATCGACACGCACAATATGCGGGCGATCGAAAAAAAAGAAAGAAAAAAGAAAAAGAACGCTCAGGTGAATTTATCGTCGTGACACTCGCGAGTGATGATTCCATTACTTACGTAACAGGCAAATATCGATAGAACACGACAGAGTTATTTCTCGATATCGTAGCTACGATTTTACGCTGACTTGTGAGTGATATTAAATGGAGCCCAAATGAATTGTATAAAATACAGTTGAACGAGACCAAACGAATATATGAAACAAATAGTCTGATTCCTGAGTCTCGTTGGATTTAGCGTTCGCGAAATTGAGCGTTAAAATGAGATCGTCGATTAGCAGGGCTCGCGCCGTTATCTAAATTCCTCCGCGAGGGATTTTCGTCAGAAGAAGCCCCTTTACTTCCGATGGAACGCGTGTCCCCTTCGACACTAGATATTTTTTCTCAGCTGCTTCCTATGGTTTCCTGCACGATACATCGAACCCTCGCGAGGGTGCGGCATTCACCGTTATAATGGGCCGCTTCAATTTCAGTTTGCGCGTTACGGTTTCCCGTGCAAAAAGTGTGACGCTCGTAATATTATTTGCGTAACGTACCGTAGTGCGGAATTACGCTTCATAGGCGTTTGAATTGTATATCTCTACTGTGTTCGACGTGTTTCGTCCGCGCAATTTCAGGGAATATGACATTTTTCGGACGTCGAAAAAACGACGGGAGAAGGAAAGCTGTAGTGTATAAATTTTACTATTACTATGTGTGTATTACGTCGTAACTTTGCACAACCCGGTTGCACTATTCATTTTTTGGCCGGCGCGGCGCACGGAAATGAAATTTCGCCGGGAAATTTGTAGCCTAGCAGTCGTTTATTATTTCGGGACCACGCGCGCAACTATGATAGCCCGTAGGTGTTACCTGGGCTGCACCCACGTCTATGTACATATGTGTGTGTGTGTGTGTATGAACGTATGTGGGTGAAAAACGAAATAGATAATGGCGGAGCGGCTGTTACTTCCGGCCGAACTTTTATTCCGACGAGCTTTCGTTTACACCGGTGCCGTTTCAACGGAAGCATCGGTCGTCATGGTACAACAACTTCCTTCCTCGCTTTGTTTTTCATCTCTCTTTCTCTTCCCCCTCTTTTTCCTCTCCTCTCTCTCTCTCTCTCTCTCTCTCTCCCTCCCCGCAGAATAATTTCGAAACGAGCACGCCGGAGATCCGATGCTCTCGTGCGTGAATGTTTCCTACCTTCAAAAGTGCACCTGCTCAACTATGCCCGATGCCCGATTCGCTTTCGAGAGATTTATTTTCTGACGCTGAAAACTCGCCACTCCCTTGAGGCCTCAAAGACCGTGTAAGCGAGAAAAGGTTTTTTAATTCTCGCCGATTTCACTCGGCGAGAATCCTGCCTATCGATTTTCAACGCACCGTGATTCCTGTTCTTCCGCGTACGTGTACGCAAACGTGCGCGTCGTTGGCGAGACGACAGGGAGGGGTGGCAAGGAAATGTAAATTACGTGAGTTTAGGCTCTTGTTATGCAAATCGACCTTTCGACCACATCCGCCCAAAATAACTAGACCGAGCGGCTACGAAATAATGGGCGCGCGCAGACTAAATTTATAGAAAGCCGGCGATGGTATTCTCGCTCCGCGAGATTACCTTCCCCGTTATCCTGGCTCTCATGTGCCTTTATCATCTTTTTACCCGCGATAGAAGAAAGAGAATAGTAACGGGAGCAAACATGGCCGAGGGTTTTCTCTTCTTCTCTTTGGATATATATCGCAAAATTGCGCCAATGTAACTTCGACATTCTGACCGACACAATTTTTCTGACATTCGAATATCGACCGACATATTATAATTCTCCAAGACTGACCGCTATTCCTTCGTGAAATACCGCAGACTTGAAAAAGCGAGACTCTCTCTCTCTCTCTCTCTCTCTCTCCCCCCCCCCTCCTATATATAATATTTCCCGGTACACTGCAAACCCGAGTGTGCTATTTTGACACGTATAAGCTGAGGCTTTCTTCACGCGTTTCTTGTCGTCTGAAATCACGTCACTTGATGCATTTCGATATCACTTAACGCATTTGAACGCGTTAAGCGACCTGATTTAAGATGACAAGATACGCGTAAAGGAAGCTTCAGCTTATACGTCTCAAAATAACACACACTCGGGTTTGCAGTGTAGTCTCCGCGAAAATCCCGACGACGACAATGTTAACGTCGCCGACGCGGCGCACGCTACCGCAAACGTAACGATCGACATCGTGACATCCCTGTGCCATCCGCGGGGAGCTCACCGCGACGTGGTGGCCACGGAGATACGCGCGAGGCTTGCCGTGTGTGGGCAAACAGGCCCGAGGCACCATCTGCCCACGTATACGTGGCTATATCGTGCCGCTCGAAAGTCCACGTGTGACGAACGCCACACTGAACACGGGCCATCCACGTGTGTGCGCACCGAGGAGTGACCTACGCGCGATACTGTATTTCGCGGTCTCTCACAACGGGATGGATCCCATCGCATTATCATCACCTACCGGAGAGAAGCGACGGAGTATCGCGGGAGTAGAGAGCGAGAAACTGACTCTCCTGGGACCGAGCGGTTAGGCAATAACCGAAATCCTCTCCATGAGCCGTGACGACCTAACGGATACCCCGTTCGATGCGCGACCCTCGCTTCTCACCCGTCTCTCTCTCTCTCTCTCTCTCTCTCTCTCTCTCTCTCTCTCTCTCTCTCTCTCTCTCTCTCTCTCTCTCTCTCTCTTTGTCTCTTTCTCCTCGCGTTTGCAAAGTACTTTTTCCGTAACAATGCAGCAAGAGGATGAGGGAATTTCGATATCGCGCGGTTGCGCGAAGATTATCGAAGCTTGGCGCCAACAATTACGCGAACTACGGATAATTGATTATTACTGATTACCTTAGCTGGGTGGAAATTACTCGCTATTGGTCCGAATAAGGTGATTTTCTGGGAGTAATATTTCTCTCGAGAAAGCGCGAGAGATATATTGAGAAAGGAAAGACACGGAACGTCGAAGCTTCATACATCCTCAAACGTTCGCCTTCGGGTCAATGAGGAAGCAGCTGATGACGCGTTACCGCGCCACGTGCGCTATTGTATCTTCGCCGAACGGTGCTTCTAAGATCGCTTTAGATAGACTTCTTGTGCGTTCTATTTCCGTTTATCAAGCATGATATTGCGATGCAATTAAGTCGCGAATTTCATCGTCGAGCTGAGACATCAAGAAAGAAAGAGATAGAGAGAGAGAGAGAGAGAGAGAGAGAGAGAGAGAGAGAGAGAGAGAGAGAGAGAGGGAGGGAGGGAGAGAGAGAGAGGGAGAGGCTAACGTGCCCAATATCACCCACGTGATTCTCGCTTGGAGATTAATGAGCAATTCTAAGAATCATGAATATATAATCTCAGATGAGATATCACGTGAGACTTTTAGCTTTGGTCTAATAATTCTCGCTATCGCGTACGCCGACACAGTAACTACGACTAGGATGGCGACCACGTGGCATAGGAAGCAACATATCACATTGCATTAAGCTGTTCGATGACGTTCGCTCCGAGCTTGTCACCATCCAGCAGTTTTGAAAGGATAGAAGGAAGAAACGGTAGAAACGACAGTTTCACGCGCGAGCGTTTCTTCCGTGAAGGAATTCCTAGCCAAGCCGACATATGCGCCACTTTTTTCCCCGTCGACCCCGACTGCACGCTTGTAACCGGCACGGTAATCCGTGAAAGACGAGGGTTGTGGAAATCTTTATCGACCAGGCGTAAGACGGCACTCTCTCTCTCTCTCTCTCTCTCTCTCTCTCTCTCTCTCTCTCTCTCTCTCTCTCTCTCTCTCTCGCGGCCCGTTTGAGAGAAAAATGATGTCGCTTATCGTACAAACATGATATTCTATCTTCTGTGATAGCTATTGACTCTTCGGCCAACGAGTTTATTGAAAAGCAAACTTTGATAAAAAGTCGTCTGTCGGAAATCTACACATTGATGATAATAACGGGTGGGAGGGCGGGAGTGGGGAGGGAGAGAGGGAGAAGGCAGTGACATTCTCGAGCTCGAAATGCGAGAAAAATAAAACTATTCTGAGACATCAATTAACCGCGAAATGTTAAAAATTATTACTGAAAATTCAAAAGCGAAAGAACTTGGCGAAAAAGAATTCCCGAAATATCTCCTTTCTAATAAGATAATATTTAAGGAAAAGAAATATGTATAAGAGATGAAAAATAATGTAATAATCCAATAATGACGATAAGAGAATTATATTTTTCCAAAATCAATAAGAACTGCAACACGCAACGTTAATCTATCAGTTAGACGTTTATTAATCCGGCGGTCTCGTTAGACGCCCCCTTCGGTCTCTCTCTTCCTCGTAGAATACGAAAAACGTGGGCATACGATCTCTCTCGCTCGCTCACTCACTCACTTGATTTCGCTCTTCATTGTCATCCGCGTCTTCACGTTACGTGACTGGTTTATGCAAATCAGTACGGCAACCACGAGTTTATCCGACACCACGTGCCGGTGACCTTGCGCGCGCTAAAGTCTATCATTTATTCGTGACTATGACGTGATTTACAAGAGTCGGGGATGATTTACAGAACATACCGTCGGCGTCGCGGGCGTGCGCAGACTCGGAAGAAGAGAGCCCGGAGCTCGGGGGAACGCGAAAAATCAGCGACGAGGATGTACAGCCAATTACGGGCCCATTAGGGCCATCGTTCTTCGCTATAATTAAGTTCTGACAGAACAGCAAATAACACGCAAACATTTTCTCAGCCTTAGTTGAACGTCGAACTATCTGCCGAACTATCGAAACTCGCACGCAAGATATCGATCAACCGCGACGCTCCAACACGATCCAACTCGTCGAAGATGTCGGCGTTCCGACTACTCCAAGATCTTGTTCATCGTGTCATTCACTTGGCATCTCTCTCTCTCGGTAATGTCCGAGACATTTCCGAAAACGTTGTAGCGCGAGCGCGAGCAGCCGTAAAGGCAGAATATTACAAGCGCGAACTCGCGTCGTGAATAGATTCAAAAGTCGCGGGATTATCATCCTGCTGCTCGGAACGTAACGCGAGATGCAACGCGACACGTCCCAAGATAGATCGCTTATCACGAGCTCCATTACACTTCGTATCGCTCATCCGGTACCAAAGCAGACGACAGCGATTCGCGTAGATGCGCGATGTAAGCAGCGGGAACAAGCCGGGGCGAAGGAGGAGGAGGAGGAGAAGAAGAAGGGACAGTGGCCGAGGCGACGTGATCTAGCATGACCGAGCACGCCGCACGGCCGACGTATCGTGTATGATTCATTGTAATCGTCAACGACGGGCGCGTCTATCCATCCATGGCGCGGCCGTTTGTCCGGCGTGCGCTGCAGCTTGTCCGACAGCACAATGCGCGGTGACTCTCCGGCGCGTCGCGTCGCGTCGTCGCGCGTCGCGTCGCCCTGATGAGAGTCGCTCACCCACGCGAGAGAAAAAAGCGCAACGGCAATCGATCGGACCCTCCTCTTTCGACGAACCGGTCAATTACGCCGAATAGCGAATCGACAACAAGACGGTCAATTTTCGGAGCCTAACGAGCCCCGCATAATCCGCCCGCGCGTTGATCGATGAAGCGCCTAGATCGCGACGGACGGCTCCGTTAATTATCGTAATTGCGTGCTCGTGCGCGCTCACAACGTGAATATCGCGAGGAGCGAAGTTGGAGAGCCGAGGTCATTTGGTCGAAGCGAGAGAGCGGGATAAAAATCGTCGACGATCTGAACGTCAATTAGCATTTTTGCTCATCGTTCGTCTCGAGAGAAAGGGAGGCGCAGAGAGAGAGAGAGAGAGAGAGAGAGGAGAAGAGGGTGGGGGGATGATCTTTTATATTTTGTATCGATTGGATATACGCGTGTCCGATTTATGCATATACACACACATGTAGCGCAGGAGCTTCGTCTCGACTTGTCCGGCGTCGCGGCCAGGAGGACTGTAAGCATTCTGAATGTCTTCTTCGGAGAATTGCTTCTAATTCATTTGAGTTAACTAGTATGTCTCGGTTTTATCCCTTTGTCTGACGGGGATAGTGCCATTCACGGCGCCAGTTTCATTCGGCATCATGATCGATCGACGGATCGGGCAATGAGACGTTCAACGTGCGCATAAAACTACCGGCGGGATGATACCGACGCGGAATGAACCGTGACGAGGCTGGTCCTTGATCATACGTGAGCTCTTAAATGCGTATCGATTGCATCCCTCGCCATTCCACGCGTCTTACGGGCAAAGTTTACGTTCATGGCGTAACAAGCTACACAGTCGTATTTTCAAACTAATAAACTCGATTGTGGCTCTTCACGGAGAGGAGGATTCTTGAATTTGTTGTGCAAGTATATAGCACTTATATATATAGATATAATATAATAGTATATATTTTCTGCCTTGGGTTATTTTAATTTTTTTCAACTCACACTCAGGGTCTTCTTAATTACGAGAATGCGAGTCGAATGATATTCGTAGATTGCATGAATTCTTATCATCCGGAGCGAGAAATAAAAGTTGCGTTTTTTTTTCTCGATTGTACACGTAAAATCCCGCGTCATTCTGTTGATTTTATTCCGGCCCTCAGCTTGAAATTCTTTCACGCGCGCATGTCGCTCGTTTCCCTAACAGACTACGAAATGACATTTTGCCTCTCGCCCCTGCGAGACAAGTCGCGCGGGAGATTTATGGAGCCTTGGCGTGTAACACGCGTCCGATGAAACGCCCTGAAACAGATTGTTTCGTGTGATTTGCGGCGAGCCGGTGCTCTTTAATTGTCACTTGGCGTGAAATAGGATCGACCGGTAGGCAATGTGGAAACATTTCGACATGCGAGCGAAGTTCGCGCACGACGGGCGTGCCGTATCTCCGTTGGATCGTGCCAAGCGTCGCGCGATCGATCAGAGTCAGCCAACGAACGATCAAATCGTGACAGCGAGCCGTTTAGAAGTTTTATGGTGTACTTCGTGATACAAACCGTCGTCGGACGATCGATATTCACCTCGTTCTCTGACCGCATCTTGCGCATCTCTTAATCATCGTCGTTTTTTTTTTTCGACTTCTGTACGGTGCACGAATGATTTATATTTCCCCTCGCTCTAGATAATAAAAATTTCTCGGCGAGTAACAAACATATTTAACTGGCATTTTCGTAATGTAAAGAAAGTAGGGTTGTACAACAATTGAGAAATCTCCTCGATGTATGGCGGGAGAAAATCATAAAAATTAAATATATCAGATATTAGTTTAATCAACTTCGTTTTGAGACCTTACTAAAGGAAAAAGATATTCTCTCTCTCTCTCTCTCTCTCTCTCTCTCTCTCTCTCTTTCTTCACAGTGAACGATATCTTTGGAGATCTCTACGTGCGCTACGAGTCCTATCTTGAAAGAAAACCAAATCGACCGGCATTAATTCGCGGTAAAATTACATTTCCACCGGTAACTTCCTCCTTTCGATATCTCGCTATTGTTCGATCACTACGTGCTCGCAACGGAGAGCGGCTACCGTTAAATCCCCGTATGCGATCGAGGAAAGAGAGCTAGCCTCTTATCTTCAATTAGCCGAAGTCTAAATAGAGCTAATGGCACAATGCACTTCCTGCCGGCGGTGCAGCTTCCACCGACGCGGCGCGGCGCGGCGCGATCCAATGCGCGACTTCAAAGGGCCTCTCCCGACTCTGTTGTTTTTCCTTTTGGTACCGCCCTCGGAATCGCTATCGCCGCCGGCATTAATTACCGTCCGGATCGAACGTGCCTCCCATCGCTCATCGTCCACGGAGTTGTTAATCTTCTCTTCGATCTCTCGCGCGCGAGAGAGCGCGACCCGGTTTCCCGCGGGGGGAATGACGCGTCGTTATCGGCGAAATTGCCGGTCGGCTACCGAATTTTGCCGCGTCGCACCGACGAAAATTAACCCCCTCACTCAGCTGTCGGCGGCTAATGGTCGCTACCGACGATTTCGCGGAAATCGGCACTGTATCATTAAGCTAACATTGTAGGTCGATAAAATCGCCGGTGGTAATGTCATTACTTTTACTCCTCTTCCCTCGCGGGACGCTACCAGTAAGAGTATCGTAAAAATACTTCCACGCGCTCGCATCGTCATGTCCGCCTTTCTCGACTTCACACAACGACGAATTTCTCGGTCGATTAAAATTATCTGACAGAAACGTCGAGTACGTGCACTTTTTTTTTCCTCGAGAAAGAGAGAGAGAGAGAGAGAGAGAGAGAGAGAGAGAGAGAGAGAGAGAGAGACACGAGACAGAGACCTCCGTGTCTCTCCCTCTCTCCTCGCTCGCGCACCGCGATGTTAAATGCAATCTTCCTATTATGCAAATCGGACTCGGAAGCAGAAGGCCGCGTTTAGCGGGCCAAATGAGATGCAGATGCGAGAACGGGCTCGCGTCCCGAAGAGGACGGCTTGTGCGCGCGGCTTTCTCCCTTTTCCCGATGAAATACGGTCTTCGACGTGTTATGGCAGCCGAGCACCTATACGTCGCGACTTTTAGCCGCCGCGGCCTACACAGTGCAGTGACCCTGCGCGCTCGGTGCAACCGAGCGCACCGCCGTGTATCGCGTTGTGTATTCAGTACGAAGGAGATTGCATTCGAGGCGAGGGACCCTCTTTCGTACCTCGGGACCGCGAAGATTAACGAGCGGTTCGCGGAAAATGGCGGCTTGGCCGTTTTAAGCGATTCTTTGTCTGTCACCGTTTTGCAGGACGAAGGGCGGGGGGGGGGGAATGGGGATCGCGAGATATCGCGAATGTGCCGATAATCGCTCAAGACGAGGCGCGAATATTTAGACGCAAGCGGAAAAGTAACGCGTCGTCACATTAGCGGTGCGCGCATTAGCATCGCTTCTCATTTCATGGCTCGTTGGATTCGCGACGAATCGTTGGGCTCGCTATTTTCTCAAGTGCTGTTATTTCGGGTGAAACGTCCAGTGGCCGACACTCCGCCGCTTTTCGATGCATTCTCTACGTACATTTGTTAGAAATATCAAAGTGCATTGGACATTTCGTTTTTTCACTTCATTCTATTAATAACGTAGTTCTCTCCGACACGCGAAGAGATGCGGAAGGATCACTTTTATTTTTATGTAATGACATATCTAGTATTTTACTCGAGTAGAAGCCGCGCAAAGAAAAGACGTACTGAGCTGTCAACGAGACAGCCGACACGGCGACGAGCGAGTCGGCAGTTCGAATAATAAAAGATAGAGAATGGGTCGATATAACAGGGAAAATAATGCAACGTGAGAAAAAACACGAGGATGAAAGAAAGACGGTCATCTTGCGGTTGCATCCTGCGGAGAGCGTCCCGCTTGAGGGAAATTAGGTCACTCGCATGCGCCGGCGGATGCATAATGTCTCGTGTATGTGTGTGTGTGTGTGTGCCGGAAATTACGAAATAATTCTTACGTCATACGAACTACACACACATACACGCGTTGTCTCTCGTGTTTGCTGTGTCACGCATCGCGTCGAGTATTTATCTTGCACGGAACCAAAGTAAAAATCATCGCATGAGAGAAAGAGAGAGAGAGAGAGAGAGAGAGAGAGAGAGAGAGAGAGAGAGAGAGAGAGAGAGAGAGAGAAGGAGAGAAGCTCGTGCGTCCGGTATGCGCGGGATTCTCCTGACAGAAATTACGGCGCGAAGTAGAATTTCGTCGATAACGAGTGATACGGAAACGATGCCGCGAGCGAACACACCCGATTACATTTACACGTCGTCGGCGTCTGAGCGTCGCTAACACGGAGATTCTGTGAAAATATACGCGTCGTTACGAAAGACGACTCTCGTTAACGTACACATGCGCTAATTAATTTCATTACTCGATGAGACGCAAGAATGAGGCAAGAATAAGAGAAAGGGGAAGGGGGATGTGCAGAAGGAATACATGCGGGACATGTCGGATATTCCAATTAGCGTAAGTTCGTAGTCGTGAGATAGCGCGTCGCAATAAGTCCGGCGGACGGTATAACGTAATTATCCGCTGTTAATTGAACGAAACTTAGGATGACACCATTTATCGCCGACGGGAACGGTGCCCAAGTTCGTTCGAGATTTCCGGCACTGAGAACATGAACGCGCGCGAGGAGAAAAAGAACGCGGGAGAAGAAAGGAGAGATAAGAAGAAAACGTAAGTTTGCACGCTCGCAGCTTCTCACGACATTTTACACGGTCGATCGCGGAGGAGCTTAATGACAGTCTAGCCGTTTACGTTCTAATAATTATGGCAGGAATTAGAACGCGAGCCGGTTCCTAATGAATATCTAATGAAAGCCACTCCAGGCGCAGAGCCACTTTTGCGGGCCGCGCCACCCTGTCCCCCCTTCTTCTTTCTGTCAGTCCCGCGAAACACGAAAGACGCGCCAATGAAAAAGAATTAATTAAACGCGCGGTCGACACTACGGCGCGATCTGTCGCGCGGCCTCTCTCTCTCTCTCTCTCTCTCTCTCTCTCTCTCTCTCTCTCTCTCTCTCTCTCTCTCTCTCTCTCTCTCTCTCTCTCACCGCAAGCACCGCACGGCGATTAGAAAAATGGCCGTTTGATTGACAGAATTAGATGAGCGGTCGACCTCAGACTATAATTTAATCCGATGTTTGCGATCCGGTTTCTTTAGCACCGAGACGTTAACACCGAGACACCGCTACGCGGCCACGCCGTCGTGCTGGAAGCCAATTAACATGTGGGAATTCATTAATGCGTCATTTGAGTGCCTGTAGCGCCGATTTTTCTGTGTTTTAGCCTCGTGCTACGTTTTCACGCGTATTTGCTTTACAAATCGTCGTCGCGAGAGTCGTCGCGCGAGATGACTTGACGACCATCGATATCACTCAATCCATTTTGTCGAATGAACATAATCGAATGAAAATTATACGAAATGAAGCGATTTGTCATTTCGGTGACAAAAATTTATCTGAAACCTATACGCGTATATTGTTCGAAGATGTTTCTTTCCACCACTAAAGACTCGAGAGAGAAGCTGCGAGGTGATCTCTTTGAGGTGTCTCTATTTTTTTCTTCCGTGTGATATCGTGTCACAATATTGGTGGCGTGAAAGTCACTGCGAAAAGTGAAACGACCAAGTCGCATATCTCGCGACGCGATATTGAGATCACGGTAACGGTGGGATCACAATTTGCCGTGACGTTTAATGTCAAGCGAGCCTCGAGTCCGCCCGTCATTCACGCGTCGCGTCAACAGCTCCATCGATTCACTGGACAGTTCGCCATCCTTGCTCCATGAATCATTGAATAATTCATAATTTACGGGCGGGCTCGTTAAGACCGCGAGTACCTTTTCCCATTCGGCTCATTCTCGAACGAGCGACAGCGAGAGGGGGCGCGAGAGACGGAGACCGAGAGAGGTAGATGAGAAAAGAAGCGAAAAGAAATCCCCGCTTTCGATGCGACACACAAAGGTACACCCGCCTCTCTCGGAGTAAGAGTCTCGAAGTCGTCGGACGGGTTTCGTGCCGGATGCCTCTATCTCACGTTTTCGTTCTAAGGCAATTCGAGGACACACGTGAATCAAATTACGGTCATCCGTCTTTCGCGCCGGCGAGCATCCCTCGCGCCAGCTGGATATCCCGCCAGGATAATTCGCGCGGACAGTTTTATTTTCCAGAGTCGCGGGGTCGTTCGCGCCTTCCTGCGAGGCTTCGCCTCGACTTGCCGTCTCACGGCAAGTGAATCGGTTACGCAAGGAGTCGGATGAGTTACGAGAATATGATAAATTAATAATAACATGTCAAGGAAAAAGTTGTACGGCCCGTGCAATTTGCATATCATCAGCGGGAGGAGAATGCTTCTCTCTTTCTTTCTTTCTCTCTCTCTCTCTCTCTCTCTCTCTCTCTCTCTCTCTCTCTCTCTAAGTAAATCGCGTGTCAGATTCCATTGCGGACGTTGCTTTGAACTTTCAAGTTCGAGAACAGGCGGTGCTTCGACCGCCCGCGGGGTCCGAGATAAGTTTTAATAAAGAAACACAAGGCGCTCGTAATGTTTTCGGAAGAAGAAATATGACGAACCCTTTCTCTCGACTTAATTATAATTCGTCAGAAAATCAGCTGCGAATACGAAGGGCGCGTCACCGCACGGCTGCATGTGAATGTGTATCGCGAAATAAAATCTGCGTGTATCAATTACGGCTACGTATACCTTGTAATTTGCATACACGCCTTAATCTATAATGAGGATCTCGTATTTCGCCGATCGGGTCTCGATGCTGAAAAATATCAGCCTGTCGGATCTGCGACGATATTAATTGAAACATTAGGATTTCGCGACGAGTGCACGACCGGCTAGATTACGATTGTCAGGCGGCACTTCTCGTCTTTTTGTTCGGGCAGACTTCTCCTCCGCGTTCCTCGAGTTTATATTTTGTTCCGCGCTTATCGGCCAATCTTAGTTTTCCAGCCGTGTCAGTCCTCGACGCGTAGCAGACGATCTGATAGAATCTTATTGTCTCTGCAGTCTTCGCATCGTGCAGTTACACGATTTGACTCTCTCGACTTGCAACAAGACCGACTAGAGATCGTTTGAGATTTATGACGTAGACATCGCGAGGAAGATGATATACAACGAGAGGAACATCTGTCTAGGATGAGCCAGAAGTATGTTCGTAAATTTCGAAAAAATTTTCAAACGTACACACGACGAAAAAATCGGAATAATCGTTACGTTTCTCTAACGAGTTCTGATACAAAAATAGTTATCACACGCGTTGAACTCGAGACGAGAATTTTTTTCATTAATAGAAATGTTACGGTCGATGTACTATATAATTGCGTCGATATACAATTGTCACCCGCTCGGATTTGACGATTAATCACCCTAAACCTGTGAACGACGACCGAAGTTCTGATCTTAACGCGCGCTCGCTTGTGTCAATAAACCCCTTCTCGTCGTCGTGTTCGAGCAGTCGGTCGAATTCTATATAATACCCTTACCAGCCATAAACTCCCGTTTCAGTTTGGCATTAACGAGGTCCCTCCTTTACGTCATAATGCACGCATTCAGCAAAGCCTGCGTCCCGCGTCTGATATTCTCGAGGCTCGTTTCATTCCACATGCACGAGCATCGTCGGAGAGCGCACGCGACGCGTACAACGGAGGAATAATTCCGCGATAGTTAATTACTCCGCCCTCCTCCCCCCCCCTCCGTCTCTTTGGTGCCAAGAGTAAAAGTTTGACGACGAGGCACGGAGAACTCGAAGTTTGTTCGGTAATATATTCGGCTAATGCAGGGGAAATTAGAGAAACTTCTATGAGGCTTGTATGTGAATTACATAATCGACGGATCGACTGTTATTACGACTTGATGATTACGACACGAAAAATATCCGTTCATTTGAAATTAAATTCAGTATAAGATTAAATTTTATTTTTATTTCACGGTACGCGCCGTGATATTGAATAAAGATTGACGAAACGGAGGGTTCGCGGAATATATTTTTCACGCACGCTCTCTCACTCTTACCGCGCCAAGCAATTTCGCGAGTTTAATGGAATCGGCGAGACGACGCCAGGATTTTGGCAAGGGAATGCGTCACTCTCTTTCCGCAGGAGTGATGTACTGGCAAGCAATCGGAAACACCCACTGCATTCTGACGAGCCCCGATCCTGAGAAACGAGCGCGTCCCGAGAGAAAGATCCCGCAACTTCGTTGAAACGTTACTCGTGTCCTGCGCGGAAAGCCGAATTTATTTCCCGACGAAAGTGAATCATTGCGTGGCTGCGGTTACGTCGAAATATTATCCCCGGCCGCTATTACTTGCTCGTGTGTGACCGCTCGTAAAAAGCGACGATAAAGAGACAGACGCGTGTCGCAACGACTTCCACGATTCGTGCACAATAACAATAAGGCTTTATTACATTTTCCTTTCGACTTCACTTTAAGGTAGAGATATTTTTGCGACTTCGCCATGCGACAACTCTTGTAAAGAAATATATATGCGAGAGACGCGATTTAATGCAAGCACGGCCAACCCGAAATTTTGCTTCCATATTAATCCCGCAAATTCCTGTAGAATTTGAAGAACCAATGCAGAATCTTGAGATGTATCATTAATTGGCCTATCTTGATGTTATCAATAGTTTACACATTGCCATTCTTTTCATGTATTTGGAAAAGTTTATTTTAGAATTATTTAATATTTGATCATCCTATTATTGCATTCCTGCAATTCATTCGCACCTTAATCTTAATTTTTAATTTCAGTAATCTCTTTTTTCTTCTACCGTTGAAATTCGTGATGAAATCTGCAGTTCTTAAAGCAGCTGATAAGAAAGCAGCTGTAAGAGCTGTAATATTTATATGTCCGATAACGTTTTACAAAACAAATAACTCTATATGGAAAGAAAGATAAATTTTGATTCAGTCATTAACATCGATAAACAAGAGTGAAAAAAGAGTGAAAAAAGGACGAACAACGTCAACAAGCCATGCAGCTTAATTCATTCAGCATCATTAAACGTTCAAATCAGCATCAGCGAGAATACAATAGATTGGCAGGAATACAATAGATTCTAAGGCCGGTATTTATAGTCATAACTTATTTGCAATTTTCGTTGGAATGAATTCACGGTTAATTACAGATTCGTATTCATGGACTGTTAGTCGGCTATTTGAATCAATACTTCCTATGATGTGAAATACACAGGTATAGTATATAATTAAAGGCATCCGTAAGATTAAAACTATTTGTCGAAAAATAACAAACTACAAATGCCGATCTAAATTTCGACTCGGGCATCTCTTTTATTCTGCGCAAGCACGGCAAACGCCTGTTGAAATCGAAAATCTGTGTAATACACGACTTGACATACCTGGAGATACATGACGCATCGCCGGCCGCATCTTGTCATCCTGCTTCCTCCGCCCTGGCTTCCAGGTTCAGCGTCTTGCTCTCGGCTGTTCCGTCGTGGCATTCCGGACACTCTCTCATGGCACTGGCACTGACACTTACTCGCGTAAATTCCTACACGACAATTCGATCGGAGAAACGCGTATTAACTAATGCGATGCCGACGAGAGTCCGATTAAATATTCCAAAAGTCGGCGAAACAATGCAACTGCGGAATGATTACTATCGCTCCGGGACGACGCGACGTGCTTCGCGGTGTACGTGTCGCTCGACACCTCGGAACATAATGAAAACACTCGGGAAAAAGTGTGACGCATGAAGGTAAGTTTGACCGCTACGAAGGTCTGGAATGTTTGGATGTTGTGTTGACTGTTTTGATCTGCCGGCTACCGAGTGTGCGCCTCATTCACGGTAGCCCCCCCCCCCCCCTCCGACGACGTTTGAGCGATGACGTAACTCGTGGTCCATTGTTTTCGTATCTTCGCGTGACGTGTAGTATCTGTAACCCAGCGTACATGACGTCACACAAGTCGCTGAGCGATACGCGCTCTCTTGAAGCACGCGTAGCGACGCGTTTCAACAATTCCCATAGAACGATTAAAACATTGTCGCGAAATGTTTAATTACACTCGTGTTGGCATCGATTAATATGCATTTCTTCGATCGACTCGTACATATGAGAATGTCAGGTCCACGATTAGAGTACGGATCGACGGAGCGATCGGGACCAAGATGCTAGATCGGAAAGCCACGATGGAGGTCGTCGAGACGTGGACAACGACATGCGTTATAGATTTTTAGATGCGTGACAAATTTATTATACAGGATGTTTTCGATTTCAATCGGATTTTATCGATTTTATCGAGAATAAGGAGATGCTCGAATCGAGATTTAAACCGGCGATACGTTACTAATTGACGAGAAGTTATCCTAAACCAATAAATAAGATAATTAACTGAATCAAAATTTAAAGTTCTCTTGATACACAGAACTATTGGACATACTACTGTTTATGCTTTTGCAACTCCTTTCTTTTCATGTCTTTTGAATTTCCAAAGCCTATTGCAATTCTCAGCTAGCAGAAGACAATAAAGAGATTATGAAGGAAGGAAATTTATTATTTTATTTGACTATAAATCTTCAGTGTATTATTATGTCACCGAGAGAGCAGCTCGTACCTTTGATCTTTCGCGTTTCCGCGCTATTTGCATTCAGGTGGGCATCCAACAAATCGTACGGTGCGATAAACATGGGCCCAAGCGCGTTTGCATAAATTCTCCCCCCCCCTCTCTCTCTCTCTCTAACGCAACTTCTGACTACAAGACACCAGCCTACCGAACCTTATCAACTAGGAGGGTGTTATCCGGTGGTCGTTCTAGGACAATCGCATAGCCTGTTTCCGCCGGCGAGGAAAGTCAGGTGCGGTAGTCGTAGATAGGCCGGTGCGGGTCGGCGTTATAAAACGACGGAAATTTATTGGGCCAGCTAAGAAGGCGCACACACATGGGGCCCGGTAGTGAATGGCGGCGGCGGCATCGACTACGGCGACGGCGGCGGCGGCGACGACGACGACGACGACGACGACGACGACGACGACGACGACGACGACGACGACGACGACGACGACGACGACGATGGCGGTAGCGGCGGCGGTCTTCGGGGTTCGGTGGGCCCACGGCGGCGGGGTGTATCGTCGTTCTCGTCGTTCTTTTCGTTTCGTGGGCCCCGTCGGGCCTTGCAGGACCTGTACGAGGACTGGTCCGCGATCTACCGTAACCGCATTCCACCTTACCTCACCTTGCCTCTCGCACAGTCCTCTCGCTGCCTCCTTCGTGCCTCACCGACTGCTCCCTTCCCTCTCTTCATCTTTCTTCTCTTTCCTCTTCCTCCTCCTCCTCCTCCTCCTCCTCCTCATTCTCCTCCTCCTCCTTGTCCCTTTTCCCTCTCGTTCTCTCGTGCTCCTCCTCCTTGTCGCTTTTATTCGGTCTCTCGCAGCGCCCAAGTCTCTCCTTCTCTCTCTTCCCTTCTCGTCGGTCGTTTTCTCTCTCTTTGTCCCTCTCGTCTCTCTTTGTCCTTTCTCTCGATGCCATCTTTTCCATCTGCTGCTTAGCAGTAATTATTGGAATCATTATCCGATATCGCGACTCGGATTCGATAAATTCTCACGTGTGTTTTATGTATACACAAGAAAAAAAAAGAAAGCGACAATGTAATGAGAGGTCATGGGTGTTCTTTATGCAAACATTTGTGTATACTTAAGGAATGTTTTTCTTTCCGTACATGTTCCTCCAGCATGTGGAAATACTACTTAGACGATCGGTTCTCTTCTGGCATTTTTCACTTTTGACATCCTCCTCTTCATTTTCATTCCAACCTACAACCGCCTTTCTCTTTCTCTTCCTCTTCTAGACCATCTCCCGCGCCTCGCCTCTTCTCTCGAGAAACGAACGCGGCGGACAAAAGAGGGTTCGGGTTCCGAAACATATCCGGCGAGTCCGGCGCGCGAACTTGTTTTGCTCGCGATTACACGGAGTCCCGAACGTGTGCGCGGACCTGTGTTTACCTGGCCGCGAAACCCCGGTCTGTGATGCGTGATGTTTGATGCGTGCTTGCGCCATCCGTCAGAGGCCCCCGTGGGCACGATCGCGGGACGAGGGAGACGAAAGGGAGAAAGATAAACGGGGCCCCGTGGTATTCGAATACGAGCGTTACGTGACGACCAGGTTCCCACCTCTTCTTCGCCGCCCGGAGATTCCGGGTTTTTGTCGGGAAGATCGACCCTCTCTCTGACGATCGTCCTTCTCTCCGTTCCTCTTCCTTCTTCCATCTCCCTCGTACCTCGGACTTCACTCGAGGACGTGGTGCCGTAATTAGAGAGCCGATAGATTACGGCCGTCGATTGTCCGCGGTGAACGCGTCGACGGATACAATTAGCGCGATGTAGCCGATCGAGAGAGAGAGAGAGAGAGAGATAGATAGAGAGAGAGAGAGAGAGAGAGAGAGAGAGAGAGAGAGAGAGAGAGAGAGAGAGAGAGAGAGAGAGAGAGAGAGAGAGAGAGCGAGAGAGAGGCGATGCTCGAGGTGACGTAACGATCGTTTACGCGAGATCCTAATTATTATTTCGTGGCGGAGTCTCTCCCGGTGTAACAATTGCGTTACTCCCGGGGGACCGCGTAATACATCATCGTGGCCGTCACGGTATTCCACCTTATACCCACTTCGATGCGAGATACTATCTCCACGCCGATTTATCATCGACACAGATCAACGCTCGCCGCCGCCGCTGCCGCAGCCGCGTTATTCTTCGGATTCTTCGGATCCGTGATCCGAATTCGAAGGGATAAAAAAGCAGTCTTCGTGCGCGTGTTCTACGCTCTAATCAAAATCGCGGAGATATAATCCGAGCTTATCGGCGAGATCGACGATCTCGTCTCTGCCGGAGGTACGTATCATCGCGCGGATCTCGCTGCCCCGAATTTAGCGGGACATAAATCGCACACGTGGGCTCTATCCTCGAATCTTCTGCAAGTAACTAATCCTGGACTGGACGATCAACGCGGAGAGATACGATCCTAAATTACTCAGCAGACTCCCAGCCCAGCGCGAGACTCGCGTTTCAACGCCGCGCTGCTTCGTTGTCGCGCGATGACTATTCGCATATTAATTGAATTCGCGAGAACTCGCGATTCCCGCTACTGCCTTGTTTTCCAAACAAACGAATCACGCGGTGCCTACGTCGCGGCTGACGCGACTTCCGCCTGCGGAGGCGCGTTTCGCGCGCGGAAGGTCCAGGAAGTCTCTCCCGTTCTGGGACTAATCCGACCTAGGCGCACCACGGCGGGGATAATCCAAGCCCGGTTTGCTCGCGCTCGAGAGAGGCAACCATGAATTACGCGCTTTCTTGATATCTTGGTTTGAGCCCCAGCGAAGGAGGCTCGCAACCGGTGAGCTGTCTGTCGGTCCCTCTGAAGGGCCGCGCGAGCGGCCCTTCGGGGCACTTTGCACAGCCGAGGCTCATCGGCTACAGCGGACCTCCCACGGGACGACCGGCTCTTCACCATCGAGAATCTGCGTGCTCCTCCTCCTCCTCCTCCTCTTCCTTCTTTTCCTCCTTCTCCTCTTTCTTCTTCTCATCTACCTTCTAGTCTTCTTCCTCTTCTTCACCATCGTCGTCGTCGTCGTCGTCGTCGTCGTCGTCGTCGTCGTCGTCGTCGTCGTCGTCGTTGTTGTGTCGTCGTCGTCGTCGTCGTCGTCGTCGTCGTCGTCGTCGTCGTCGTCGTTTTCTTACCTACCTTGTTCTTCTTCCTCTCTGTCCGTCCTTCAGCTTCAGCCCGTCTCGTGCAGGTCTCTCGATTCGTCGAACCGCTTCGCTTCGTGCCACTCGATCGACGACGATTCCACGCTTTCGCCGGCGAAGTCGAGAGCTGAGCGAGTCGAGAGAGAGAGAGAGAGAGAGAGAGAGAGGGCAAGAGAAAAGAGGGAGGGAAGAAAGATTCGCCGGATGTTGCGAAACTTCAACATGATTTCCGCGGAGATGAGGTTGGTGAGGTCACACGCGAGTTTCAGTTGGATGTTAATGAGGAAGGAACAAGATGAGCGAGATGCGGCAAGGAGAAGCCCAAGATGAGGGGAAATCGAATCCCTCTTGTCTTCGAAATTCCCAGATATATCAGGATAGACCAAAGATACCAAAGATCTAGCGAGTCGTAATTTACACCTTCACGAATTCCTCAAATTCCAAGTCGGAATCGATTTTCCACGGTACCCTCCGAGCCTTTAAATTGCCCACACCGCCGTACGTCTCTCTTGAAAGGGAGAAATTCCCTTCAAATTGGAAAAAAACGTATCCACAGGGAAAGAGAGAAAGAGAGGGAGAGAGAGAGAGACTAAAGTGGAAGACATGCCGTATCTCGGTACGATGTACGCGCTTTCTGGAATGTCTCACATGCAAAAAAAGAAATTCGAGAAGAACAGCGGATAATTTCGTTTCCTACGGACGGGATCCGATCCGCGTGCTCCCCGTTAAGCGCTGATTCGAAGCCGCCACGGTTCTATCATTATTCCCCGACGAACCCATACGTCGCTGCCAAGTTACTATTGCAATTAGCCCATGCCGGCCGGTTATGCCGGTGGATCGTGCTGATTTGTGAGAAACGATTGCGACTAGCTCGAAGCCTATTATTGCGAGATCGGGACGCGCGGGGCGTGCTTACTCAGGTGTGCGACTATTACGAACGGCCATGCCTGCTTACCCGTAGCAGCCCGCTCATATTTCTATTCTCATGACCGAGCAACCTGTGCAGCCGGCCTTGACTCGTAACTCGCTCTCTTCTGGCGTCTGTAAAAAATGCCGGAGTCCGGCCCTCTTTTACTAACAGCCGTGACGCGCTTAATGCCGCTCGCCGCGCATTTACCGAGACGAGAGCTCGGGCTCCGCGCACCGAAACGCAGCGCGCCAAGTGCATTCCCCGCCGCGGCCGGATCCGAGCCGAGCGATCTCCGAGGCTACGCTATTTTTCATCTTCGAGACCGCGATTTTCGATCATTCATCCGCCCCATCGACGGCTCGAGAATACCAGTCCCGATCCATTGTTACGTTATCGAGACGCCCGACGCTCGGCATTTTCAAGCGCAATGAGTGAAATGCGAGCGAATGCAAAGGTCAGGTCTCTCTCTCTCGACCGAGTGGAGCCGAGAAAGCGCCGAGTAATGAAAGATAACTATCGATCATCGTAGGCTCTTAATAATATGGTTATCGTTGTGCGAGTTTCGAAATTCGAAGCTCGACACGCTCGGAGAAAGTAAGAATCGCACAGACTTACAGAACCGACAGCATCGACGTATTGCTGCTTTCCAACGGTCCGACAATTGTTGACAGTCGGCGGTCGCTGGCGACGAGGTGTAGTCGAGGACTCGCCGTCGGCTCTGCATCTCGGCGGATTCCTGCAAACAAGAAATAATAGTTTCCACGTAGAGTCAATCTCTCCGAATGTACAGAGACGTTTCGGCTTGTGCGAGAGAGAGAGAGAGAGAGAGCGCGCATCTCGGAATCTCGTCGAGACGATCTTCGTCCGACAAACGATCGAAACGACCAATCGTATCGAACAATCGTAGAGGTAACTGCCTAATAGACAAGACAAGAGAGAGAAATCAGCGTTTGCGCGGGAATATTTCCCTCTTCCTGTTCTTTTTGCGGGGAAACCGAACGCTGAAGCGCGCGCGCGCGCGCTCCGCGTTGCAGCGGCTCCTCCGAGCGGTTCTCGATTATTCGCGCGCGATGAGATTGCAGAACATCACGGGGAGGAAGGTCGATTCGGCCCGCTCGGCCGCAGAAGGTTGTACCCGGTGTAGTTATGTGCACCAGCTTCCGAGGTTACAGACGGTTAGTAAGAAATACTCCACGGACGATTGTATCGAATCGGACTGCAGCTCGGAACACACCGCGCGCGCGCGGCTCTCTCGCTCGCGGGCCGCACGTACACGCATCACTCTGTTTATACACTATGGCATAAATGCCCGGAGCGGTCGTGCGATATTACTACCTTGCTCGTAATGAACCGTTAGCGTAACTCTTAATGCCGAAGTATTCCAGAAGCCATTTGGAGCGTAGACGCCGAGGGATTGATAACAGGGAATAGCGCTCGCTACTAGCGTCCGGAATTTTTCACGGAGTTCTCGGATACGTCTCCTCACCACCTACCTACACCACTACATCATGTACATCGCAAATTCGAATTGTGAAATTTGCGATACGCCCTTTTGTTTCTGCAAATGGGACTTTTGCAAAATCCCGAGTTTTGGATCTCTTAATTTTGCCTCGCCTATCGGCGATGTGTGTGTGTGTGTGCAAATAATGAAATGCTCCTCGCAATTCGAACGTATGAAAATGTTCAACATCGCACAATCCGCAAGCGTGTTATTGTACAGAAATCGAAAAGACGAAGCTTCACAAAGGGAATCGCAGTCCGAAGAATAGCACTTCTATCGTAGCATCCGAGCGCAAATCGAGCGTGCGATTCGAGCACAAGCGCTATTGGATGCAGCGAACTCACTCGCGGGAGGATCGCGACGGAATTCTAAAGGGGGATACGACCCTATCGCGTGTCGGACCAATGGTGATTAACCCTTCCGCGGTATTGTGCGAAACAAAACAGGAACGACGGGATAAAACACAAGGAGCACGCGATAATGGAACCGCGCTGCGCTGCGCCCACGAGAAAAACACGCTGCATTGTCGAAGCGCGTGCGTTACCGGCCGAAAAGCCGGGCCAAAAAAAAAGAAATCAGCAATTATGGCGCCCCAGATAACGAAACTAATTGTCGGCGGGCGACAAAAGGTGTTTACGGGATTTCATTGTCTCGTGATCGACAATCGCGACTGGCTATCGCCAGTCAGACATTATGACTCATCCATCATCCGACTCACGTGTTTCGCACGCTTGTACCTGTATGTGTGTGTGTGTGTGTGTGTGTGTGTGTGTGTGTGTATCAGGTCATGGTGAATTCGCATAATTTTACATCACGTCATAGGCACGGCTTTCGATCAAAGTATCATATATCGGTATATTCAAATCTCAAACATTACTTCGTCGAGAAAGAAGTAATTAATAAAATAGGCAGATATACATAACAATCGCGCCGTTGATTAATAATGCAGTACAGTCCTACAAACACTTCACGTGTAATCATCATTTCAGGATAGAAAAAAGGTCCCCTAGAGATTTTAATTGCACACACGGTACATAACTCGACAAGTACGCTCTTTAACTTGCTCTTACAAATACATCGTTGTTTTGTAATTAACGCGCATTCAGCGAGATCAGTGTCCCTGGCATGTCTAATTGAAAACACTAGGAAGGGGCTCGTTGTCAGAAATTAAGGCCCCGCTCCATCACGGAAGAAACCGTTTCTGAAAACAGCCGGAAACGGCGAATCAAGCATGCCCGTCGAGAGCGCGGGTGGCATGAGTTGGGCCTTTTTTTCATGCCTGCACCGGCCACGGTGCAAGAAACCGTGAATGGAACATGTTTACAGTTAAGATATGTCAGCGGCGTGATACCGGCCGCACACACGACCGACAAAAAGTATATTAAGGAGGTGAAATGCCGCATTATGGGACGGCTGCGAGAAAAAAGGGATGCAGTCGTGAGCACCTCTTAAATTTGATATGAGACGCGAGACATTCTTCCTTTCTCGTGTCTGGTTACTCGACCTTTCTTCACACGTCACGATTACTCGATTAATTTTTATGAAAATATGCCGCGCACACGCTTGAGGACATTTCATGCACGAACGAGGCCAAAAACTGTCTTGAACTCGAGATGCGAAGAATTTTGCGGAAAATTTCCCTCAGTCGACGATCGATTAAGGTCTCAAATGCATTCCCCGTTATTGTAGACGTATTGAAATTTCATACGTCCGGCCTTGAGATTGGAAAGGTGTATTTAATTATGATTTCAATATTTGTATAATTCCACTCTATATATTTGCGTTCTGTCAAGAGGTAGTTTTGCTAATCGACCTCAAGACACTTCACAATATGTTCATCGTACACGCGGTGTCTTATGACAAGCGATGAAAATTGCATAAACACGCGAGTCCGTTTAACGGTCTAACGTAAGTGTACAATCTCGGGCCGCAATCTTTCTCGGGCGTGACACGCGATCGTTAAGGATGATATTCCTTCCTGTTACAGCGGAATCGGATATCTGCACTTTCGCGACGAGGACGGAGCATTTTCACGTCACGAATAAACCATCGACGGGACTATTCACGCCGGGTACGAGGCCAAAGGCGCTGAAGGAGCTATACGAGCTCGCTGCTATAGTCGCCGTTCGAAGTTTGGATTCCTTGAGGAGGGATGGCAGCTCGATGGATATGTTCCTCTGCACACCCGTCCTCGGTAAGAGAAGGCGGGATCAGAGCCTCGACATCGAGTCCAGAGTTGTAAGTACATTCCTCTCTCTCTCTCTCTCTCACACTATGTGAACATGTCACGGCATTCCAGTCGTACTTATCCGTATTTTTCTTTTCTTATTCAAATTTGTTTTAGAATACGTTAGGTATTCCTCTTCGATGTTAACCTCAGCAACATTGTCTTGTACGTAACGTATAATAAACTCAATATAAACATACAAACATTCAAAAATATTTGAATATTAAAAATTTGTTTCCTGCGCGAACGTACAGAATAAATGATGTGAAATAAATGATGTAAAATTCAACGACACTCAAATCCCTGCACATTTATGAGTGTATCATTTTATAGGAATAAGTGAGAGTTAAAATGTTACGCTAGGATTTGTATAACGAGTCCACGACACGATTACCTAATCCCTTCTTGCCGCTCGCGCGCGCGCGCGCGCGCGTAAGATGAGTCTTTTTGTTAGAGGAGAAAGTGCACACAGTCGGCGCATTCATACGTATCGGTATTTTCTCAACGAGCAACATAACCGAGACCGAGAGAATCGGTTCATCTCTGGCCGCACGACTCTACTTCTCTCGTGGACTTCGTGAAACGCGGAAGAAACGGAATATCGAGCAACAGGTCAACTTCGGCGGCGCGGCGGTATCGGTATCGGTATCGACCGAGCGCAACAAAACAAATCACAGTCGGCGGTCACGGAGGGCAGAACTCACGATGTGACATTAAGTCTCAAATGGCACGGCAAGCTCAAATTTGATCCCGTTGCCCGCTTAATTAACTTTCGCTGTAATTAACTTTCACCGTGCAATTGAGAAGCCGACGATGTCGTACGCCGAATCCCGTTTCCTCGAAACTGTTTCGGTACGACTCCGTTGTCGTTTTCTCCCTCTTCTTCGTGCACATCGAGCGTGTCGATAAACTCGCACTTCTTCGCCACTTCACTCGTACCGTTTAACAAAACGGGGCACGGTCGTTTTCACGGGTCGGGGCGACGGCGGCGAGTGCATCGCGCGGAAAAGCCGGCAGACGGTAACCCGATCCGTTCCGTATTCCGCGCGTGAAACCCGTCCGCTCGGCGAGGTGACATCCCGACAATGGAGTTAACACCCACGCGCCGTCGCGGCGCGTAAAACCACGCTCCTCTTCCTCTTCCTCTCGTCGCGGCGTCGAGTTTCCCGTCACCCTTTCGCGTACACCGCGTTGCGGGACTCCCGGATCCCGCGACGGAAAGAAAGCGACTCGTTTGTTACATGCTCCGAGATCGGGTCCGCTCGACGACACGACGAGCAAACGCTCGCCGAGAGCAAATCTATTTTGCTAAAAGCTAAAAAACCTAACAGAGTCTTTTGTTCACCTCCGTGGCGGTTGGATGTGGTTCTTGTAGCTGCGCATATTTTTTGATCGCGGGGACTGCGCACGCGTTGTCCCTGTTTTTCTTTCTACTTCATATTACTGGGAAATGGCGTATGGACATTGCTGAATGCAGTCCGGAGTCGTATAACGAATAACGAAATAACGTCTAATCTATTTTGTATTCACGCGGAGTCTCTCCTTCAACCGTGTGCGTTTTCGCGTGCAACATAGGCGGGTATACGATAAGTACGGATAATTGCGCGGAATGGCGTGATATACACGCGAGAATAGATATCTCGCGAAGGCTGGTGATTTTATTGCGCTGTGATTACGCTGCGGTGTGTTGCAGCCGGCCGCTATCGAGGATCTGCGAAGATGGACGTCCGCCGAGGCGCTCGGCGACGTCACCGTACCGCCGGACTGCATGTCCAGGATCCTGGGCGACACGACCGGCGACGACGCCGTCGATCACAAGCTACCCAGCCCCGAGGAACAGGTTCAGGCTATCGCGCTCAAGTAAGCGGTTTATCTCAATACGTCGTTTGATCGCCGATAGGACGGAAATAGTAGAAACCGCCGGTCGGAGTAGACACGGCCGGAGAAGCTGTAGCATCGTCAAAAAAAAAATATTTTTTCTCAGCCGCGACCGTTATACTCTTCCGCGCGTCGAATCCATCAAACATACTGAAGCTAATACTCGTCGAGAGGATATTTCCAATTGTAACGATAACGGGTCTTTCAATTTCATCCATTGAAATTTAACTTGCGACGTACGTATGTAAAAAATGTGAAATTTCTCCATTTACCGATTTTAAAATTGATTGAAGCTCAAAGATTGAGCTGCGGGTCGTCGTTTCTATGAATAATTCGGAATAGTGAGAATAAAAGCTGTTACATGTAATATATATATATATATATATATATATATAAAGTAAATATACATATAACACATGTATGCGAGACAGATACGTAAGCTTGTATACAAGCCAGAAGTCTGTCAGACGACTTCCTCTTATCCGGCTTGTCGTATCCTCGTCCCGAAGCCATGTAGTTTTGTATCGATGCCAACAAGCAATCCCCATTGTAATCCGAAATGCGCGCCTTCACCGCAGATTCCCGGCGGAAATCGTGGCGGTGGATGTGAGCGGCCGAGGTTTCGAAAGAATGTCGATGAGGAGGAGGTCCTTGCTGTCGGGACCGGCGGAAATCCAGGAAACGACGGTGAAGAGAAGATCACGACCACGCAGGCCTAGAGGAAAAAGACGGAACACAATCGCTGGTACTGATCAGAAAGAAATTCGCCAAGCTATCGGAGGGTTAGTATCCTCCTACTTGTCTTAGTCCTTAATCCTACGACTCTTGGACACCGAAAACTCCGGAAATACATTGGGATTGGCCTTCTTAATTATATCTCAGATTTTTCGAGCGTAATTTTTGTCGCAATTCTGCGCTGCGAATCTCGAATTACGGTTAAAATGTCGTCCTTCGGGAAGGATGGTTTCCCAGGATTGTTTCACGTTCACGACCCGTACAATGAGGCAAATTTTTCAGCGTTGTCTTCAAGAAGATTACTAAGCGCTATCGTTCAACGTTGAAAGGATTAATGCGCTATCCGCCGAGCTCTCGCAACCTTCAGCTTTTACGACATAATAAATATACTCGCGTGAGCGAGTAGTATGCATTTTGCTCGGATCTCCTTATCGTGGCAGTTCTGTTACAGCAAGGACGCGGTCCGCGGATCTGTGCCTCGAAAAGAGTCGGCGATTTGTCATGCTCGATAAAGCGCGCTCATATTTTCGCAGTCGTCCAAGCACGAAGAATCTCCTGCGCTGCTTTTGTACTTCTATTGCCGCGATAATACTAGCTGATCATCTCCGTATCATTGTCGCGCGATATCTCATGGTCTCGATCGCGCGAGACCTCCCATGAGAAAGAGAGAGAGAGAGAGAGAGAGAGAGAGAGAGAGAGAGAGAGAGAGGCCCTGGCGACTCTCCGAGTCCTCTCATACCAATTGAAATAAACATGGATAATAAATCCGTAATAAAACCGCGTGTCGCAACTATGCTTAATTAATCATAGCGCGCTCACAGTGTATCATAATTCTCTCGCTTCTAAAAATGCTCCTTCTCCGTGTGAACGCACCGAATCGTTCTCACCGCGACCCTCGTCATATGGTGTCGCGTTCGCCATCGCTCACGTTATTCGTCATCGCAGGGAGACGACCGGCGACGAGCCCGAGGAGACGATGCCGAGTGCCACGCCGAGAGCTCATCGCTCGGCGAGCACGGACATCCTGGGTTCCACGAAGAAGGACTCGCCCACGGAAAAGAAGTCACACTTCAATACGTTGAAGGCGTGGGGCATGTCTCGACTGAAGCTGATCAGCCCGAAATCGAGTCAGCAGCAGCAGCAACAGCCGCAACAACAACAGGAATCGATGGTTGCCGCACCCAGCGCAGAGAGGAGCGAACAGACCCAAGGCCAGACGAGGTCGCCGGAAGAGATCAACATCTACGAGACGGTGACGACTAGACGAAGAAGGGACAAGTCGCACGAGAGGAAGCCCAGCTCGTCTAGCTCGAGTGGCAAGAGCACGGCTAGTATACCGGTGTCGGTGCCGAGTACGGACAAACAGCCGAGCGTGAAATTGCGCGAGAGTGCCGCCCAGAGGCGAGAGAGACGGAAGGGCAGCAACCGCGACGACGCGCCGCACTCGAGCTCGGGGAACTGGAGCGCCTCGTCCGAGAGCGGAAGGGCCAGCATAGGCAGTGAGACTACTACCACTACGCATCAGCCCAGGTGAGCAAAGCCCTCCGCGTTCTCCGAACGGTCCTTCGTTCTCGTACCTGAATTCGCGCGGCGTCGCGCGTTTAAATTGCCCACTTTGAACGAATTTCGGCTATTTTGGGATAGATCATGATGACCAACCATCATCTTGAAATGAACTGCGATTATCTTAGAATCTTTTCTAATTCTTGGGACTAAGTTTTTGAAGATAAGACTTTTTAGATTTTCTAATTCGGAAGGCATCGAGAGAAAATGTGCTGATAAAAATGTTGCGTTTGTCCACTAATTATGAATAGTTTTAGGTCCACGACGACTGCTTCGATCGGCACGTCTTCCACTTCTTTGAGTCACATGAGGCGACTCAAAGGAAGGGACACATCGGCCTCGTCCTCGGTGACGTCCGAGGGCACCTTAACCCCGGATATCATACAAGATATCACGGTGGTGCCTTTCTCGGACGACGGTGAGACGTCGTCCGTGTATTCGTGCGACACCGAGGGCTATTACACCTCGTTTCACATGGACTCTGGTCTGAAAACACTTAGAGAGGAAGAACCCGTGCCACAGAGCCCTTTGACCAAGTCCAACGACGTTGGCTCTGATCCTACCTCGCCAGTCGTCGAGAACGAGTATGAATTATTCGGCAGAGGCTCGACTTCTACAACAACTAGTTCAGCTGGAACGGTTTGCACCGCGTTGATGGCACCACCACCCCCGGAACGCAAGTCCAGTCTCACGGTTGTTGCTATG
Organism: Harpegnathos saltator; assembly: GCF_003227715.2. Classification (NCBI taxonomy): domain Eukaryota; kingdom Metazoa; phylum Arthropoda; class Insecta; order Hymenoptera; family Formicidae; genus Harpegnathos; species Harpegnathos saltator. The sequence goes on along the minus strand of NW_020230432.1, from coordinate 561,117 downwards.
GTGAGTTCAAACTTTGTTATTCGAATTCGTTTTCAACATTTCTCTAATTCCTGTAACAGGAAAGGATGCGATCGAAATACTAAAACTCGATACCTAACGTTAGACAGCTAAGTTAGAATCTACTTTTTGAAGAAAATGATATTCAATGAAACATTACTGTACCTCGCATTCATCAGTTAAATAATAATCGCTAGCGTATCGTAGCTATTCTTCAACTTTCTTCAATCTATTCGACCTTATTCCTCAACGACATCGTTTTTCTCTGTCCACAGGTCCATGGTCAAAATCAAAACGGCGGCGAGTCACCAGACAGCGGTCACAACACGTCTTCGTCGCCGGTCGAATCCGCCTCGAGCCCAGCCTGCACCGGCCGATCGTGCTCCGAATTCGAGTACTCGGAATCGAGCGACCTGGAAGGCTGCGAACGCATCGAGAGGATCCGCTCAAAGACGGCGATCACGAGTAGTCGGATTCCTTCGATGTGTGTAATCACGCCTCCAGGTTCCGACGATGAACACGTTCGAGAAACGGAACAGAGCGAGAAGAAGAAGAAGAATGAGCCACGGCGGTCCGACCTGCAGAGCGGCGGATCAGTATTGATGTCTGCTACCGTCGGCACCTCCAAGATGGAGGTGATCAACGGTCAGGACAAAAATCTGTACGCCACCGTGCAGGTATTGCCAGCTACGAGCGGCAACGACAGGCCGATAACGACGAGCCAGTCGTCGATGAAGATCAGTCCATTGAGCGGCGTTCTGGGGAAACTTCGTGGCGTGCTTCCGGGCAGGAAGCAACCCACGAAGAACGGCGCTGTGCAGGAGTTGTCGAACGCAGACTCCGGCGACTATGTGACCATAGCCGACGTGAGGAACAACAACGACAAGCGTCCGGGGCCGCCCTCGTCGTCGTCGTCATCGTCGTCGTCGGGTATGACCCCTGTCCGACCTACCGCCACCTACGCTAATTCCGACATTTTCAAAAAGGACGCGGAATACGTGAGCCTGAGTGAGCTGCCGAAAAAGCCGGATTCCTCGTTGGAAAGGAAGAGGCAAGGCGCTCGCGTCACTTTGGATTCCGAGGGGAAAGTCGTGTACTCGTCGGATAGCTTGAAGAGGAGGAAAGGAGCGCACACAACGTTCAATCCAGGTAGGTAGTCCTGGTGGACCTACTGTTTAGGTTTAGGATCTACTGTTATTTAGATGGGAAAATGGTTCTTCCCGTCGAAAATTTCAACTTAGCCTGAGTCTGCAAGAATCGTCGAAATCGTCGCTGGAAGTCCTCCGATGTTCTTATGAAACTTTACGAGATTGTTCCAATCAGTTCCAAATGAATATATCTTAAAGATTTTTGGTATAAATGAAAATCAATTCGTGGTGTGTACATTTTTAAGAATAACTATATTATTGTGAGCGTCATCTCGCTCAATCTTCATTTGCGCCAAGAAACCTCTTAAATATGTTCATCTAGAGCTAATTGGGGCAATTAGTACCTTACATCGGAGTGCCGGTACCAAGTACCGGCGTGTAGATTTCTTACGAACTACATCCATAATTCTTTTGGATTCCTAACATAAATAAAATTAATTATCGAAAGTAATTCTCGGATTCGTGCAATCTTCGGCTAAGCAAACGTAGGAGCGTAGGACCAAATTCGTATTTTCACGCGACACGTTTATTTCGAGGTCCCTTCGTGCGGGAAGGTGTGTCACCTAGCCCGTCGCCGTTGCTGCATCGCGCTACGCCGAATATCCGCGCCGTGCCGAAGAGCGGAGACGCCGTGGACGGTGGACTCAGTAGATCCACGCCGCCGACGTCTCCACAGCTGGGCAAACTGATCATACGAGCAGCACGGAGTCCGGATCGCGCGGCCAGTCCGGATTATGTGCGCACGCCGGCGACCGTGGTCGGTCCTACGAGTCCGACCAGTCCGCACAGACAGGTCCGCGGGGCTTACGTCAACGTGCAAGGCGACGAAGGTAAGACCACGACCACGTCCACGAGCGCCGGCACGAGCGCCGACGAGCAGCGCGATTGCACTGGCCGCACCGGTAGATTAGAAGCCGCACCACGCACGTCTGCGGTCGCTCCACGCTCTAAGGACGAGTCCAAGACGGGAACTCTAAGAAGTCGAGTACACGATGAGGACCAGCCGCCGCAGCTCAACGGCGACGCTTGCGCGGCGACGAATATCCGTGCGATTATACCGTCGTCTGCGGTCAGTCGCGAGGTTAGCCTCAACAACCCCGCGAATTTGCGAATGGATGGATCGGGTCTCTGTCCAAAGATCTTGCGGGTGACGGGCAACACGCCGAAATTAGGTAGGAAATTGTTGATCTCGGACCTCGATACTCCGAGCTTCTGTCGACGGAGTCTCGATCCTGCCGCGGACGACAATCGGAGCGCGGTCGAGGAAAGCGCGACTTCGGTGTCGAACGATCGTGACTCCGGTGATAAGAGCGCGAGTATCGATCGCGCAGAGCTCTCAGCCGCGTGTACGGATAATGAGACTAGCAGGAGGTCTGATTATCCGGCGTATAGTTGTGACAAGACGGATCGCAAGGTGAAACGCAGCGAGAGTTACCGTATGGCGAACAGTCCGATCATGTTCATTAAAAAGTTCTCGAGCAACGCGGAGAAGTCCAAGATCTGCAGGACGCCCTCCGAGGAGCTGCAGGAGGAGCTGCTGAAGGAGAGGATCAATTATCCCGAGACGGTCTCTAGTCCGGAGCCGCAGCTCGACGATAACGTGAGCTTCGATATGAAGCCACCGGTGCCTATTCAGGCAGGACCCGTCAGTCCTAGACCGAGAGCTTCGGATTTGGAGCCGGCTAGGGTGCTCAAGTATTCCAGCAACGATACCGAGATTTGGTAAAGTATGCTGCGACAACATGCACGCCGGCAACGCCAGTTTTGCAATGCCGATATACGGGACGGGAATGACAAGATAAAGAGCGAGGTTGATGCGAATTGACACGAGTCGGGTCGCGTCTGGCAAAACAAACGGATCGTCGCATCGTTCGTTCGCTCGGCTTCGCTCGGCGATCATTACACGCTTGGCGAATACGATAACGTAGTTTTACGCCGCATCGAATGCGCCTGTACTCGCCGAGTCCGTTCCGTAGTTTGTCTTTGACAACATGAGGGGGGATTCTAATCGGCACGAGAAATCGATACCGCGAGCCGCTTATTATTGATGAGCGAGCAATAAGATTATTATTTGTCGCAAGTGCCTTGTGAATTGAAATTGAATCTCATCTTTTCGAGATTTTAAATGCTCCAAAGAGAAAAACCATGATAAAATACAAGAGATTTTTATACAGCATAAATTTCGCGTATTAAATTTCGCGCAAAAGTATATTTTGAAGAGAATTTTATACATGTGTATGTTTAGTCTGAAATTATAATTCATGGAATATTTCTGTCTCTTCCAAGTTTCATAATTAAAATCGAAGCTTCTCAAGGAAAAAAAAAATAGAATCGAATAATTAAAGCGGGATACACAACTCGTTAGGGAACTAGAGTCGGTAAAATTGCAAAAGTTTTTTTCCGCACGGCGAGCATTACGGCATTCTGTTTTTTCTGCCAAGAGTCCGCGACCGTCGCCGATAACTGCGGCGAGTGATTTCGAGACGTTAAATAACCGCGGTAAGATCATCGCGTAAAATAGACCGGAGGATGAGCGGAATCAAGGTCTAATCAGATGCAACTGGAGCGAGAAGTGAGCAGTCGCGGGGGAGATATCGGCACGCTGCGCGTTATGCGAAAGGGAGGGCCTCAGCCTGTGGTGTCACTTCATCAAATTGACGGGGCAAACGAACCGTTCGACGGTCACGATAACGAGTTCGCACGACTTTTTCTCGCGCGACGCGAACAAAGATAGACGAGTCGGAGATACACGCGTACCGGTCACGTTTTCTCTATCTAACATTCGTCCGATCTTCCCAGCTGCGAGTCGGCCGACGATCCCCGGCATGATGTTTTAATTCTGTTGCGAGATAAACGCCGAGCTCTCTATCATCAAACGATTGTGCGTGGAAGATTTTAGAGTTCAATAGTTCTGTCGCAATTAGCTCGCTGGGAAACCGCGCTCGGCGAGGTTAATCAGCGAGTCGATTTTTCCTCTTGTTCTCGAAACGAATTGTCTCAGGAAAAGAAAATTGTCCCAATGAAAAACTCCAGTTTGCGAAATCCCAGATCAGGATTTCTCATTAACTAAGATCTGTCCTTAAATGAGACTGTTTCCTCAGCTGTTTCTCGCTATCAATATGCACATTATGACATTTATAAAAATGACATCCACTTTAATCAAGTTACTTCGATTAGATTTATAAAATAATGCAGTAGCGTCATCTCAATCAAAAATCGAACGCTCTGATGTTTTTAATATCATTGTGTTATACTTGTTCTATGTACTCGGATGTACGCGGAAGAGCACCGAATCGCGAAGCTAACACTAAAACTTTCCTCTGAAACTTTCCTCGGCAAAGAGGAAAATGATGAATTATCGCACTGGAATGGCACCCAATGAAGACTCACTTTGTTAGTCCTTATCAGCGTTATTAGCCGCTGGCTCAACAACCAACGGAATTGCATCAGACATGATGTTTATCCCGGCACGATAATAGCCAGATGCCGATAAACAAAAATCCCGGCCGAGGATTGAAATACTTTCGTGCGCTCCCCGGCGCTTTCAGTGCGCTCCGGTACGATCGTCTCACGATCGAACAGCGAGTTACAGTTCGTCTTTCGTTCGCGACGTTCTCTCGCGCTTAAATTCGCACGAAAATTGGACAATGTGCAAGTTTCGGCTACAAGCAATCGGCTGCTCGATGTCGCGATCAAGGAAATTGCAATTTTGTGCGAGCATGCGATATTACATTTTTCGAAATCGCCACGTCTAAACAATTGATCGAAACGCACGTTTCTAAGATTAACGTCGACGTTCACAATTTCCTATGATTATTTCCTCCAAGAAAACTCGCTCTATATTCGAGACGACGAAAACCCTTTCCGGAAGACAGGCGGAGGTCTTTGGGCTTCACGTATCAGTCGATTTGTAACACGGTGTTACGATAAAACGTTATCGGTGCAAGAATGGGGAGGAAATCTTGTCGCTAGACAGACAGTCGCCGGCCGTCGGTTGATACGCAGAATCGCTCGGTCGTAAGTCGGCTCGCGATTCTCAGCTCGATCAGTGCCGTTCCCGCCAATACGTCGACATGCTGGCGAGACATCTTCTCTTCATAGCGACCAGGCGACCTCGTAAGTCAAACATTACGAAAAATTCACCGCGGGGAGTGCATTGCCTCGCAATCATCGATCTACCATTCCGATCACCTTTCTACCGATCGAACTACCATTCGCCGAAGTGACTACTACGGCAAGAGATTTCAAGACAAACGCGAAAGTTGCTTTGTTTGTCTTCAATTCTTACGCTTGCGTGAAACAAATATGTTTACATTATTCGATAATTTTATGAGACTTTTCGAGACTTGAGACATGTCGCAACGAAATCTTACTGTGGTAGTGACGAATTAATTCTACAGCTGTAATCTATCTAAATCGAATATCTTCACATTATACAATGTATGTTAAAAATTCGTCAACATTTTGGTTTTCATTCACAGCTCTCGTACACGATAATTGCAATAAATTGCATAAAATCATTAACAAATATACTAAATTGGGAATTTCATGTTTTACCATCTATATATATTTTGATATGGATAACATTGTAACGTGTTTTCGATGTTACATAACAAATCTGAACGAAAGATCGAAGTTTACAAATATTCACGAGAATCTTGTGTTTTTATCTTTTATCACGTTTATGTTGATTTATTTATATTGATATTTCCCAATAAGTTTCTGTCACTTTGATAACCTGCGCTTCTCATTCTCACAAGAATTTGATTGAATTCAATGTTTATTTGTATTCGTTACGTAGAACGTTATAGTTTAATATTTTATATCTTGCTTCAAGATTTTCAGAAAATGTTACGAATAATACGAATGTTACGAATGATCTATATATTTTATATATTGCAAATTTTTCTGACATAATTATTTATGATAATTTAGTGTAAATTTTATTATATTATTAATTGCCTTTCTGATTTGTTTCATATTTTTCTTTCATATGTTGCCAAAATCAAATTTATTATCGACCCCGTACCAATGATAAATCTAATTTTAAATCCATTAACGACATACATGCACAAATCTAAATCTTTTTGCTTCTACTTTTTTCATTAATGATTTAATCATTTTCCATATTCCGCTGCGTTAAGAAAATGTGCTTATTCGTCTCTCAAGTCTATGACAATATCGGTGACATCATTGACGTTAAAGCGACGAGATCGCGTGAGTGACCGCATGCATCGTTATCAGTATTGCAAAACTAGCGCGCGATTCGATATTACATCATAAATCCGAAGGAAATATCGAATATATATTTACAAATATTTGCGGGAATCTTGCATTCTTATCGTTTGTCACTTGTGTTAATCCATTTATGTACTGATTTCGATAAACTTCTGTCACTTTAACGGTTCACACTTTTGTTTGGCAACAGTTTCATTGCAATTTTTATTTATATCCGTTGCATAACCAATAATTTTGCGCGTTATTGTTACTTCTTGACCGTCACAGAATATATTACTATAAAACTGTACACATTACGCGCGCGTATTTTTATTGTAACAATGGACTATGACGATCTATTAATTTCGATTTTAACAGAACACACGTAAGTCTTTCCCCTAACTTTTCCACAATCGATGTGCCTTAAATCTCTCCGTACATTCCGCGAAACTCAAGTGGGGCGCTAATTTGTCCGTCAAGTATATCAATGACATCACTGGCATTAAAGCGAGATCGCGTGAGTGACCGCGCGCGTCCTTATCGGTATTGCAAAACTAGCGCACGAACATAAAGAAGCGCATCAGAGGGAAGGCGAAGACATCCAGTGGAAAGTACCATTGAAAACACGAGAATAAAGAGAGATGAAAAGACAGATGGAGATAGATAGAGAGAGACAGAGAGAGAGAGAGAAAGAGAGAGAGAGAGAGAGAGAGAGAGAGAAGCTCAATCTTTTTTACTGACACACACACACACACTGCTTTCTTCACCGCAGCTCCAAAATATACAACAGATAGCACAGAAAACCAGAATCTCGTATGCGCGTTCGTAAAAATAACCGTAAATATTTTTTTTAACCACAGATCTCGTGCAAATCACGTCGCGAGTAAACAATAACATTAGCGCGGCTATTGAACAAAAATAAAAACGGTATAATAATTGACGAGACAACAACCTGTGGCGTTTTTATATTTGCGATGAGCGGTCTCGAATAAAGCGAAATACCGTTGCGTAAAATCATAGCCGCAATTCGATGTGATGGTCGTAGATAATTTCGCTCGTACAATCTTCAAAATAAACGTGATTGACGTAAGAGGCGGATGGAACACGTGTAAATTTTGCCGCGCACTCGGCCGCGACGATAAATTTTATCTTCGTCGTGCGCGCGCGCCCGTTCGCCGATTTGTAATTATATTTAGAATAGACGCGCAATTGTGCGTCGTGAGCAGAAAGAGAGAGAGAGAGAGAGAGAGAGAGAGAGAGAGAGAGAGAGAGGGAGAGAGAGAGAGAGAGAGGGAGAGAGAAAAATCCGTCCAGTTAAATGTACAGAAAAAAATCGCGCGCGCTTTCTCTCTCTCTCTCTCTCTCTTTCTCTCTCTCTCTCTCTCTCTCTCTCTCTCTCTCTCTCCCTCTTTCTCTTTCTCGACGCGACACAAGTGTGATTCGTTTGCGAGATCCCTCGTAAGTGCGATCTCTCTCTGTCCACATTATTTATATCAAGGCACGAACGTGTCATGTAATATACGAAGTACTTTGTCTTTGAATATAATTTATGTAATTAGATGTCTGCGACGTTAGAGTCATAGTGATGCACGTTACTGTTGTTGTGTACAATTGCACGCATATGGCCAGTGACCAGGATGAGAATGATGATTTACGGAGATCACGGATTTACTACCGACCATTCGGGATTCTGCGTAGAACGATCGCTCCGTTGCGTTTCTAGAAACAGCCACGACCACTTTGCGCGTTATCGCAAGGTCGACGAGCCTCGGTGTCGCCGATCGAGTTTTCCGCGCGAGTTCGTGGCTATTTCACGGCTACGCAGCGAGAGTGTCGAAATGCGAAATCCCCTCGCGTGGACAACGCAAAAGCGGGATTACTCAGAGGTAATAAAATCCGCTCGCGATAGACGAATAATTCGTCGTGACGCATTCTTTGTTCCGACGTTGATAAGACGAGTGAACGAGGGTAAGAAATCATTGATCCCAATGACGCGGAGTCTCATCTTCTTCTTTTTTCCTCTTTTTTCCTTGTCGATAAAGCAACGAGGGAAAGAGACGTTCCGACGTGTACGCATTTCAATGTAATCGCGCGGCTACGATCTCCTGAATTTCTTCTCGCGCTTCGTTTGCGATTGATCGATGAGCACATAATGCATTACGCGAAGCTAAGTTATTGACCTCCGTCTACGGATCGGCGATGCGAGAATCACGTTATTGTGTACTGACGTTACCTTAACACTTTGCCGATCATCTCGCCTCTCCGTTCGTGCGATCGGAGACATGAAAGATTCGCAAGAACCTTTTATCAGTATTTTTTCTTTAGGCGCCCTCCTCATATTTGTCGAGATTAATATACAAGTTGAAATTGACACCGTGCATTCACCGACCGATTTGGTTATTCAACTTTAATTTCGCTCTGGTCGGAGAAGTGTTAAGACATACCTCTAAGTCCGACTGTGTTGACTGATCGTTGTTAAGTATTTTACAAGTGAATAGGGCCGTCATCCGCCACGATCGAGCGGACAATGGCAGTTGACGTCCCGGCATGCTCGTGAAACTCTCGTAAATGTGCCTTAACTTGCCGTGTCGCATGTTAGCTCGATGCGTGCTCGCCTGTCGTTGTAAGTAGCGTCTATCACTGACTAACAAGGACTAACTGTGTGGACACATAGAACCCCGTAGCTGCGATCATGGGTTTCACAATCAGGGTGGCACCGTGATAATGCGACAACATCTTTTTTCGACAACATTTCAATCGAGATATTTAATTTTCTAGAGCGATATCGACATAACTGACTGCTACATTTTTTCCCGTCCAGATCTGGCGCGTTAAAAAGTACTAGAGCTGCTTATAAAAAGAAAAAAAGAGAGAAAAGAGGAAAATGATCTCTATGGCAGAGAAAGAGAGACAATGTCGAATACAATCGGACACGAGGAATTACGCACGTAAGAATGTTCACGGAGGGTCGTTTCGCGCGCACGTTCTCAGGGATCGTGCTCCCTTCACGGATGATATAACGGCCGTTTCGTAACGGACACACACCACCTGTAATCTACACGATAGTTACCATGTCAACCTCGAACACTTAGTTAGCGCGCGATAACATCGAGTTATACGGGGCGAGTGTTGCGAGTTCGCGTCCCACGTGCTCGCGCGGTAACACGCGATAATAACATACCGGTTGTAAAATACCGGCACATCTGCATTAATTAGAATCGCGGCGCGCATCGCGCTCGCGTTCCCTCACGTTCTTCACGGTGTTACCTTGGCAGCAGTGTTAATTAATCAGCTTGCAACTAATATCCGAGGACGTACTTACAACCTGGGCAGGGGAGCATGCACTATCCACGTGTACTGTACATGTGTATATGTGTCGTAGCATTAAGATCCTGTATCCGCCGTTAAGACCGACGCAACGTTATTATATAAATATGTATATGTATACATTCTCTCTCACTTCTGTACACCCGGATTGCATCGTGGCGCAGTCTGCCTGTACATAGAATTAGACACGCCGACGAGAGACGATGTCATTAACGTTTTACGAGGAATGTATGTGAATAGACGTCATTCTTTTGGAAAGCCGTTGCATTTTGTCATTTTTTTTCTCTCATTCTGCCTCTTTCTCTCTTTCTCGATCTCTCTTTCTGTCGTCTCATCCACATACCACATGCATCATTTACACCTCTGAGTCTGTAAATACTGCACCCCTCCGCGTAAATTCCGCGATCCTCGAGCCTGTTTTTTGCGTATTATTTTCTTTTTTTTTCGTTTTAATGTGCGTATCCTCGTACATGTGCCTACTGTATAGTTTTAGAGAAAAAATGCACCCTCACGCGCGTGTGGCACTCCTCACTAGTAACTCACACATATCATAGTTCCATGCTCCATGTACCTGGTGAGTACGTTTTTTTTAACTTTGGCAGATACAGCGCGCGAGCTTGACGTCGATATAGATCGTCAACGAGTTTGCCTTCTTATTTTGAAACAAGTTACAATATACTTTCTCTCTTTTGTATATATATCTCGCAGTTAAATTCTTCGAGATGGACGTGTATATATATATATCTACTATCTTGCTTTGTACACACATTTGGTTTTAATGTGCGTCAAAATTCGATTTTTCAACCACTCATTTGAGCAACTCGTGCGGAAGTTGACATCAGACTCGTGCATCGTATTGTGATTTGCCCGCGTTTTGTCTACCGCATGCATGTGTTTGTAGCGCTTTTGCAACATGCTTGCCTTGCTTGGATTAATCAATCGCTGTTTTAATAAGTCCTCGTGTCAGCCAATATTCTCAATGTACGTGTTGAAATTCGTAATTGCGTCTTATAATCAATTAATCCAGTATCGTTAACGCTTTCAGTAGAAACGTTTATATAAGACCAACAAACAGGACTAACAATCGTACTAAAATTTACTCACGAATCCCTGGATTTGATATATATATATATATATATATATATATATATATATATATATATATATATATATATATATATATATATATATAATTGAAACTTCCTTATAAAACTTCTAATCATGATATTTCTAAGAATAATCGTAACAAAAAGTAAGAGATAGCCGTAAAAATAATACAATGTACCAATTGTATAACATCCGTAGGCATGACCAGAATCTAACAAGTTTTCGAAAGAACTTCCCTCTCGCGCTGCCTGAAGGACCTTAAACGATAGTAATACCCGGATCGCATTTCAAACGTCTGAAAACGAAACGTTCGTACTCGATTCGATCGCGACTCAAGTTGTAACATTTGCGAGGAACGTAACGACACCCTCTTAATTGTTGCAGACAACCCCTTACTCAGCATACCACCGGAATCGATTCCGCCCCAGGCGATAGTCCAACCGCCACCCTATGTCGCTCCACCGTCTCCTACGGAGGACCGACAGAAGTCGCAAAAGTACCAGGAGATCCTGAAGGACTCGCAGCCGTGTCTACGAACGTATTCGGATAACGAGAAGCAGCAACCGATTACAGACCGGAAGCAGACCTATTCGCAGGATATCTACGACCCTCGTTCGACCATCCAGCAATATGACAGCCGCAGGAACCTCCTCGAACATCCGCAGCCGCGGATGTCCAATTACGAGTACCAACGAGCCGCGAACTATCAAACGGTGCACATGCATAACGCGAGGAACCAGCAGCTCTGTTCACCGGCCAGGGATGCCAATCAGCAATTCTATACCCTGCCGACGAGGAGACCACAACGAGAGGTCGACCCACCGCGCAGCGTCACACCGGACATCACGAGAGGGCTGGAACACGGTACCATTAGCGGGATGCACGTGATGGCGAAGCAAGGCCAGAGGATTGCGGAGAACGAGCAAGCTCGATACGGCTCCCACGTGGACTTGGGAAGAAGGAACTTGGAACAGCAGGAAATGCGGGGCAGATACGTGCAGAGTCAGCCGCAGTCGGTCGTGGATGTCAGAAACAGGTTAATCGCGTTTTCCTTTAGCAACTCTATCACTTAGACCAGGTCGAGATGGTATCGAGAGACGGTCTAAAGACACTAATTACGCAATCGCCTCAATTATCTTTTATTTATCTTCATTGTATGAAAACGCCACGTTTATCTCGTGGGAGCATAGATCATTAAACATCGAGTTCATCGAGGGAACTCAGCGCTAACAATAAGCAATTGTGATTGACATAGTGTTAAACATCTCATTGTCTTTAAGCAGGTTCGCAACGCCTCTAAGCCTAGCTGCACTCGGATATCGATTCTTCGCATCTTCACCCGCCAATGATCCTCTTGCGAAGTCTCCTAACGCGGACATTCTCAAGAATAATCCAATTTCGCCGATCGGCCCTGGCTACGGTAACAGCTTCAAATCGTCTACTCCCACCGAGCGATCGACGCCAACCGTAGCGGAACGTCTAGCTTTAACCGCCTCTAATAATTGCGCGTCGCCGGTGCCGAGCTCGTCCGGTAGGAGTACTCCTGTCCAGACCTCTTCCGGCAGGAGCACACCGACGAATCTGATCCTGTCACCCACCAAGAGCACTATGTCTAACGAGGAGCTATTCGCCGCGATTCACAAGTCGAAGAAGCGACTTAACATCAAACTCAATGACAATAATGAAAATGTATCGCCATACGGCTCGATGAACTCCCTAGTGAAGACACCGGCTGGCACCAGACACAGTTGGAGCCCGGAATCTCAGAAAGCTCCAGAGGTAATCATGAGGTTACACTCGAGTTGAAGAACTTGATTTTCCTCTACACGAACGATTGGCATCTCTATTTTTCTAAACTACTGTAACTCGATTTGCAGTTGGCCATAGTTCGCTTGTTAATTTGATTAATCTTTTCTAGATACCGACCACTGTTCAGTCGCCCACATCGCGAATGGATTTCAAACGTTTACTCCTTCAGCAGAGCGTGAAAACAGGTCCTGTGCGACGATCGGCTGCGGAGCAATTACAAATGTCGCGCAACCAATGTCAGCAACAGCAACAGCAACCGTTGCCGAACGCTCATCAGAGTCCCTTGGCCAAGGTTCTGAGTCCTCGCTCGGTCTGGAGGTTCCAGACGCCGAGAACGGATGTGCTCTCCTCCACCATAATCGAAGACACCGCGGCAGAGGAGAAAGCTATGAAACCTTCGCCAGAGAACACGTCACCTATCTCAAGACTGAACTTCGGGAGACAACTGGACCTTTGCAGCGACTTACCGACTCATTTGCGTCTGGCTGATTACGAGACAACGGACAAGATGCCGACGAACGAACTCGATGCTGATCTCACGACGACGAAATCGCGAAATCAAGGCGATAAAACGGAAGAACTAACTACGAGTGTACCTAACAATCCCACGCGAATTGTGTCTCCCGTCAAGAATACGACAACCGTCCAGGACACAGCATCTTCACATCCTCAAATTACCGCCATCAACACGGCGATGCAGTATTTGAAGGCTACATTGCCGACTGATTCAAAAGATCTCGACGCCATAAGCGCATTCGAATCGAGGAGACTTAGCAATCAATTGGCGAGAGCTCAATTCCTGGCTAGTACACCCACGAACGCCAATCAAACACAGAACCTCTACTTCAAGAAGAGATTTAGAGCGAGATCGGAATCACCCCAACACGCTGCGATACAAAACGTTGCACGTAGCCCGAGTGCACCCACTCTTGAGACCGCTTTGTGATCTGGGAATACTTTGTTAACTAGCACGACGTTCTTATGGTGCAAGTTTAAAAATTTAACTCTTTATTATTATGGTGGATTTGCTCATTTCCTTTCTCGAAAGTATACAAATACTATTAGTCAATATCAGACGTTAAACGATTTAATATTTATATATTTAATATTTAATATACATACGTAATATCTCAAAAGAATATATCCATGCGATGGATATTATACATGTATATTAAATATGAATGTTATATGAATTATATAAAACGAGGGCGTCAATGAATTAAGTAATAATTTAATTTTTAATTCAAATTGAAGTAAACAATTATTATTATCATAATGTTTGAGGAGTTAATATTGTATTCGTATTACTCTAATATCCCTCGTTTTATTAAAATTCCTAGAATTTTTCTATAATAATGTTTTCATCCACCACTTTAGTGAATAGTTAATAGTGGAAACAATCGTTTCTTGAACACCTGAATCTGAAAAGTTTCGACACGACGCTACGTACTCGTTGATTACGAGCGATTTTAATCGACACGAGATAATGTCGCCAACTCGCGTCTGCTAAAAGACAATAATTCCTAACCGTGATATATGGTAATAACGTGGCAATTAGTATTACCCAGTATTGCAGAGCTTCGCGCGTAAAGTAAAAAGACGTCTAAATTATAAATCGCATTTCATCGATCGGAAACAAGTTTTATGACACGCGTTTAATTATTGCTAAATCATATATATACGTAACTCAATCGAATAAGCAATATAAATATATAGAGTATTCCCGACTCCAATAATCTGAAAACATCGCGTGTGCCTATTTGATGTAATTATTTTACGAAGAAACACATTTATACAGCGTTTGAGCAAATTTTATGTTGAACTAAGGACAATTTTCGTTATGGTATGATGATACCGTATACTTCATATATTTTCTTATCTTTTATTTTCAAATTTTCCTCCCTTTCTTCTCAGCGAAGAAAGTAGATGGATCTCTGCACGATCTCAATGCTCACTGCTCAGAGAAGCTTTAGAAGTCAGAGGGTGTAAAACAAATATTACCAGTTTTATATTGATGTGTTCTTGAACATGCAAAACGAACGTTACGCCGATGCACAAGATTTCATTCGCGAAACAGCATTTATGACTCGAAGAAGGAACGTGACGAAAATCACGTTCGTAGTTCTAGTAAGAATCTTATCGTTACCTTAATTCAAATCGAAATATGATACAGTATTTTTTAACGATTTGGGCTATATTAATTTATTCGCGGGAGTTAAAAGAAGCGATATATATATACACGGATAATCAAGACTCGCGAAGTTATACAATGTGAACTGTAGATCGCGTATTATAGCTATAGACAAATTAAATGTACGAAGCTGTGTATTACTACAAATTAACGCGTGTACGAAGTGATCACTGCCAATATATTTTCGAATTGTTATATAAATAATGAAATGTTTCATCCCCGATTTTACACGATTCTCCTAATATTTTGCTACAAACGGATCAACACCAAATGTGTGATTTACGGTTCACCTCACGAGACTCGCGAGCGCGTCGTTAATAGTCTCGGATAATCGCTCGCTAACGATAGAGAGCTAATCCTAGAGGTTTTTATCGTTAAGGGATTAATTTATTTGCCGACTTCGATGGCAGCCTAACTCCCGCCGAGAGCTTTGGCGAAACTTGTATATAATAACGGACAGTGTAATCGCAACCGGTTTTTTAAAATCTCGATCGCTTGCTAGTCTAGTCGGGGTAGAATTTAGTATACTTACGTGTAGCATTTTAGAGAGATTTTATTTTGCCTTTTCTTTTAGGAAGAAAAAGTGCCGTTAATTCGAAATCGCGTGAGACAAGTTTGTAATTATGCGATATTTACGATTTATCGGCTTTATAGTTATCAAACAGCACATAGAAAGATTTATACTATGCTACAGTCGAAGCCCGAAGCGCAGCAAATTCGCGAAATACCCGTCCAATTCCAGATTTGGTCAACTACACTGGCCAAAGTCCGAAACTCCATTGAAACTCTATAATTGTTTCGAGCTTTGATCAATAAAATTTAGCCACTCTTGGAATTGACTTTAATTTGTTGGCTACAGCTCGAAACACGAACATTATGTTTATAGTTCTTAAATTTTACTTCTCGATGTAGCCGACAGAATCAGCCAAAGTATGAAGAAAAGTGCAGCAAAATTTATTAAATGGATGATTTCAGGTTTTGATCATAACACATATATATGTATGTATATATATATGTGTATATATATATATATATACATATATATATATATACACACGCGAGAAAGACTAATAGCATGTATAGCGTGACGACAGAGTTGCCTTAATTAAATTATTTCCCAAGTTACATCGCGTGATTATCGATGACATATTTATATCAGTTACTCGCGATACTGCGAGAACAAGAATAACTTTGAAAACATAACTTACTAGATCTTAAGCTAAAAAAGTGTTTTGTACTTTGCTCAGAATAAACGGAGTTATTTCGTCAACAAACTGTTCCTTTTTATCAAGCCTACCTCATGCATCATCACTTTTTATATATTATACCAAATCTCGATGCAACTAAATAACTAAAATATTCACCCTAATAGCACAGATGTCCAGAGAACGTCCAGAGTACGTCTTGAGGACGTCCTGGGGATGGTTCTTCACCCTCAGTTTCTTTGCTCTAAACAAATGAATGGGACCATGTATGATTTGTAAGTCGCATCACACTGGATATATAAAAATACAACCCTTGATTTATTTCAAATATGCTATTCAAAATTAAAGTTTCTTGAATGTTTTGTAGTTGTTGAATACTTTGGAAATTATGAATGCCTCAGAGATCTTGAGAAAGTTTTGTGCAAGTATGATCAATTATTGTCATTATATAATCTACGCATTGTTACATTTAGACATTAGTCATGTAGTATACATATATGTGTTATTTACTACAATCTATTACCAGTATGTAAATATTCAAGGGCAGAAATAGAATCGAAATGTACTTTATATCTGAGCCGCTCAGAAGGAGAATCTGGTGCGCGATTTATCACCAAGACTGACGAAAGGAAATTTAGCGCGCTCGTTACAATCAAATATTACCGAAAAGACCAGAGTGCAAATATGTCGGGCAACGGGCCACTCGGAATCCCGCGTAAAGTATTGCACATACATCGCGTCATGGCGACGAAGAGTTGAAATATCCATTTCTTACCTTTGAATCATCCAGAAAGAGAACTTGATGCATATTCTACCGCCGAGATTGCCAAGAGGACATGACTCACACGTTCGAACATCGTCGAAAGGGAAAAAGGCACTAGTGTCGAGTCCCTCGCATAAGGAAGTGAAAAATACCGCCTGAAGTATCGCGCGTTTCGATACTTCGAGAATCGCAAGCGCGCGCGAGAGTGGGGGCCAACGGTCAGTTGCGGAATGGCTGCCGGGTATAATCGTGTGAGTTCGATAGTCATTCCGTATTTGGCGCGATTTAGACTTACCGAAGTTGAATCTTGCACGCTGATTGTCGTCGTCAGGAGTACTGAAAATCAGCGTTGCTGTGATAAAATCTCGCAGGACGGCAGAATGTGGGTGGATGAATACATCGTCAGAAAAGTAGAGCCAAGTGTAACTTGTTCCCGGCGTGATGGCGATATAAAATCAAAATTTACGCTTCATGACGCCGACCCGGTCGAGAAGAAATTACAGTAAGCCCACCTTTCCGACTACTCCCACTCTCAGACTGCCGAAAACGAATATTTGGTGAAATGGGAGTATCGTTAATAATGTCCAACGATCATCCACAGTTGTGATCCTTTGGAGCTCATACTGCTGTGTTCCACCTTCGGAGCTTATGTCGCTGTGCTCTACATCTTTAACTGGTCGAAGGAGAAACTGGTGAGTAATAACACAGAATTCATGATAATGCCTATAATTTCTACGTATCAAGTCGCACATCCTACGTGTTCTGTTCTATTCTGCTACGAATGAGCTACTAGGTGGCCAAGGTATATCCCATTTGCCGAGAATTAACATAAAACAAAACGATCATGTCTATCGCGTTCGAGATAACGTCAGAAATTTCTTTCTACGTGCTATATTCATGAATGACATTTATATCCGTTATAAACTATCTGTCTATATAAAAGAGTTATCTCAGCCATCGACAAGCTGTTGGTGACATTATTTTATGTTAAAACACATCCCAGCGAACACAATATTACATGTAACGTGCATGTTAGTTGTAATTTCCTACTCAACAATATAACTGTTATATAACACATGTGTTATATAACACTTATATATTGTTGAGTAGGAAATTACAACTAACATGCACGTTACATGTAATATTGTGTTCGCTGGGATTATTTTTTAAATTTTCGACCTGCAATTGATGCTGGTAACCGCCAAATTAGAGTAGTGAAAACTTACTAAAATTTCCTAAAACCGCATAGTTATTTCTCTATACTCGACATTCAGCAAGTTGATGATCATGCGCATCACCAATTTTATGGTCCGTTCTTTTTAGCTGCACTGCTGAACTGATGCAATAAGTTAGATTGAGATAACTATATTTTTTCTCACTCTAACTTATTGCACCAGTTCAGTAGTGCAGCTAAAAAGAACAGACTATTAAGGCCTGGTCTACAATACGTGTCGTAAATTATAAGCCGTAAGAATTGGCGAATCACAGTCGATTATTACAAAAATAATCGGCTATAATTGGTCAGTTCTTACGGCTTACAGTTTACAACACATATTGTAGACCAGGCCTAATCTAGAGTGCGCTTGAGTATACAAGTTAATCGCATTCAACATAACCTACAAACATCGATTGTTCGTTTGTCAATAGCTGTAATAGTAAACAGTCACAGAAAAAAATTTGGATTATTCGCTCTATTAAGAATTCGTAGAAACGCATATCATCGACACGATGCCGAAATACTATTGTGATTATTGTGACACATACCTGACACACGATTCACCGAGCGTACGAAAGACGCATTGTCAGGGTCGCAAGCATAAAGACAACGTGAAGTATTTTTACCAAAAATGGATGGAAGAGCAAGCCCAACATCTCATTGATGCAACAACCGCTGCCTTCAAAGCTGGTAAAATTGCCTCCAACCCCTTCGCTGCAAACAAGGGTGCAGCTATACCACCTCCGCCGAATCTTGGCTCCAGCCTGGGATCGCGATCGGGTGTGCCACCTCAAGGCCCTCCAGGAATGATGCCACCACCAGGAATGCATCCAGCTGGCCCGATGGGTCCCGGTGGCCCTATGATGATGGGACCACATGGACCAATACCACCTCCAATGATGGGTATGAGGCCTCCTATGATGGGACCACTAGGGCCAATGGGTCCGATGATGGGGCCTATAGGACCTATGGGACACATGAGGCCTCCGATGAATGGACCACCACCTCCTATGGTAGGACCACCACCGATGAAGAAATAACAGACAAACTCTTAATTTGCCCTGATTACTTGATACATTTGATAAACTCTACTGATGATACTAAATGATAATACAAAAGAGATCATTTGATGATAGTAAACTTGGTGATGCTATGTACGATGTCATCAAAACAATGTTGGACAGTTCAAAAGTTTACTTGTGCAAGACTGAAGTAACTTTGCAGTCTGGAACATTAACAAGTTATTAATGGGATTCAAAATGACTGATGAGTTATTTTTCAAATAAATGTAACATTGTCGGCATCATTCATATGTATTATATTTTATTTTATATCATATCTGGTATTATTATATGTAAAGTAAGATTTCTAGGATGTAGATTCGATACTTTTAACATTAAAGTCACTAAGTTTCAGATTTTATTGATTTAAATTTATGATTATAAATGTAACATGAAACAGTGATAATAAATAAATATGTTATATTGACATTGAAGTTTTTAAAAGATCAATCCTTTATTTATAATATATGAAAAAATTGTTTAATATTTCAATTAAGCATATAAGACATAGCATATACAGAATAAAGATAACTTGTAATTACAATCTTAATTATGTAAATATTCATATATTAACTCACTCGTGTAATACTCAATTATATAATTGTAATTGCTATGTTTATAATTAGTTTATATATATATATATATATATAAAGACAGATACAAGATACTAAAAATCAAAACACAAATATAAAAAGCAATTTATTTTTGTTTTTAAGATTTTAACATTGACATTATAATTTATTAATTACCATCAGATATTTCATATTTTATTGTAATAATATATTTCTCTTTTTCTCTTTAAGATATCTTTGTTACAAAATGAAAATGACAAATTTCACAAACTTGTCATATTTCTGACAATTCTATATAATGGTTATTTCTATAAAACCTTAATCATTTAATTAAAAAGTATTTAATCACTTTCTCAATATGTTTATTTAAAAACAATGAAATTATAAAATATTTCACAACCGCGCTATTGTTCAAGGAAGTAAACAAATTACCGCAAAGCAACTGTTATGATAAATCTGGCTGTTGTATCGTAAGGATCTCAGAATTACTGGTTATACTTTTATAGAATTGTGATAATTTCAATAAAAACACTAATAATAATCAATTTTCTCAGTACATAGTTATTCAAAATTAATTTTAATGGAAGATGTACAGAAAAAATTATAAAATATTACAGTTGAACAAATGTCAAATGATGACATATAGATAACAAGCAGCTATGAAGGAACTGTTAATTCATCTGATTGCAATAAGCCTTAATTTTCTTCTGATGTTTGTTCTCCATGTTCACCATTCTTTTCAGTACGTCAAGATGTTTATATACAAGCATTTTATTTTTTATTTTTGTTTGTAAATCTTCCGCCGCTTTTATCATATAGGGTAATTTAAACGCATAGGCCTTATCAACAAATTCCTTTGCTTCCTTGTATAATCTCTCATTCTTTAACTGTTTTTTTGTTTTAAGCAGTACTTTCTTTCTTTTTTGTAACCCAGATTTTTTGTTATTACTATGATTACTCGTACTTATTGTAAGTACATTTTGCTGAGTCACCTGTACATTAGTGTTAATATTCACATTATCTATTGACCTTTGACTATCCTCTCTTTCCGAATTTTCCAAATCAATTAATACAGGCTCGACATCAAGGAAACAATTCTGAGGAGGTTGCATAAGATTTTCTATTGCGTCGCTAATTACTGGCTGGTAAATATCGACGTTTTCTGTAAAATTTGTTTCGACAATATTTGAAGTATTCTCATACATATTCTGAATATTAATGTCCTCTGTAAAATTTGTCTCAGCGATATTTGAAATATCCTCAGACATACGCTGAATATTCGTAATCGCGAAGGGATTTATAATATTAATTTTCTGTGACATAAAAGAAGTCGACGTTGCAGATGGTATCGAAGGGTTTACATCAGCATTTGAGGGAAGTTGCTCTCCTATGAACACCGATTTCTTCTCCGAATTTTGCTGCAATTGCATTATGTGCTTTATTGTAGTTTGTAAGTTTGGCGGCGTGTGGGGTGTAAATACGTTGTTGTAACTTAGAAGAATATCAAGATAGGTTGCAGCGTCCAGTTGATTGGTCTTTGTTCCCGACTTCAACGCTTCTATATATAACAAAATATTGCGAAAATGGGCACTCGGCTTCGGTTTGCTATGGATGTATGCAAGAAGTTTGGTTTGTATATCCCACACACACGATTGGTAGTGAAAATATTCTTTGCTTTTAGGCATATTAACCAGCTTGTTCTGAAACTTGGTTAAAAGTTTCATGTGTTTCATTGGGTTCTTATTGTTCTTATTAAAGTGCCGTATATCTTGATTTTTAAGAAGCTGGTACATCTCGTTGGTATTATAGGGTAGATTCACATTCACCCCGTTCTGCTTTTCGACGAATGGAAGATTCAGCCAATGAATCAGCAGACGAAATAACAAGTAGATGCATTCTTTCGGCGCCACTAATTGTACCATTACTTCAGATTTACCGGTTGGTAGACCTATCATTATCTGGAACTCGACTATTTTTCGCAGTTTTCTGAGGAAGACTGGGTTGACGGCATTGTTCGAGAATTTGCTTTGCACAAATTTTTTCGCTGACCTGCTCAACTCTTGGTGATTAGAAAGATTACTCACTAATACCCGCGCATTGGAATTTTTCTTGTCGTGAAAATTTCCGCAGCAATATATCACGTTAACAAATATTAATATAGTGGCTTCCGTTAACATCATCACTGTATCCTTTTGCGTACACATTTTTTCGCTGGTTTCCATACATGCTGACGACGTTGACGGACCTACGTCGGTATATGGTTTCGTTTGCGCTTTCATTACTGGCGTATTCTCGTGTATCTGCCGGTTTGGCATTTTGTTGCTTTTCGTTTTGAACGATGAAACATTCGCATTCTCAGTGTCCATTAGGCGTATTAGAGACGAAAATGGGCGCTGAAAATGGACTTCCATCTGATACATGGGTCCTTCCGTGTAATTCGTCACAAAGGCCGGAGTGGGAAAGTGCCGGGACCATCGAAATTCCTTGCATGTAGACGACTCGTGACCGCGTTTGGTGCAGTTACAACAATGCAACTGGCTTGCCGGCTTCATCACATGATGCAGTCTCTGCGGTTTATTTATTTCTTTCGTTATCAGATGGTACCGTCGCCAGAGATCAGGGCAATGTTCCTTCTTGTGCCCCACCGAAGAGCACATTGTGCAGAGCAAAGTGGAACAATAGTCACAGGTTTGGAGGTAAGAATTCTGCTTCTTGCCGCAGGTAAGGCATACCTGTTGCGGACATCGCCACTGCATATGACCCTTCATGCCGCACATACAACATCGTTGTTTAGATACTTCCAAGCAGTCTTTATGTAGGTGATCATTTCGTTGATAACTGTATTTATTCCAATATCTACCACGCTTCATCGCAGGTCTGGGCATCAGATCCTCGTCCAAAATTTTCCACATTCTCGGATCCCTCGACATGCTGCGCTGAAGCTTGGAAATGTCAAAGTTCTCTTGGCCACGGGAGTCACTGTAGAAGTTCTTCAATTGCTGCGGAAGCGGTTTGAAAAAATAGTTGGTCCAGTACAAAGTGTTTCTTATCGTTTTGTTGCCGCTGATCTGCGGCGTCG
Source organism: Harpegnathos saltator (assembly GCF_003227715.2). Classification (NCBI taxonomy): domain Eukaryota; kingdom Metazoa; phylum Arthropoda; class Insecta; order Hymenoptera; family Formicidae; genus Harpegnathos; species Harpegnathos saltator. The sequence continues at coordinate 538,425 of NW_020230432.1, read as the reverse complement.
ATACAACTTTCAGCTGGTCGGTTAAAGGAATACGCTGTCGCTTCCTCACGGGACTGTTGCTCTTCACTTCTCCACTTCCTTTATCTACACTACTGTTGCCTGCGTTGTTCTCGCTTTCGCCGTTGTCTTCATTGTTGCCTTCGCTGTGTCTCTTTAGGCTCATCATTGAATTATTGGTGGTATTACATGACACTTCTAATAATTTGTTCTGCAAATTTTGCACTGCATGTTTGAGACTACACACCATATTATATGGTTCGTTTATTTTATTGGTATTAACATCCTGCCGCATCTTTTTCGTCAGTGTGCCGGTGTCTATTTCTCCCTCCTGCGATGTCCGACATGTTTCATGAGATGTGCTGGCAATGTCTGTGCTATTGCTTCCTGACGCCATGTCCTGTGATGGTCTCTTTGAACGCTGGCTCGTGTCGTCATTCAACATGCTTCTCCCATTTTGTTTTGTACCTTTGGATAAGTGCATGATTTCATCGATTCTTCTGGCACTTTTTTGAATCATCGTACAGTTCATAATAATATCGTTAAATTTATATATGTGTGTATTTCTACCATTTACCGATATATCCTTGTTTACCGATGTATCCTTGTTTAGCAAAAGTGTATTGATGGCTGTACTATCAGCAGTTTTGTCTTGACAATTGGACAATACTTCTATAATTTCCACTTCGGGACTAGATGAGGAAGCTCTCGAATTTGAGACTCCTGAGTTATCCTTGGGTGCATTTTTATTCCCTCGCAATCTTCCCTCGAGCAAGTCCTCTTCGTCTATCGAACTTCCAGCGTCTTCATTGTCAGAGTCTTGCAAATCGATGAGAAGTGGTTTTGGTCTTGATGGTGGTGGCACCTCAAAAATAGACTCACAGTCAGTGTCATTATCTGAAATTCTTTTTTCTGTTTTATATGACTGAATTTCTTGTTTCACTTTTTTCTGTGAAACGTTGTACTTTGTGTCCATATCCAATTCTATATCTGATTCGTCTAAAGTAATAATTTTTTCTTCTGACTTCTTCCAGCATTTATTATTTAACTCTTTGAAAAGCTGTTGCTTCTTGGAAGAACGTTTCTTCTTTTTCTTTCCTACCATCAATAAAGAGTTAGTTAAAATCCCATTATTAGAATACCATATTTCCATATTATACAATTAGACAATTATTCAACATACCTGCAATGTTACTTGTTTTTAGAGTAGCTAAATTGTTTCCTTTAGCTTGAACAATTATCTCAGCAATTGGTTCCTCTGGTCCTATAAAACATAATTTTAGTACCAATCAGCATGTTAACTGCTATATCATTTATTGACAATTATTCAACATACCTGCAATGTTACTTGTTCTTAGAGTAACTAAATTGTTTCCTTTAGCTTGAACAATTACCTCAGCAACTGGTTCCTCTGGTTCTACAAAATAGAATTTTAGTATCAATCAACATGCTTGACTGCTGTATCATTTATACTCAGATGATACAAAAAATTAAATATTTTAATCTCAATATTCTCTTTACATTTTATACTATAACTTTGCTATATTGCTATATTTACCTTCAATGGCTTTAAATTCTGAGATCGCTTTATCCTTAAGTTTATATTGTATATTTTCTTGTTCGCTTAACTCATTAATGGTACAATTAGATAGTGGTACAGCATTTGATACTACATCTGGTCCTAATTCATATTCATTAATTGATGGATAATAAATATCAGCATACAATTGAGACAGCAATTCATTGTTGTTTTCCTCTTCATCGGTATTCTCAGCTTTATGATAATCTGTGATATGTAATTATTTCTGTATGAGAATACAAAAAATATAACATACAAACAGAATATAACACAGCAATATATAAATAATGCACTATAACATAGTAATATATAAATACAGCATTATAACATAGTAACATATAAACATAGCATTTTAACATAATAAACATTAATCATTATATTAACATATAACATAAGTATTCATGAAATAGTATTATTGTTTAGGTTACTAACCTTTGAACAAATATTCATCGAATATATTTTCGGACATGTTTCTTAAAGATATTCTTTGATTAGTTTAAAAAATTTCAAAGAATATTTGTGCGAGCGTAAATAATTTGTATAGCCCGTAATATAAGAGTTGTCAATTCAAACAAGCAAAATTTGTATAACGATCACGCACATGCACACTACATTATGTAAATTACAGTATACACTAGCGGCACCTATAACCGACATCTGCTTTGTATTTAATGGGCCTTCTACAATAAGCTATTAGCAGAGAGGAACATGAGAGCGGCCAAAACGGCGTTTTCGGCGACACCGACTTTCCGCACTAGAGGCCCTATAGTAAGAGTCTGGCCAATATGGTCCAATTTTTGATTGGCTGGATACGAAATGGCGCCACCAATTAGTGATAGCAAAGTATGCGGGGTATTTGAATAGCAGTAATAGGAAAAGGAAAATTAAAATACATTTTTGCAATTTTATTATTAAATTTTGATATTACATAAAGTTAAAAAAACATTACATATGTAATAACATGATTATTAAATTTTATCTAATAACGGAATGCATAGCCATGGTTTTACTATTAAAAACAGGTTTTTCTAATTTTCCAGTGTGACAACTTTTTCTTATTTTAAAATGAATGAAACGAATTTTAATTTTGTGGGATAAATTGTGACATGTTTTCAATGCAGTACATTCAATATCTTTCATTTTTTCAATAAGGAAATTAACAATATTATAATTGCTTTGCTTAATATAAGGCAAATAATGTACAATTACATAATTCATTTCTAAGAAATAATTAAACGTCGTATCGTTAACAAAAAATAATGTTTTTACGCGATAACATTTTAATAATAATATTTATTAATAATAACTTAATTATTTTCATCGTTGTTTTCATTATATTTTAACTTTTTTATTTTTCCATCGAAAGATTCCGACATTACTTTTGTATGAGGAAAACTTGTTGTCACTGTTTGTGCTATTAATTTTTTGGAACCATCCTGTCGCGGTTTTTCCCACATTTTTTTAGTAAAATGAACCTACAAATACAATTAGATGAGAAACATGTTTTGTTTATTATTTGATATAATTACATGCTTAGCTCACAAATTGCTGAATATTGTTTCGGTTTCCAGTTTTCTCTTCCAATTTGTTTCAACCATATAATTTTTTGTTTTTTACTTATTGGAAAACGTTTCATATAGAAGCCATTTTCGCTTCTATTTCTGCATCCCGGTATGCAACAACTAGTTATTTTAAAAATATTTTTATAAATATTTTTATATATAGTCCTCTTATTGTGTTGGAAGTTTTTTCCAAGATGAAATGATGTTATGTTATCACTTGCATGTGCACGTATAAAAACCGAGATTACAGTAGGTGCAATACAGGTGTAGTAGCCATTTTGTATCCAACTAGAACATTGGCCAGACTCTTAAGGCTCGTCTATATTAGCTGTAAGAGTAAAGACTCGTCTACATTAGCTGTAAGAGTAAGGCTGTAAGGTTGCAAGACACGAAATGAAATATTTTCATTCGCCGACAGCTTACGTTGCAGCCTTACAACCTTACTCTTACAGCTATTGTAGACGAGCCTTAAGAGTTTGCACGCCCTGGTTGTAACCAAATTGACCAACCACAGTCGATTATTTTTGAAATAATCGACTTCTTCATTTCTATGAGGAGGGAAATGAAGAAAACTAATTGGTTTATTCTCTTATGCATTATGCATTATGCGTTATGCAAAAGCGTGTGCTCTTGCCCTTTTTCTTTTTCGCTGCACTCTCTGCTCTATCTGGGCCTGTTCGTTTTGTCTGCACTACTGAACTGGTGCATTAAGTTAAAGTGAGACAAGTGTAGGTTTTCTCACTTCAACTTGTTGCACCAGTTCAGCAATGCAGACAAAACGAACAGGCCTAATGATCTTCATTTAGAAAAAAAGAACAGGCCTTTAGTTGATGAAAGCTGTGTTCCGATATTTACTGCCAGTACGGAAAATATATATTTTATATCACGTATATTATAAATTTTCAGTACTGTCAGTGAATATCGGAACGCAGCCGAAATCTGTAGTTTATAGCTGCGCTTAAGTATACTTTCTGCATTTATGATGAAATAAAATGAAATGAACCGTGAAGCTCGTATCAGACTACAGATTGAGATTAAGTATTGAATTGAAATTTAACCAATCAGGGTTAAGTTTACTATATTTGAGATTATTTTCTTTTTTTCAATTGGTCAAATTTCAATCCAATCTCAATCCCAATCTACAGTCTGATACGGGCTTTACTAAGAAGAAAGAATGTGAGAAAATGTAGAAACATCAATTAAAATGAGTGACATTCAGATGTTACAAGCTTCATAAAACAAATAATAAACACCTAGGGACTAGAATTTTATTAATAATGAAGAAAATATTTAAGATTTTCTTTCTAAATCATTAATGGATTCTGTCGCAAACATAAGCAAAATAGTACATGGACGAATACAAATTGTTTATTATCTGCTAATATGCTAAAACATGCGCCGGTCGCCAATAAGAAAGGGTCGTGTGAATCGCGTTTGTCGTTCGCGATCGTTCAGCGACGTCGGCTGCTTCGGGAAGGTTCGGCGGCAGCGCGGACCAATCGGGCAGCTCCGTGGGCGCACGGTCGTTGCAGTTGATAAATGGAGGATTCGTGATTGTCAAGGTAGTTTTGTTTACGCGGAAATTTTCACTCGGTATCAACTCCTCGCGCGTCCCGTCTGTGCTGAAGAGGTAGATGAAGGTGCGTAATGCCGCGCCGCGCGCGTGCCGATAAACACGACGGCCGGTGGCCGCGTCCGTCGCCGGGAAATTAGGCGAACGCGTCGACCTGTCGTCGCGACAGCGTTACGAATCTTTTCGGTCAGGATGAGTGATTGGCGCTCAAAAGATTATTCCGCCGCGCGATGAAATTCACTGCCACTGTCAACTTGACCTATCATGCCCGGTCGGACGTCGCGTCTCGTGTCAAATGCGGCGAGCTACCGTCAGGCACGGCTCTACGAGCGTCGAAAAATCCGTTTGTCCCTCATAGGTTATGGGCTCGCACCTAGTGTGTCACGGCTATGTGTGCAGATGCATAGCTCGAGTCGCGATATCTTTACGCAGCCGCGACTCTCCAAGTCACTCTGGCGCTCTCAACATGTCACAATCGGCACCTGCCGCAGTAGCTGTTCGCTGTTTTACGATCGCTTTGTTGACTGTCGATTATCGCGGCACAAAGTTGACTGCTACTTTGACAGCTGACTTGTTATTGTCGCGAGTGTCAGAGTATCCGCCGTGCCGGCTGATGCTTTTGCTGATGTAACAATAGATAATCGTCCCGTGAAGCTCGGACGTTAGAAACCAACACAGATATCTGACGCTTTAACAGAAAGATACTCCTTTTATTTTCAGGATCTAAGATGTCCCGCAATCACAAGGACAAATATGAAAACTCCAACCCGCGTCGTACGCATTCGTTTATGTCCACGGAAGATGCGAACTCGGGGAAAAAATCTTATTGGCCGGAGTTGGAGATAACAGGCAGTATAAGAAACCTAAGCCCTAATCTATGGCATTTGACTCATTTGACAGCACTTTATCTGAATGATAACAGCCTACAAAGGATACCACCTGAGATCGGTCGTCTTGTCAACTTGCGTGCTTTAGATCTCAGCAGCAACAAGCTGCGCAGTCTGCCTGCTGAACTGGGGGACCTCATCTACCTCAGGTATGTAGTAACTTGAATGAAACAGAAGACAAAATGATTCGTGTATGTTGCTTATCTGTCTAATTTTATCTCCTTATATGAAACTCTTTCTGTATGTTTCAGGGAGTTGTTATTGAACCAAAATTATCTTCGCGTGTTACCGTATGAACTAGGAAAGTTGTTCCAGTTACAAGTGCTTGGACTACAAGGAAATCCACTCAGCAAAGAGGTGATGGCATTGTACGGGGAACCTGCAGGGACGAACAAGCTGCTGACATATATGTTGGACAACTTACAAGGTAAGTGAAAGAATTTTATTTATTGAGAGATTGATTGGGAATATTTAATTATTATTTCACTCTTCTCTCCAATTTATTTGCATGCTTTCTAGTTCTCTGTGCAAATGTATAAATTGTACATTTATAGACGCTAACGATTATCTGTTTATAAGAATCTATAGCAGGAAAGCAAAAAATGTTTAAATGATTGAATTATAATTAAAATTTAAAGAAAATGTCCCCCCTTTCCTTTATTCACAACTTGATGAAAATTCGCAAACTTTGGTTAGAAGATAGCTAAAATGATTAAATTATAATTGCTTCAATAGACGGCCAAAGTAAAAGTGCATAGTGCACAAGAAATCAATATTGTATGGCTCTTTCTATTTATATTTGTGAGCTTTTTTTTTATTTCCGTCAAGTCACGTATAGTCGTCGGTAAAAAGACGGGCTATTTTATCCGCAAACATTCGACACGTTTTCTTACAATCTAGGTCTGTCGTGAATAGATGGCGCTGTATGCCCCGTTCGGACACCTGAATACATAATAAACGTCAAATGTCAAAAAATCAATGTTAATTGTCTCGTTTATCGTTTCATTAATTAAGTCAGATTATTTCTCCGAAAAATATAAAAACAAGGTAAGAAAATCTTTTAAGAGAGCTTTTCTCAGCAAAGTGAACACGTGTAATGATTGAAAAGTCTATAATAAGCGACCTTTAAACTGGCCATCGAAAATTTTATCAAAAAATCATATCATATCCAATATTCTTTTTCTCGTGAAGTTATTTGATCGGAACAGTAATATAATATTTTGCTGTGACCGACCGACCGACCGACCGACCGACCGACCGACTGACTGACTGACTGACTGACTGACTTTCCTCGGAAAATGATAGAACGATGCGTTGATCGCTTCGCACGTACAAGACTCCCCGCAGACGTAGAGAGCCAAGGTAGTTCTATCCAAATTAAAATATAATTACGTGTCAGGTTAATCGCGCTTCCGCGAGTGTTAATCTCCCTCTGCTCGGCACGGTCGGATGGGTGTGTCCAGGGGTGAGTGGGTGGATGGTCGGTCGGTCCCGGGTTTACGTTCCGTGGAAAACGAACGCCCGGGAGAACGACTCGCCGCGGTTACGAGCGGTCGGTCGGCAGGGCGGGTTAGAGGGAGAGAGTGAGTGAGCGTGAGGCGGGGGAGGGGGGCGGGAGGGAGAGAGAGGACCCCCGCACGGAGGGCGTTCCTACCTATTGTGTTGCACGATTTTTGCCGGTTACCCGATCGCCTGAAAGGTCTCGACTCTGTACCATTCCGTTTATCCATTGTTCTCCGACTTTTACTATTCGATATACCGCAACGCCGCACCACCCGTTGCCAGTCATTTCCCGCTACGCCTCCCTCCGCCGCCGTTTCCCCTCTGCATCAGGATGTTCCTGCTCGTCATCCTTTTCCTCGCTCCCTCGTCTCTTTGCCGCGTTTCCTCTTCCTCTTCTCCGTACTCCTCCTCCTCCTCCTCCTCCTCCTCCTCCTCGTTTCACACGGAGTCGTTCTCTTATCTGCAATCGCGCGGAAAGCATATCTGTATTTTGTAGCCGAGTACCGCCGTCGAACGCGTCTTGTACACGTCTTCGTCGAGATATTCCCGTTCCAAGTGCCTACGAGACGAGAGAAAACGACGCGTATCTGTGAGGAGAGGAGCGAACGTGAGTCAGAGAGTTCATTTTTCTCAGGGGGAAGCTTGGAAAGGGCTAAATATGGAACGTACGCGTACTGGACGATTCCGGATGAATAAGCAGGGACAAATTTCTCGTGAAAAGTCTCTCTCCCCTTTCGTTAACGGTTAACGGCAATGTCCCTCGTTAGGGTAGGGTTGCGTGCGGGCTGAAGGGGGTAAGAGAGGGTATGCTTGTTGCGATGCACACGCTGCACAGTTCGCAAATTTTTGCGGAGAAACTTTCGCGAGATCGTCCCCGACGAACGAGCGGTGCGAGTGATTTGTACAGACACATTTGGCAGCTTGCTCTGTGGGAGTCGAGGTCCCGGAAACAAATTTATGCGCATTGTATCGGGAGGTCTCGTCGCATCGTCGCGATTTCCCAGAAGTAACGTGATTGCGCCATAATTGGCCTAAGTGTGCCCATTGTGCTCGTGTCACTCGCGTGTCGCCTACAGGTGTCTCCTCCACTCTTGTTGTGTCTCGCGATTTACGTCCGTTGGCTTGCGAAACGTCAGGGACCGGTTGCATTCAAGTGTACGTGCGTGTGTGTGTATACGTGTCTCTTCGTGCACCTTCATCGTATCGTTCTTCATTCACAAGTATCCCGCGATTTGTATCTTTTGTCGGAAAACGACAGCTTCAAACTTAAGCTCGTCTTACGAATTTTCTTTCATATATCGTGAATTATGTGACAACAAACGAATTTGATTAATCTCAAATCGTGGGAGAAGATTGTATATTATTAAATGTCCCTTACGCATAGGTATCCTGCGAAAATTACGTACGATTGGACTAATAATAAATTTATCCAATCGACATTGACTTCAGTCTTTAATTATTATTCGGTTTTTCAGTTATTTCACGATTTATCAGTTATCGCACGCTTCTCGCGCGCGTGGCTTAATTTCTTGATTTCCCTCATCCTTCCCGCGCACGATCGACCGCGCACGTTTCGTTACGTAGGGCTATGTTTGACAATAGCGTGCAACGCAGCGACGCTACCGTTTCTCGGGCTGCGAGGAAACCGGGTCTCGAGACAGCGGGCCGAGTGAAAGGGGTCCGCGGGTCCGAAAAAGAAAATTGTTACTGGCGATTCACTCGACCGGTTCGTCGAGCCATCTCACCCGTGTAATTACACGGGGGCCCCGCAGCAGGCCCCCGTGTAATTGAGGACGAAACCGAGGGGAGAAAGTGAACTGCCGTCGCGGTACGCTTCGCGTACACACCGCGGCATGATTCATTCGTTATTCGGCGTGCACATACGGTGTGTAGACACACCGTATGTGGAGAGGGGCCCGACTTGCCGGAGTCGTAACTAGGGCATGACGAAGATGGCACCTGCCGCGATTGTAGAAAACTCGTGGCGCCAGTCTCATCACGGCACGATATAATTCTCCGGTTACTCGATGCCACCTCGCGACCGCGAGGAAATCCGATAAATTCACTCGACTCGTTTAAAGCTCCATGTTTTATTTCACATCCGTCTTGGGGAAATGCTTCGTTATGAGTCCGCGCTTGTTCGCGCTGTTCCTTATTTATTATATATATATGTTTCATTTCGCCCGCAGCAGCCTGAAAAGTGAACAGAAAATTATATTTGATTTTCCAGCGGTAAAATATTTGGTCGGCGAATGATTCGAGTTTCACCTCGTAACGCCGCCGCCGGCGCGTTATTTATTTGTACAGGCGTTTACAAATAATTTGGTTTTCGGGTCACTCGCGCTGAAACACGGTTTTGAATTTCGGCTTTCGTCACGGACTCGAAACTATTCTGATTGCGACTGCGAAGGCGAACACGGGCCGTGAATTATAATTACACGCGCCACACCAATTCGTACCACTCGGGTGTCCTCATTAACGCGTGCTCGTCCGCCTCTTCCACGCGGGGAGATGTGCTTCACACAACAACGTGTCGAATAGCGCCGTGTTTCTTGAAAAAGGTGGCTTTTCTTCGGCAGGAGGGGCTCGACTCGTCGACGTCACCTTGGTAAATAAGGGCGAGTCCTTGTAACGTTGAAAATGAGATCTTTCATGAAATTAAGTGAACATCGCGGAACTCGTGCTTGAAAGAGATCGGTCTTCTTTTGATACAATTATTAAGAAGTTATTAAGGATCGTCGTTATAAAAGTTTGCTGCACGCAGCGTCTCTCTCTCTCTCTCTCTCTCTCTCTCTCTCTCTCTCTCTCTCTCTCTCTTCTCCCTTGCACTTTAATTATATTTATACTTCTACGCAGACAAGGTCGGAACATAATTTATTTTCTTATTTATTCTCTTATGTCGTTTGTAACTTATTATGAAAAATTGCGAAAGGAAAAATTGATTCGACAGTCGCGAGAGCATGCGAGGTTACGTGGAGGATTTTACTTAAATTTTGGGTCGTCCCGCAATCCATCCCCGTTTTCAAACCGTCCCTGAATTTCAATCCATCTCCGTTGAGTTATTTTAATACAAATGATAGCGAAATACAATGGGTACGTCCGTAAAACAAATTCGACATTGTTTTCGCTATGAAAAGGAAAGCGCTTCTATGTGAAAGTAATTGAAAGTATGAGTGCTCGTAGACACGTATTGTTTTCAGTCGTTGAGCTGTTAATATTTTGGAGTCACACTTATATCATTCCGGATGCGAGTCACGTGCAAACCTCCGGAAGTTTCACATCGACTCTAACACATTAAACGGCTCTATGTCCTTTGAACGGCGACTTTTTAGATGGTAAAGAGTTGTCGCCGCTAAATTGTATGCCGTTTAAAATAAAATCTGACGTATTTTTTTTTTTAATGTATATTTTTTTATTTCATATTTTTGTGATGCTTATCGGGATTCACAACAGCTGTCATCGTTTGATCCGAGGATAAAAGAGGAGTAACGCCGTATGTTTCAAACGGCACTTTTGTCTCATCAATGTCCGAATTTTATCACCATTACGGGACAATGCTTGACATTCGCCAAAAATTTTCCGAAATAATTTCCCTCAAAAACGCTGTCAGGTTTCCTTAAGCACTCGTGCAAATTACCAATCGATACCGCGCTGCGACCCGTTATACCTGCCTGCTCTTTCATAGGGAGAGCTAGTGGGCCCTCCGCAATTTATTCGTGTATCGTAATAATTGACGCCCTAATCATTAATATGCGTCATTTTCGTTGTATTATATAACCCTTTTTGCATAGGGACGCGCTTGTCGACGCAATCGATCGCAATTTTAACGGACGGGTGCCGCGGGACTATTTTCGGATTGGCCGGCACACCACTCACCCGTCGCGGTCTTCTTCGCGACTCGTCGAACGATTCGGACGTGGGAAAAGCACGGAGTGCTTCCGCCGGGAAAACGCTCGTTTTTCCTACGTTACTTCTCCTCGAAAGTTTCGTGCTTTTTATCGACGCCGCCGTTCTCCGCGCCGGGACTCCGAACGAAAATTACTTCGTTCGTTAAGTTGAAAGGTTCGCTCCCGGCAAAAATTGTATCCTCCGTTGCACTCGGCGATGTACTAATTATGCAGCAGACTGGGTCGCTTTTAACGATACGCGATGTCTTATCGGGGACAAGTGATGAAAATTTGATAACATTCGCGAATGGAACTTATTCATCTCGCGTATCCGTCTCATTCTGATAAGCTCGTTTTTCCTTTCCCTCTTCTCTCGCCCTCGTGAGGATCCTTAAATTATTAAGTTATTTTCTCGGAAATCCGAGGCGAAGGTGACAAAGTTCCTTTTGGAAACTCGTCGCCTCGAATCGGGAGAAAATCGTTTCGCATAGTCCAATTTCTATCTTGCTCTGCGAACAATAAAATCGTCCAATCGTCCTTCGTGTCGATCATTGCCGAACATTTTTACCGCGCGTGAGATCACGGTTTATTACGCGACACTGTTTATTACATTTTGCACCAAGTTACTAAAATGGTCCGAGTGTCTCTTAACATGCCTCGTACTTCAGCGGGGGAATCACTGAACGGGCCCGCTTTTCCAGTTTAACAACTTACGCCGACAGGTTCAGAAATCTTCGTCGATAACTCAGTACAGATAACTCAGATTTATAATCTTGCAGTCGTCAGCCGTGTGAAGGTTACAAGACGCGCGGAAAGGTGCATCTTTGCGCATCTCTTGGTCGTAAATCACTTTAAAAAGTAAGTTTCTAATGCGCTCGCGCTCGGAGAAAAAGAAAGACTGTATTTTGCGCTTGAGGATTAATTTTTTGCCGGTCCAAACAACCTCGATTATGCGACTGCATTAGTTAATAATTCGCGTTGGTTAATAATCTGCGATTCTTTAGTTCTTTTCTCTTTTTTCTTTTTCCTCCCAAACTTTTCGCACTTGGCGAGTATCGCGCCGTCAATGAAACGCGAACGAGCGAGCAAACGATCTAAAAAAGGGGCCAATCTCCCGCCCTAACAGGAATTATTTAACATCAACTACCATACACGCGCAACGCTTTGTATTTCCGAAATAGCCTCGTCAGCTTTCCATAAACGGCGCTCCCGACCGAAGAGACGAATCGAGTCGATTCGAGCTCGCCCCAGGCCGGATAACCCGAATTCGGGTTTGGCTGCCGCTCGAGGGACGAACAGACAGAGATAGGGAGACTGTGGGGGAGAGAGAGAGAGAGAGAGAGAGAGAGATTTCTCTTTTATTTTTTTTAATTCTCCGACAAACGAGCGAATCCGTAGCGGCGGCACACGTCCGCCGGGAGGTTCTCTTTATGCCGGCAGTAACATCGGGACGTGCCTTCTCGATAGTGGGACACGTTTCGAACCAGTCATGTCGGGGTCCCCCTTTCCACCCCCCATCCCCCCTCGCTTCCTCACGCCCTCTCTCACTCTTTCTCCTCCACCTCTCCGCTGCCCCTTCGCGCGAGCCGGACCGACTGGTTACGTTCACGTTCACGTTCTCGTTCTCGCGAGTTCCAAGTACACGGTTGGTTCACTTTCTACGAGCACCTGACCCGTGCCACCCAATGGGCCCGCCGCCGAGTACTTTCCTCGCTCGGGCTATCATTAACCGCGAGCAAACCCGCCGTTAAATCGCTCCGCGCAGGATAACCACCGGCTCGTTTCCCCTCGCGAGTTATCGCCGCGCTCAAAGCCGCCGACGTCCGTGGTTAAGGGGCATTCGGGCCCTTTTTCCTGCGCGTTCGTTCTTATCTCCTCCCTCCTTACCTCCCTCGCTCGCCTTCGCGCGGCTCGCACGCCCGTCACGATCGCGCGCCGCCGTTGTTTTCTGGTCATCGAGCACCCGGCGCGCCTCCTCCGAGTGCCGATTCATCGCGGATGAACCGCTGAATCGTCGACCTTCCCTGGTCTTCATTGAAAGTCAATCCGCGGCAGACAGGTGTATTCAGCGGTGAAATCGCGCGTCGTTTCATTCATTTGTTACCGCCGCCGCGCCGATTATTCGCGCGCGGCGAGAGAGAGAGAGAGAGAGAGAGAGAGAGAGAGGGAGAGGGAGAGAGAGAGACGTATAAAACGCACGGCGATTTAAGTTTTCGTTTCGCCGCCGAGCGGCTTCGTTATTCGTTATATGACGGTGGCAAAAATGATGCGAGAGTCGGACATTTAATTTTACTCAGTCATAATTATTAGCCAGATAGTAGGAAGTGTTTCGCGTTTTATCTTGTCTTATCGTCAAATAATTGAATGAGCTAATTTACTCGGAAACATTTCGAGGGATGAAACGACTTCAAAGGATTAGTCGATTAAGCGATATCTGATGGAAGGGAGATCAATATCCGGCGAAATCGGATTTCAACTATTCAGGAGCCGCGTTCATTATTAATTTTCAGTCGCGAAGGTAAGCTGACAATTTCGCGTCTACAATCCATCGTCTATTTTACCACCGAGAGGAAAGGTCGACGATCGAGCGTAACGGACGAGCCGGTGCTTCGTCGGAGACGCGCGAGAGAGCCAGATACTCGCCATAATGTATGCTTTCCATCGTCTAATCATTTTTCCCTCCCCCGCTTTTGGCACGGAGACCGCGACATCCATTTAAAGCTTTGGCAACCTCAAAAAGAGGGAAAGAGAACGAGAGAGGGAGAGAGGGAGAGAGAGAGAGAGAGAGAGAGAGAGAGAGAGAGAGAGAGAGAGAGAGAGAGAGAGAGAGAGAGAGACCGCAGGCCGCTCTTGCGTTCCTTTCGTATTTTTCCTTCCCTTCCGTTGCCTTCCGCGGCGGCGTGCATCGGGCGAAACGACGGACTGTGCCCTACTTTCGTATTGCCGGAGCTATTTCGATTGGTAGATCGGATGCGCGCACCCCGCGAGTCCCGTTCACCTCGATAAACTCGTTTGTCGAGAGATACGCCGATGCGATTTCGTACCGCCGCGCAATTTCGGGCCCGCCCGTGACGGAATATCCGCCGAGTACGACTGGAAACGATATCCGCGGCGAATTTACTTTTAAGGGTTCCCATAATATTCCGAGAGCGCGCTCTCGCGATCGCGCTCGCTTGCTCGCTTCGCTCCGATTTCGAAGGCGCGCGCGCGCCTGAGCAGAGTATGCCCGAGTATCAACTGATAGCGCGAATACGTGGATACGTAATGGATTTCCGGTTCATCCGAAAATACAGAGCGATTCGAGCGGTAATACCGAGGAGAGGGGGTGGTAGCGCGATGGCGCATACGATAGGTAATCCGCAGGCCGCGGATTATTAGATATTTTTGTCTCGGCGTCGGTACCGGTTCTGGTGCTTTCTTTCTCTCTTCTTGTCGTTTTCACCATTACTTAACCGCAAACTTTTGTCCCGATATCGGAAATATACCGGGTCACGGGTCATCCGGCCGTCGGCGTCGTTAATTTGTTTATGTTACGAATAATGGCTTATCAGCAATTCAAGCCGAGATCTTCGATTTTCTATAATCCGCCGCAATTCGCTCCGCGAAGCATATTCGGCGCGACGATTTATTCCACTTATTTTTTTGCTAATATGCACACACACACACACACGCGCGCGCGCGCGCGCGCACGCACACCTTTCGGTTTGAATTTTAACAAGAGACCTCGAGAGCCGATTTGCGATCCTCATCCGCGCGAATCGGTTAATGTGTCAGTAGGTTCTGATTTCTTTCTCGACATTTCTCGCAGCTGCAGACACGGCAGATAATTTACAAACGCGAAATATTTGCGTGTCGTTAGCTTTTTGTAAGAGAGAACGCGCCGTTGTATAATCAAATTTATAAATCACCTGGGAGAGACATATACCCAGGTAAAATTGGAAATCGCCCCTGAGATTCGATTGAATTATTCATAAACGTGTTAAAAATATCCTACCGGTTCGCAGACACACGGAGTCTATGTATTATGTATACGCTCGTGCGCGCGCGCGTATCAGCGACATTATACGGAACAATATTATCACACGATATTTGTCGACGCGTGAACAGGCGATATTATTAAATACAGTAAATTACATCGATAACGATCCACTCTCTCGTCGTCGGAGCAACGAATCAAAGCGGCGCGGTGGTTTCGCGAGAACTTCTTCAATCGTGAACGCGCACCAACAGCCCTCCGAATTGCTTCAGCGAGCGAATTTTCAGAAGCTCCTCGTCGCGGTCGGGGTTCGCGAAATGAAGGAATAAATTCTTGAAGCACCCACGACGAGCGAACGTTACCTTAACTTTAGCATAACCACGTTCAAATACACACGCGCGCGCCTGCACACACACACACACACATGGGCACGTTTATCGCGGCTGTGAATGTTATGTGTGGTACGTGTGTTCTGCCTTTATACGTGCGTTCTTCGCGAACATGTTGCGTGATGTTGACGTTGAGGAACGCTCACCTCGGGATACACCATTGTTCCGGCGGTTTGCGTACGAGTTATAACTTTATTCGTCGACCCGTAACCCCGAATCCATTCCGATCGACAGATCCTCTCTGCCCTCTTCCTCTCCGTCTTTCCGTGTCGCTCCTTTCTTCCCGTTCCACCCTGTCCGTCCGCGTATACACCCGTGAATCACACGCGCACGTGTGCACGCGGGCATAAGCGCACGCGATTTCCTGCCTTTCTCTGGAGGCAGCCCCGGCAAACGAGGCGAATCAAACGATAAGGCATTCACTCGGCGCGCACCGTGGAGACGCGAGCGCGCGCGCGCGCGCGCGCGAGAGAGAGAGAGAGAGAGAGTGTAGGCAGTGGGCAGCGCCTATTATAAACGAGGCTCTCTCCTTATCTCTGCGAACTAGCCGGCCCCGCTCTTTCCCACGTTTTGTTGCTGTGTCGAGAGAGCCCACAGAGTAGTGGGCTCGAACAACAAGTAGGGTAGGTAGATTCGCGCGCTTCGAGTCTAATCGAGGCAGAGGAAAGGGGAAAGGACGAGAAACGTGCGCGAAATGCCGCTTTTTGGTATTGACAAAATGGTTTTCGGGTTGATAATTCGCGAGCGATGACTCACGCTGCGAAATCGACTCGTGCGAGCGCGAGTATCGTCGTGCACGGTTACCGCCGTTGACCACGAGCTTGATCCATGAGCGGGCCCGGGGTTGCAGAGGGTGGAGACGTAGAAGAGCGAGAGGGTTGAGAGACAGTTCGAATTTCGCTTTGTTCCCGGGGAATTTCTCTCATTACCATTTCTTCTCGGTCCCTTTCGCCGGCCATCCGACCGCCAGCGCCGTTTCCTCGTCTAAATCTTCTCGATCTCTTCTCCGCTCGACCTCGGGTTACCTCCCTCGCCGACCTTTTATTCCGAGGGGAAAGTTTAATGAGGGGGTTTTTCCCGACTGTAGCGACGGGTCTCTAAATTCAAGACCTCCTTAAGTTTCGTCTTAATGACGTTACTTTCGCAGAATGCCGGAGTCGATCGTGCAGAGGAGAGGAACCGTGCCGTGCCGTGCCGTGCCGAGCCGAGCCGAGCCGAGCCGAGTCGAGCTTCGCGAGCTCGTAACGTTAATAGTGCGGCGAGCGATGGAATACGATTGGAGGACCTTTATGAAGTATTCATTCGGCCCGATCGATTCGCGACTCGCCTCCATTTTTGCCGCAATAAAAGTAATCGCGCGAGATTGGACCGGTTGGAGAGTGGTTACGATCGTGTCTACTCTCGCCGTTTTATTTTATCGTTACGGTTATACTTGCCGCTACATATTTCGTTACATTTATATTCGAGTTGTAAGATACTCTCTCTCTCTCTCTTTCCCTTTCCTTCTATCTTACTTGCGTACAATCTGTCGAAGTTTACAAAGGAGAAAAGCCAAAATAGCGTACCTCTGACTACGCAAATTTGAATAAGCCATCTGAATATTTTGCTTCGAAATATTGAACCATAGAGACGCGCTAAATGTGTTGATTTTGCCGCGTGCTTTTAGCTGAAGATGACGCACAGCGCGAAAGCCACAGGCGCATTGCGCTTTTAACACAATTTCGAAACAATCGGAAAATGCAAAGTCCGTTTCTCTGCATCCTCCATTTATCACTTGTCATTGTGCAGTATTTACGATCGCGCGATTACGCTTGTATAAACAAGCGCAAAGCGCATCATCGTCGAATTGTTTTTATAATCGCATTGAATCCTCGCTCGTTCCTTTCGTCCCATTATCGTTCTCGCGCTTCTTCATTAAATATCGCACGGCAGAGTACGGCCCGACTGCGCGTCGGGCTAAGCGCAGTCGGGAGATCCTGTCGTCCTTAAGGTGGGATTATTAATTAATAAGTTTCGGGACGAGAAACTTCTCCAAGTTTCCCCTCGCGTTGTACCATAAATTTGCGGAGTACTCCAAGAATAACCGACTGTTCTCGAGGAGAGATTGTGTCTACTTTCTATTCCGCGGCAGTCGCCATCTTCTGAATCCGCACGATAGGAAGACCGAAAAGATCTCTGGAACGCGCTATATATGGGAGGCAAGAGCTCGGTCGTCGTAATTTCAATCGCACGCGCTTCCCAATCCGACGGAATTTTCACGGGCGCACGCGAACCCGCGAAAATTGCGTCACGCAATAGTAATTTCGCGGTATATCGCAGCGGCGGTTTGCCGCCGCTGTTAATTGCAAATTCGCGCGAACTTGGCGATGAAAAATTATAAAAATTACGAAATCCCGTGCGTTGCGGGGCTACAAAAAACGGGATAATTAAAAAATATATAATTACTACGTGAGGTAACACGTGTTAAAATTGTGTTAAAATTGTTAAATATACGTCGTGTGTGTGCAAAAGTAACGAAATAAAGCGCACAGAATTTGATTCAATTTATAAAATCTCGCGATCTCGTGTTGTGTTCATCTTCGGGGTTCGCACTTCTCTCTACAGCCTGTTTGTTGCAAATAACAACAAAAGAGAAAGAAAAGAAGAAAATACACAACTGACAGGTGGCAAGAGATTCGAAGAAAAATTCGCTTCATTTTATTCCCGCGTTGTTATATTTCACGTTGTTTTACCGCGAATATAGTTTAGAAAAAAACATGACAGAGCCGCCGGAAGTCGCGCAAAGCGTACGAATCGCCGGAGGTAACTCAGCCACGGCTTCCTGCACTACCAGGCACTTTCGCCTCGCTTCGGATCACGTGTCGGGTTCAATTAGGGCTGACTCTCGAAGAAAGCTTCGCGCACGCTTCGCCTCGCGCATTCTCACTTGCTGGACAATTTCCTGATCGTCGCGCGATCGGCGGATGGACGCGCGACGGATTTTTTTTTTTTTTTTTTCCCCGGAACGTTTAGGTTTTGTGCGCTTTCGCAAAGATAAAGCACTGACCCGCTCGCGTCACTGGCCGAACGCGAAATTTCATTACGTAGAAGAGAGAAAGCGAGAGCCGACGAAATATACGACCTCAGCTATTGTTTGCTCTGGTACGATCTTCAGGTGTACAAAGCTACGTAAGCCAAATCATCGGAATGCAACAAACTGTACATGGAAATTATTTGCCAACTTGTTGCTACTTCTCGCCAATTCCAAAAACAATTTTTTACGGTCGGAGCAAAGTTACTTTGGATAGCAAGAAATGAAAGGCGCAAGATTAACAGATGATTTCTACGTATAATTTGTTATGTTTCGATATAATTTGGCTTAGTACATATAAGATAGCCTAGTACATATTTCTGATCTTGGCGGAAGTGACGACGATGGCGTTGTCGACGATTGCTGCGAGCAGTTTTCGTGTTCGGCGCGGCCCCCCGGAAACGCGGCACGCTCGATCCGGTAACTCCGTTACTAACGCGCCGACAACGCGACTGGAATTACCAATCGCAATTTTCCAATGGCGCGGCGCTGACGAGGCAAAGGGAGACACGTCCTCCCGTTCTCGAACATAAATCGAAATCCGTCGTACTCTGGATATTGGCCGCGCGTATTATCGCGCTCGGCGGCGCGTTACGTTGTACACGCACACACACGGTGACCCGCAAATACGCACACTCTGCGTAACGAGACGTCGTTTTCTGCTATTCTCCACTGTGTCGTAAAAATGTTGATCGAGACGCTTTCCCTGCCCAACCGCCGAGGACACCTCGGTGCGAGATTAAGGGATAACTCCTCTCGAGGGGACTGAAGAATAACGCAATTTTACTCTCTACTGGACGCTGATTGAACGAAATTTCGACCTCGGTATTGTCGTCGAGGCGTTTAATATTGAATTTAATATTGAGGAGAATATCTCGGAGAAAGCGCGAGCGATCCTATTTTCGCTGTGCACGAGAGAACAGGTTTAATCAAAGAAGCGCCGCTGTGTGCCGCGAACACCGTGTACGCACGCGGGAGCTATGTGTTGTGTGACACACGTGATTGGAAATCATCCCCGCCTGGAAATGCGTATAAAAATGCGTGACGGGTGCGGTGACGAATTAGTCGGATGTCGCGCGCGCAAGTTCGCCTCCTCCTCCTCCACGACACTCGTTATGCACTCAACGTCATGTACTACTAGTCTGTACTTCCTACGTTCGCTGCACTCGAAATGAAGCGAATGTAGATCAGGCTTTCGCCAAGAGAAACCGAAGAAAGAACCGAAGAGCCCGAGGAGAAAACGTGAAGCGAGTCCCGCTCTTATCGTGGCATTCATCTTCGTCCCTTCGCGTCTTGATCGTTATCTTCTCGTCGCAATCGTATCATTCGATCCCCGCAGCTGCCGCCGTGTAATTATCCCGCGCTCATTGGGACGGAAATTACAAGCGCTACGTATCGTTGTGTCATTTGCCGATTGTTCCGCAAAGACGCTTTTTCACGCGCCGCTGTCGCGCGTAGTTCAAAAGCCAGAGACTACTTTCTGCTCTCTTACTCGGAATTACATCGGGAAGGACGTTCGATCCCGCGTGTATCCCACTTTCCTCCGCAGTTACTGCAGTACTGCAGGAAACGTGAGACCGTGGCTGCAAGAGCATTGTACGCGCGCCACGGAGAGCAGCAATCTAAGCGCGTTAGCGTGGCAAGCCTTTCTACCCTAATTTCCGCGTCGCCTCGTAACTAAAAGCCTCGTAACTAAAAGATCGTTTTCTTAAGGCACAACATGCCGTTGTCTCTGTAAAACAACGACGACGACGACGACGACGACGACGACGACGATGCGTCGGTTATCGCGACACACCTCCGTTACTTTCGTCTCTCGGTCTCTGTCTCTCGACGGAGCGATCAATTACCGCTAACCTGAGCGAATCGGCCAATCATCCGTAATGATTGATCGGACGCGGGGTGACTTGGTGGATGCGCGTGGCAGCCGGAGCTGTGTGGTCGTCGAGAAAGCGTCGGCATCTCATTTATAATCTACGCTGAAACGCTCCCGCGATTGGCCGCGATTCGACACGACGCGACGCGGCGCGGCGCGGCGCGGCGCGGCGCGAGTTTCACCCGTCACGGTAAAGCCCCCTATTCGCGCGCACCGTACGGTATCTTCGATCGGCGGCGAATGGAACGCGCACCCTCGTTAATCGCCGCTGCGGTCTCGCCGAAATTGATTCCGAGGGATTACAGGGATCGCGGAAGCCCGTACGGCTTCCAGCTACGTACGATCGAAAGTTCCTCGGCGCCGCGCTCCCAGCGAAGGTGCGCGGCGCACGTACGTATCTGTGTGCCCGCGGAATTCTCTCCGCTTCGTCCTTCTATCCCCGTGGGATTTTCCGGGAGGTATTTCAGTTAGGCGGATGTTGTCATTAGACATTCGGTCATTCCCGGCGGGATCCCCCCTAGCGCGGGGAAAATGTCGCGGCGGTGTCGTCGCGTTTTACGCGACGCGAACGCACGGACGTTGTTTCGCCGTTATCGGTTTCCATCCGACGCCATTCGACGATTACAGCGGTACTTCGAAATTATTGAACGGGAGATTGAATTTCCCGAAAGAAGAGCCAAAGCGATTTCATTGCTCCGTAAGAAAGGATAAGAAAGGACGAGAGAAAAGAAGAGAGAGAGAGAGAGAGAGAGAGAGAGAGAAAGAGACCGCGAGGCGCACGGTTTCGGTGAAGGACTCTCCGAAGAGTCTTTTATCGCGGCCGATCGAGGCCGCGCCGCTGCGGGAATTTCCAATCACCGGCTTATCAATGAGCCGCTCTTTTCTGCGTCGTGTCGAAATTAGCCGCTCCCCTCGGAAAGCACCGCGAGTTAATTTGCGCCGAACGGAGGATGGCGCGTGCGTAGAAAAAGAAACAAAGAAAAAAAAACGGCGCTGCGCGCCGTTAAAACTTACGAGGTACTCCTGTCTCGCGATATCGGCGGATCATCCGTATCACTCTGTTTACGTGTTATCTGCTTTTTTTCCTCTCTCGCTTCTTCTCTCTCTTTTTCCCTCTCTGTTCGTCTCTCCTCCTCCCTCGGTCTCGTATTTTTTTCTACCGTATTTTTTCCCCTTTTCCGTTCGCCGGACATCCGTCGCGCTCCGACGTTGCTCCGACGAAGTTTATGAGACACATTCTTGCCCGCCCTACCTCCCTCCCCCTCCGTCCCCTCGTTGCCGCTGCAGCCGCTGCGTCGCAGCGAGTAACCGATGGGCCACGTTCGCGTAGCTGCATCGAATTCCCGTAAAACTAATTACAAGTGGCGAATGGGACACTCGGTTACTTGATTCGCCCGACAGACTCGTGACCGGCCTTCCGAACGCCCCGGCAATCCGAGATTCGAGCCGCGCCAACGCTCCGATAGCCGTGATCCGATATGACTGTTGGATATCAAGCGACACACGTGCTCTCCACGCCGGCTGGGGCCGATCTCGACGCATGTCGCGTCGCGTCGCATAGCGTAGAGTACGCACGCACGCACGCACGCACGCGTACACACACACACACACTCTCTCTCAGCCCGCTGATAATGAAATTCGCTCGTGCGGAAGATAGCACGCGGTGATACGCGATGGATAACGCGTATCGACTTGATCCGGGCCGCGATTCGGTATTCCGAAACTGTGGGAAAGTCTGCGACGCGCGTGGCGCGAAATGTGTGCGTCTCGAGGGTTTGTGTATTTTACAAGATTGTTTTAAAGATATCTGACATTTTTTTTTTTTCCCCACGAGAGAGAAGCATCAGTCGTACGAATATGTTCAGGGGTGTACTCGAGGATTCAGTCGGCAGGCGATCGTGATGGGGCCCTAATTGATTCCTCGGGATTCCGAGACGAGCCGAGTCTCGGACCGTGTCCGCGGCGCTTTACGTCGCGCGTTTCTGTTGGCGAGATGACTTTTTTGCGCGGATCGATACCGCTGCTCCCGCTGCTCTCGGCAATCATTTCACCTCGCAGACGCGACAGCGAGATACGAGATACGAGAGACGCCGGGCGTCTTCTCGGACTCCGACTCGAGGATCTCGGTGGGTAATGACTTGCGGAAATAAGTAGGTGCCGGCGAGAGGGACATTTGATAAGTCGAGTAGATAAGTAGGAAACTTTCGTCGACGGTCAAGCGACGCGAAACTTTTTCCGTCGACCCGACGGCGTAGAATTTCGTCCGCCTCAGAAAGTCGCAGGGGGGAAACAGTTAAGTTTCACTCCGTTCCCCTTGCTGAAGCTTTCGATCATCCCCCGTGGACGGGACGAGATGGGACTTGAAAGAGCCGGCTAAAGGATCCAGCAATATGGATCGTAAAGCTACGAGGAGGAGGCTCCACCGCTTCTGCCCGTCACGTCTCGCGCCAGCTCCCAGCTCGGTAGTCTGGCTCAGGATATTGTTCTATATGTTCCTGACCAAGTCGAGAGAATTTTGTCTCGTGAAATGGAGGGGGGGGGGAGAGAGAGAGAGAGAGAGAGAGAGAGAAGTCGGGTGTCTCGCGGAGGATCGCGCGTGTCTCGGCGGAAGGACACGCGGCGCCGGAAGATCTCGAGCGACAGTCGGCGGCCGTAATAAAAGAGAAGTACGCTTGACGAGGAGAAGCACGAGATGTCGGTCTCCCGTCCTCTCCCCCCCCCTCCCACCTCCACCACCCTGTTATCCTCGCGATGCAGAAGTCCGCGCGTGCATAGCAAACGTGAGACGTACGTGCCAGGATTGGCGGATACGCCGCTTCTGGTCTGCTTCTCCGCGGCGACCTTGGCATTGGCAAATGCGCGAAAAAGAGCGCACGGGATTATCCTCGTTGGCATGTGAATCGCGGCGGCCATTTCTGGGAGCTTCCGTCGCAGCGAAGCAAGGAGGGATGGGACTGCAAATTGAGATCTGCTGCACGGCGCGTGTGTGACTGCCTGCCTGTCGTGGGACGACGTCGAGAGAGGTTTAGACGCGCGAGAGACGGGGAATACTTTAGACGCGAGGAAGAATTATAGAGCGTAGGAATGCATACCGAAGAAATGGGGGGGAGAGAGAGAGAGAGAGAGATTCCCCGGGAAAAAGTATACGATATTCTTATTCGACGTGCGCGCGCGCGCGACCGGGGGACTTTTTCGAAAAGTACAAAAAAGAACGCGACGCGCTTCTCGGCGGAGCTGGAGGAAGGTCGAGTTAAATCTCGGATTGAATTTTTTTTCGAAAGCTTCATATCAGACCTTATCGGTCTGTAAACGCAGCGAGAGCTGAGCTGCTTCCCCTCGAGACCCGACGACGGGTTCGCTTTGTTTAAATTGTTATCCAGCGAACTGAGTAGTTTTCTTCTTCTTTCCCTCCGCAGCGAGAACCACATGCACGTTGCAGTGAGCTAGTTATCTCGTGCTTCACTTCGTCCGAAGGTTAAAGCCCTCTCCTTATCAAACGCCAAAGACCCGGGGAATCGCGTCGACGTTTATCGCGCTATCGCTCCGCGCGTCATTGTTCCACTCGCTGTTATCGTGTTTTACGATATCTGCGATGCCATAATCGAAGTCACTCGCGGCCGCCAGCTATCTCCCTCGACTCCGGCAGCAGGTCTCTCGTGGGATCCGGCATGTCGCACGATCGCCGTCATCGTCGTCTATTCACGACGTATTCGTTGCGTCGGTAAAAGCAAGTCAAGTTGCATTGACGGGATATCGGACTCCGGCGGCGTGCAAGGCACCTGCCGCATTGTTGTTGTTGTCGTCGGCCAACTCGCGTACCTACGTCATCCCGTCGATCCTGCGACACCGAAAGCAAGCTCCTTTCGATGGCGCGCTACGTGATTTCAATATGAAGGAGACAGTCAACAGCACGAACGCGCCGAGATACGACGAAGCTCGTGTTGCCAAAGGACAAGCATCCGTACGCGTAGGGTTGGTGCGTGTGCGTGTAACCACGGGTATAGGTGTTGGTGTATCGTCGATACTCCGCGCGAGCTTCCTCTCGCGCGATGTTGTCCGCAGCAGACTTCCGGGGAATATTCACCGTGTGCTTTTATTCGCCTCCTAAGAGCGCTGCGCAAATATTTATCCCGATCTCGAGGCGCCACCCGTGGCGATTATGTGCCTGAGGGGAGAGAGGCCATGGGGCCTGCGAGATCGTCACGCGCGAAAGGTCAGCCGCGAAAAATGCTGGCGCGCACGGAGGGGATGAAGAGGTGGCGCGTTTAATAAATCGCAGCCTTGTTTACTCCGCGTCGGTGCGAGCGGTATCTCAGCGAGCGAGCCGCGGAGAATTGACTTTGAACGCCGGGCGAATTGATCGCCTCGCGTCGATCTGTCCGTCTCTTAACGGGAAGCTACTCGCGGCGCATGTTGAAATTGATTTCTTTTCTGTTGAAACTCTCTGAAATCTGCCTCGTCAGTTTCGGACTTTGGAATTTTAAATTGCGTTTTCACCGCGGGAGGATAGCTTCTTTCGCCGACGACAGGCTTGCCGCTTGCACGTTGCGCAAGTCTCCTTGATCAAATTAATTCGCGCGCAATTTCGCAAGGCGAGGAGGCTCCGCCGTTGCGCGAGCCTCTCTAGTTTCCTATCAGAATGTTCTAGGCTTCTCCTCCCGACTGTGAGAAACTCGACAAAAATCCGCCTCCTCAACTTTCCCACGGGAAATATTTAACGTGGGCCTTTAAGGAGAGAGATTTACCTTTGTACTTAATAAATATCAAACTACAAATGTGCGAAGGAAACAGAGAGAAGGAGAGAAAGACTCTTGGGTTACTGGTCGTACGGTTAAACGCGAATTACCGCCTTCTCCGCCACGGCAGGTTTCTCGGCTGCGCGTTGCGCAAATCCCCCTTTACAAAAATAATTCACGCGCAGTTTCGTAAGACGGGGGGATATCGCGCGGCTTCGCGCACAGCCGCGAGATTGGGAAAGTCGGGTCGTCGCGGTGCCCCAAGACTCGATCGGAATAAAACACGGAGCTTACTCCGATCCGCGCGCGCGGATCTCGGATACGCGACACGCGACCACTCATAGGGATTTCTCGTGTGGAGGATCTCCCTCCCCCCTCTCTCTCTCTCTCTCTCTCTCTCTCTCTCTTTGTCTCTTGCGTGAGAGCGCACGAGATATCTCTCGACATCGATATGTCGCGATCCGATTCGAACCGATCGTCGAGCGGTCTCGTCGTCGTCGCGCATCGCGACATTATTGACGCGCGGGAGTAAGTGCGAGCGAGCGAGCAAGCAAGCGAGCAAGCAAGCAAGCAAGCAAGTATGCAAGCAAGCAAGCAAGCAAGCAAGCGCAACTCGCGCACTCGAGAATCACGGCTGCCGTGTATCGCCACGAGAGCACTTGTGGCAGCTCGTCGAGCAGCGGTGAAAGCAGCCCGGGTTAACTAAGCGCGCTGACATGTAGGTGCAGCCGTAGGTGCACCGTGCGATTGAGAGAAACCCGCATAGTGCACAGCCGCGTGTTTACGCGCTTCTCTCGGCGGAGGAACGTTCTCTCGCTCGCTCGCTCGCTCGCTCGTTCGCTCGCATGCATTTTTGTCGCACTCCCGTCTAGTTCGCGAAAGCCGAAGCAATCTTTCCCGTCGTGTCACCGGCAATTACGTGTGAGTCGTTCCGCGCGTTACATTTAGACCACTTCAGACAATTTGTAAATCACATCGGGAATCGCAGGGAATTTGCAGGGTTTCATCTGCATTTTGGCGCGTCATGCAATAGAGGAGACGTCCGAAAAATCAACGATATAAATGTAATTGGGTCTCTTCGAATAGGATTTCCCCGGAATAAAATACCCTGCTTAGAATTCTGCTGCGGGATTATAGGTCATTCAAGGCGGATTTTGCTCGCGTTATCGAGCGCGAAGTGAACAGAGGCTATTGTTATATATTTAAAGCATATCAAAATTTTAGTCCTCCGAAAATTCTGACGCCGATACTTCGATGCGCTGTTTCTTTCGGCGCTGTCCGCTTGCGCGTGTATTTCTCTGCATTGCGGTCTTACCCGACGACACATTCGGCGCTGCAACAATGAGAAACGCGGCGGCCAGAATTCCGAAACGAACGTGAAATTAATAGCGAGCGAGTTGCACTTAAGCGCAACAGGAAATTTCTACGATTCCCGCTGTTTTCCCGGCCGGGAGGTAGGTTCCCGTACCGAGAGGTGCGGTAAACGTTGGGAGGTTTAAATTCCGCCGAGAGTGCCTCAAAGGAAACTGCATTTGTAGTTGCAGCTTGCTGATTTACAACGTTGCAGTCTCTCGCTGACGTTTAATCCTTTCACTTAGCTCGCCACGCGATAAAGACGCGCCGCGGCATATAGTCGCTCGCCCGCGCGCGTGAGCGAGCGAGCGAGCGAGCGAGCGCGTCTGGAAGCGTAGGAAATTACTTACATTCAGTTAGAAAGTAATACAATGGCACACTTTAATAGAAACCTGTGCGTAAAATATCGTACGAAAGTGCGGCGCGCGTTCCAGTTTGCCCGGCCGTGATTGCGGAGAGGCAAACGCGACTTCAATGCAAATTAATTTCATACGCGAAATGTAGAACGAAACGTTCAGAACGTCTCCGGGCTGCAGATACGTTTCCCACCTAACGTCTTACCGGATATTATTCGCGTCGCAACCGCGACGCGATATTTCAACAAATTCTGCGAGACGTTTTTTCTCATCCCTTTCTTTTCTTCTCTTCCTACATTTATATATATATAAATGGAATAATTGTGCAAAACTCAAACATAAAGACTGTGCAGCGCACGAAACAGCGGGAAATGTCGTTTATAGCGAGCGTTTTCGCACAGGGTATGTGACGGTAAAATCGAGAGCCAAAAAATTTTTATAAATTGACAAGGAAACATCCCGAGGCCAGATATCTATCTGTTTGATTTCAAATATTTTCGTTACAAATACGCGTGAGACTGATATCCCTTTTTTAATGTCGCTAAAAAGCGCTTTGAAAAAACAAAATGCTCTTTCAAAGTTTTCAACCCTGTTAAAACTTTTTCTTTCTTTTTTTTTTTATATAATAAAACTGTTGAAATACATCTGTTGCGTCGGGAAAGCATTTTCGGAAGTTACACGGGAGTTACGGGGGAATTATACGTTGACGTTCTCGGGCACTCTTTTCAGCTGCCGTGCAAGTTATCTCCGGTGGAAATTAGAGGAAGACTTTCCATATAATTCCACTTTAGGATGCTTTATCTCTTTATTAGCGGGACAGAAGTGATACGTGGTGTCGGGGATTTCGCGCGCTCAGCGAATTCACCTCGCCGATTCGAAGTGAGAAAGAATGTTCGCCGTCGAGATGTAGGTTCGCGAGATCACATCTTTCGCAAATTGCGAATCGCTCGTGGCGGCCAGGAGAGCGAGAAGGGGGCCGGAGGGAGGGGAGAGAAATATAGAGAAAGACAGAGAGATAGTCACTTCGAGCTTTTAACTGATTCCCGGAGCGGGGATGAGTACTTGACGCCCAGGATCGTCCGCGTAAGCCCGATAGAGTTGAAAACGAATGGCCATCGGCCGTTACGGAGCGCTTAGTCAGCCACTCGAGGAAGTGGCCGCCTGCACGTAACGTCCGACGTTGTACGGTCCGTAGGTGGTTGACTTTCCACAAGGAGAAAATTCGGAATATACCGGGGATCTCTCCTTCTGTCTCGGTCTCCTTCTCTCTTTCCACCCTTGTTCTCTCTTTCTCTTCGTCTCTCCCTCCCTCCCTCCTTCCCTCTCTCTGTGTCTCTTTCCTTCTGTGTGGCCGTGTCTTCGGTGGCCGAGGCACGTTCGACCGTATCTCGTCCCTTTTATTACCGGCCAGGTCGATAAGCGGCCACCACTTCCTCCTCCGTCGTAACTCTAACGAGTCCTTGCGTTTGAATCTTAATGACCCGCCTTCGGAGGCCAGATCGCGCCATATTCGCGAATTACGTCGAGGGGACTATTGAGTCGTCGAGTTGAATTGATGGCGAGCGTAATTCGTGCGGTTGGCCTCGAGGAAAATGTGAATAGCGGATGTAGGATGCCGAAGTAGTGCTGCTCAGGAGGAGAGTTTAAGCGTCGGAATAAAAAGAAGTAGTCGCCCAACTCGGCGTGTTCGCGCTGTTAAGATGACATTAAAACTTGACCCGCGTTTATTACGGGGGAAAAAAAGAAGATTGCGGCGCGGATAATCGGCGGAGATTCTTTCGCCGATGCGGTCGGCATGTGCGTCGGGAATATTCATTAATTAAAACGCGCACGCGCGCGCGCAAGAAGTCGTTCGCGTGTTACGATAGTAGCGGTAGAACATGTAAATAGCAGCGCTTAAATTGACGAAGTTTCGTCATCCGATTACAATTCTGTTCGGGATACGCGAGTGAATCAGAAGTTCCCGTACGGCGCGCGTAACTTTCCGAGTCGCGACGCTTCTCCTCCTTCTCCTCCTCGTTCTACTCCTCCGCCTCCACTTTTGATCGCGAGACAGAGATCGAGGATGCGAGCCCGAGGGACGGAGAGAGAGAGAGAGAGAGAGAGAGAGAGAGAGAGAGAGAGAGAGAGAGAGAGAGAGAGAGAGAGAGAGAGAGAGAGAGCGCGCAGGACTCGCATTTGTAAACCCATCGCAGACGCGCGTTTAAACATTCCAGTCGTCTCCTTTTGAGATATCCCTCTGTAGTTTATACCGTAGTTAAGCGACGCGCATAACGCCGACTGACGACTACTACTATGTCGTCGTCGTCGTCGGCGACGACGACGACGACGACGACGACGACGACAATGACGACACGTCGCCGTGTGCGAGCAAATTGGGAAAGTGACTCTGAACTTTGCCGAGTGATATTCCTCTGCAAATGAGCGGCCGCGACATTTCGTGTCGGCCGTACGGCGAAAGTTCACGTTTCGCAGCGATGTTCGATACCGACCGTTTCGGCAATTCAGCCGGCGCGCGCGCGAGTTACGCGTGCAATCGACGCCTCGCGAATTCCGAAGCGCGTCATTCCGGCCCGCTCGTTGTCGCTCGAGATTTCATCGAGTCGTAAGACCGATCGCGTTAAACAATACGTTTCAACCGGCGCGCACTGTTCGACGTGTTCGTGTGTGTCAAAAAGAGGAAAGAGATACGCCCGGTCACGAGTGCATCGAGCATCGATATTGTCAATTATCGGGGAAAGAACAATTGGTATCGGTCGATCGATCGTTGCGTGTAACGTCGGCTAACTCTCGGCCTCGCATCGCGCGTGGCCGGTTCCGTCCGGCCTTTGAAAAATTAAACAGCCCCGCCGCAATCGCGGCAAATCGCGTTTTGAAAAATACGAGTGGCACGGGTGGCGCGTGGAGGAGGAAAAAGCGGAGGAGCGTTTTTGCGCGGGTAAAATCGCGTATAAAGAGAGACGCTTTGAGGCCAACGGGCGACGTCTGTTATTGTCACTCGCGAGTGAGTGCGCGTATGAGTGCGTGAGTGTTGCGTACATGTGAGAGAGAGAGAGAGAGAGAGAGAGAGAGAGAGAGAGAGAGAGAGAGAGAGAGAGAGAGAGAGAGAGAGAGAGAGAGAGAGAGAGAGAGAGAGAAAGTAGCTCGAAGCACGCGCGCACGCGGGCAATATGGTCTGTTTTTGGAATACGAGTGCACATGCAGTTGGCGGATGCAGCCGCGGGGGTGCAGCTGCATCTGCGCGCACGGGTGCGAGCGAACGAATGCATATTGAAAGGCTCGACTTACCGCGACCGTGCCGGCATTCGGCATTGCGCCGCATATTATTCAAGGATGCACGAAATGCCGCGGCGTTGCACGCGAGAGACAAACGCACACGCGCGCACTCGCGTTCCCGGCTGCGCGTTGCACTGTGCTGTCTGTGCCTCACGTAGCCGCGCACTCTCCATCTCTGCGCGTTTAAAGGCCTGAGACGCAGGTCGAGAGCTCGCCCTCTCTCTCTCTCTCTCTCTCTCTCTCTCTCTCTCTCTCTCTCTCTCTCTCTCTCTCTCTCTCTGTCTCTCGCTCTCTCGCGCGCTCTTTCTGACCTGAGTCTCCGCGGCGCGCGACGTTCGCACAAACGACTCGGAATTCCGCGTCTGAGAGATGGAGGGATGTAAGTCCGAAGACTCTCCGCGCTCTCTTAGGAGAAGGAGTCTCGCTAAAATAAATCGGACGTATAAACATGGCTAAAGTCGTGCTCACGTGCGCGTGGTGAAAATTGCGCACGCGACGTAATACAGATTCGCCTTGCAAAGTTTAAGCGATATTTCGTTCTTTCTCGTTGCACGTCTCGTGGACGCGCGGGATTGTCCGCGACCTCGTTATCCATTTAGTCGGCGCAGTCTCGTCGAGGATATTCTTCTAACGCCGTTTGATGAAATGTCCCGTTGGTTTGCGGAGATATACGGTGTCCCCGAGAGGCAACGCAACCGCTGTTATGTAAAACTCCCTCGCCGGTCGGTCCGAGAGAGCAGGATTTTTTTCTCTTTTTTCGTTTTTCGTAATCGAAAGTTTCTACGGAAGAATTGTTGCCGCGCGGTCCCCTTATCGTGTCCGATGAATCAAATTAATCGGGACAATTTACGGGGCAGACGCGATAAATTGCCCCACCGCGTCGCAATAAAACCCGAAATGTCATTATTAACGATGCAGTTAAAGCTTCTCACGTGACTTTTAATTACTCCCGTAAAAGCGACTAAGTAGTTCGACCGGGGACAATTTACCGGACGCGCTTGTCGTACTTTCGGCACAGAGAAGTTTTACTTAATAGGTTACTTTATCTGAACGTTGAATATATTCGACAAAGGTAAGAAGTTACCGCGAGAGAGGGAGAGAGATACGCGCGCGGATTCATCGCTACGTACGACACGAAGACTCACCGTTTCTTCTTTTTCTCGAAATTACGACAGCGATTCGCTAATATGCGAGGTTGCGTTGCGAATAAAAACGAGAAAAGAAACGCAACGTCCGCAAGTCAATCTCGGTAACTGACGATATTTTCTGCCGACGATAAAATTTCCCGCCGTCGCAGCCGCTCTTTCGCTCGCGGATCTCGCGCATATTGTGTTTCGAGTTTCGTGGCAACTTCAAATTACGTCGTAACTCCGCGCGCCCGATTGACGCGAACTCGTCGGATAAGAAGTTATCGCCGTAATTCGCGCGTGGCTCTGTAGAGCCACATGGCTCTATAGACTCCACATGGAATAGATATAGGCTCGTTTATTAAGCCGCGAGCTGATCAAGAACGAGCGAGGTCGCCGAGGTGTTTCGCGATCCGTCTTGTCGAATCTGTCTTGTCGAGCAGATGCTCAACAGTATTCGCAACATTTAACCCGTCGAAGAACTAGGCCACATTTCCGGTATTTGAAAGGAAACAAGTTGGAAAAAAGCGGGAAGAGAGGAACACTGCGCGGCAGCGCAGGGAGTGTGATAGATTTTTGCCATTTATTTTCGGCGTTTTGGGGTTTTTCGCGGAACAATCGGCACGCGAACTATTGTTTCCAGGCTCACCTCGCCTCGCCTCGCCTCGCGTCCGTGAGAGGTCGGGAACACGCGCATTCAATTCACGCGGCAGAGGGTTCGCCCGTCGAATTCACGCGAGCGACTGACGGATTGACATAATTAAGTCGAGTATGAAGTGAAGCGCGGAAACTTTCGGTTTCCTGCGAGCCTCAAGCTATCCCGCTTCTCTCTCGCGTGTAATAGATCGCTCTTAAGACGTTTTACTTCCGTTAGATACGTTACTGACAATCCTCGGATAACTGACCGTCATTATTTTCGCGAGTTACGGGCTTAACGAAATACGACGTTGCCCCCGGGAATGTCGGAATAGTTTTACCTCCAGCAGGCGGGAAAATTTACAGGCAACGACGGGACGCGCATAAATTCTCGGACGCCGTGGAAAAATTCTGCATAAAGCCCGGGAAACGCGCGCGTCGCTCGAAAACTCTAACGCAGCGTGTAAAGGGCCTTCCCGTCCTCGCTGCCGCCGCCGCCGCCGTCTTCTGCTAGATTTTTCCCAACTAGGAGAGTCGAGAACCCGTGGTCTTAATAATCAATTCATAATATGCAAATTCGTCCGACCACTCCTTGGGCGCGCGCGTAAATTGTTTCGTAAGAAATCCGCCGTTACCTCGCGCGCCTCTCTCTCTCTCTCTCTCTCTCCCTCTCTTTCTCTCTCTCTCTCTCTCTCTCTCTCTCTCTCTCTCTCTCTCTCTCTCTCTCTCTCTCTTTCCCTGTCTCGCGCGCGCGTACGTGACAAATTTACACCCGGCTTGACCGTAACGAAGCGTGGGAGCTCGCAGCGAGATGGAAAAACTTTCCAAATTCACGCGACGTGTTAGATCGTATTAGCACGAGGAGAGTCGGTTTCTTCATGCGACGCGGAGATCCGCTCGGAATCGACGTCCGCCGACGTCGTTCACGTAATACATCGCGCGAGATCGCTCTCGACGTCGAACGTAGAGCGGCCGGCCGGCGAAAAACGCCCGCAGGATAATTCTCCTCGTCGCGAGCGCGATTTACCTGATTTGTTCTCTCTCGGCTAATTTGTTCTCTCTCGGCAGACGTCGTCGCGGAGAGAGAAACGCGCGCGACTAACGCACGCGGAAGACTTTTGCGAGACACAGCCGCGGCTCGCCGTGAGACACGTCACTGGCACGCGCTGCGGCTGTTAATTATCGGCCCTGAGATCGCGGTATTAATCAGCCCTGCGACTACCTGGCCTGGCAATCAATTTTGCATCGATCAATCACGCGCCGTAGCGATGATGAATATCCGCGTCGTGCGCTCGCCTAATTCGCCCGCGCGCGCCGCGAGTGCCGGGCGTCAGCTATCAAAACGACAACTTTCTACGCACCGGCGACGACGAACGTGTATCGGTAATCGTCGGTACTCACACATATATCCGTTATCGACGAGCGAACGAAAGATACAGACGAAAGCGCAAGAGGAAGAGGAAGAGAGAGAGAGCGAGAGAGAGAGAAAGCTTTATCGCGATACAGTAAAAAAATTGCCTTTTAACTGCCGATAACGATTGAGAGCGGATATCTCGTAGGAGATTGCGGCAAAAGGAAGCCGGGAAAATGGCGGGAAAGATATGAGGTGGCTCCCCGGGAAATCTATGCCGGCCGTGTAACTCGAGGCACGTCATTAACCACGCGGTTGTCGGCTACTTTTTTCGTATCTTCTCCCGGGGCTGGCTGCTTGCCGGCCTGCCTTGCCTTGCCTTGCCTTGCCTTGCTCACTGCCTATCTTGGCTGCCTGGCTGGCATGAATCCAGTCATTAGCGACCCCGTTCTAAGACGCTTTACCCGAAACAAGACGAAAACAATTCATTCGGCGCGCGAGCGGTCGCGCGTAATTAGTATCATTCAAGCCGGACCGGCAGGCACACTCGGCTCTCTCCTCTCGGATACGTCGAGAATAATGATCCGCCTCATTGCCCGCGTAATCATGATACCCTATATGCGGAGGATGATAAAACGCGCATAGGGGATCGTCGGCGCGCGAGAGCGCGTGTTGCGTGTTCTGTTGATCGCGGCAGCCGCCACCGGCGGCGATGCGCGAATGCGAGTCGCGCCGGAGAGTCTCGGGGAGAGAAAGAAAAAGCAGAACAACGCTCGCGGAATATAATCACTTCATTCTGGCGCGCGCGCGCGCGCGCGCGCGTCGACGTCGGAGCGAAACCGCTTAATCGGCGAGCACGGCGACGGTAACAAGCACGGGGCGAATTAATTGGTTATCCGGCCTGTAAACGCGACGACAACGGCGCGATTATTGAATTATTCGCGAATTATTCCGAAGGCAATAACAGCGGCCGAATCGAGCGATTCTCTCCGTCTGTCGTGACAATTTCGGCGGAACGAAAGCGGAGAAACTTTTTGTATCGGAGTGTGTGTAGTTGCACGCTTCTGGCAAGTTAATAATTCAGCGTAAATTTTCCAGACGCCCTCGTGCGCGAAAAGCCGCTTTTGCGCAAGAGGAGAGAGAGTGAGAGAGAGAGAGAGAGAGAGAGAGAGAAAGAGAGAGGGAGAGGACGGGTCTTCGCGCTCGCGTCGTTTCAATTTGAGGCAGCGTTCGTCCTTTTTCCGAAATTTGATATACGGCACTTCGGAAATAAAAGGCTCTCTTACCACCTTCGAGCCGCAGAGTGAGATTGATCGTTCTAGCTGCGAACTACACACGGTGTCGTGAAATATTAGCGACTCGCGTTTTCCCGTCTCTAGGGCTTTCTAGTGGGCTCCGCGCCAGTATCGCGTTGCAAAAACGTATCGCCTCAACTACCCGCGCACCGTGCCGGCGGCCGCGCACGGTCTCTCCGTCGCTGTGAAAATCGCTCGAAAACTATTGACTCGATCGTTGCGCGCTCGCACGTGTCGTTCGCACGAGACAACAAAAACAGGAAAAGGTAAAAAAGAAAAACGCGCCGCCCTCCACCCCCCCCCCCCGCTCTCCTCCGCCGCTTGTGCGTGCGTGGGCACGTCCAGTACCGTTTATTTGAAAACAAAAAAAGGGGGAGAAAAACACATCCCTCATTCGGACACATCGCGTTACAAAGTACGGAGTGCAAGAGAGAGAGAGAGAGAGAGAGAGAGAGAGAGAGAGAGAGAGAGAGAGAGAAGAGAAAAAGAGGTGAGAGAAACGCGCGGTATCGCGGAATTACATAAATACGCGCGATTTACTTGGATTGAACCGCGCGGGAGAAACAAGACGGTGCGGTGCGACCGTCGATCGTCGTCGCGGCGTCGTCTCCTTCCGCTTTGACGTTTGTGGGTCAATGAGTCGCCACAGCCGAATGCGATTATCCGCGAGGACTAGGTAATTTGTCGCTATTTCAATTATTCGTCGGCTGGCATTCGTCGAAACAGCCGATAACTGACCCATTTCCCGCCACAAGCATGCGCGATGTAACGTCCGAGTTAAAATATTACAACTGACGTGTAGCCCGCATGCATATGAATTAGGCCGGTGCATTCGAGAATACGTCGCGTGTCTCGGGGCGTTTTCGCCGGACGAAAAGCTGCGGATGGTAATCGATTATTACGAAACAGCCGAAACCGCCGGCGACGGCGATGGCAGTCTCGACGAAAGTCCACGTCGAATTGACGTTTGTTCATGCGAATACGCAGGGACAGTAATGCGCGGCCGATAGGGACAGGGAGTCGAATTAATGAGGCGTCGGGACAAATGCATCATCTGTATGTTGATTAGCGGTCGGCCTATTGCCCGCAGCCTCCTTCAGGATGCGCCGAGGCGCTCTCTCTCTCTCTCTCTCTCTCTCTCTCTCTCTCTCTCTCTCTCTCTCTCTCTCTCTCTCTCTCTCTCTGTCTCTCGATATGGGCGTATTAACATAGAACCGGAACGGCGCGGCGAGCGGACGCATTCGGCCGTTATTGCCATTCGCTCGATGCCGGCGTCCGATGTAACCGCGAGTCATACGTTTGACGTACACGCGCCGACGACCGTTCCGTGTCTATCGACCGGCTAATATTTTCATTGTCGTCCAATTATCGCGCACGCGAGCGAGCGCGACACGCGCGCACAGCACGTGCGCTCGCGAGAGAGCGCGTCCGGAATTTCTGACGGCGGAAAATTCGACACGTCCGCGCCAGAAGAGAATACAATTATGTCGCGCAATTTGGTATTGCCGAAAGCGTCGCTCTGCTCGCAACGTTCGACTCTGCGTACGCCGGAGTCGAGCCGCGTCTGTCGCGAATGAAACGACTCGTCATGACGGTTTTGTTCCTTTGGTCCCGCTGAATGGGCGATTGATATTTGGTAACTTGATCTTTGCAAATTTGTGTCTCAATCAAGAGGTGCGCTTTCTGGGAGAAAAGAAAGAGAAAGAGAGGGCAGAGAAATCGAGACAGAGGGGGTGGTAGTCTTCCTTGTTCGCTAAAATTATAAGGATCCAAATTTGTTCCTCAGCCTCTGCTTCGCGACCATGTTGCTGTAATTCGCTATTACTACTCATTTAACTGCATTGAGACGTTGAAAGCTACGCTTGAAGCGTCGAGCTTTTTGCCTCGCGAATAGTAAAATCGGCCCGTAAAATTCCGGGGCACACGGAACTCTGGAAAACTCGACTCGGCTCCGCCTTGCACAGCGTGGGGACGGAAAAAAACGCCACTCCGAGAGTTCTTCTCGAAAACGCCGGGGTAAATTAACCGTTAAATCGAGGTTTCGTCCGTGACGTCTTCGGGAAACTTACGAAACGTGAAGCTACGTACGTTCGTCGTCGCCATCGTCGCCATCGCGAAAGAATTCTCTCTCTCTCTCTCTCTCTCTCTCTCTCTCTCTCTCTCTGTCTCTATCTCCCCCACTAGCTCTCGGGAAATGTATTTTCAGACCGCGGAGAACGTTAACGACCGTGCTGTTCCAGAAACAGATTTATTCTGTCAGCGCATTCAGCAGCAGTAGCGGCAGCAGCAGCCGGAGCGAGCAGCAGTAGCGGCAACAGCAAATCTATTTCCAAGTTTCGCGTGCGCCCGCGTGTGTTACGCGTGCGTGTGTAGAATCGAACAATCTTTTTTCTCCGTTTTCCTGTACACGTACCTTTTATTATTGGATAGCGAGTGACGATATAAAAAAAAAAGAAACGCGCGCCGAACGATTACGCGCAACTTTCGCGAGTCAATCGGCGTTGTGAATAAATTTTCGTACGATTACCGATATTTTCTCAAACGCGCGGAAACTCGCGCGCGCGATTGGCGGACGGATAACGCGTGGAAAACCGACAGAACACAGCGACGGAAAAAAAAAAAATAGGAAACAATGCCGGGGCATCTCTACGAGAGTAATCGCTCCGCGTTTGATCTATTGTGGCACACGCGCGTTCTAATCTGATCTCCTGTATAATATTCCTCCACGTTCATTTTTCCCCGTTGAACAATTAGCCGTGCAAAACGAGCGTGATTTTTTCCCCCTCGTAGAGAATTACACTCGAGTGTACGAAATCTCTACGAGCGCGCGCGCGCGCGCGCGCGCGCGCCGGTGTCGAGTGAAAAATACGGAGGAAAATATTTAGTTAAATCCTCTTTTTTCCACAGTGAGGAAAATATGACAGTATAAATATTTTTTTTACAGCACACGCGCGTCATATGCGGCGTCATGCATAGAACATACGAATTTAACCGCGATACAGCGCGACGCGTTTTTAGTTTCCGCGCGCGAAACGCGACCGACTTTGCTTTGAACTACCGCCAAGCTAGCGAGCAAGAGAGAAGGAAGAAGAGACAGAGAGAGAGAGAGAGAGAGAGGGAGAAAGAGAGGGAGGAGAGAGAAAAAGAGAAAAATACCATCTTTCGGCATGCGACGTATGTGGAACGCGCTATCGCACGTGTTCGGGGTTAACGTTCACGCTAATCTTTCGCCGACGGAATATCTCGCACAGTCGAGCGCGCGTAGCCCGCTTCTTTTCGCCAGTAATAAGGGGGGCCCCATTACGCGGCCGTCTACTTCTGATTTGTCGCGATTGCGCACGAATTCAAGCTAGGTGCGACGACTCATCCTTCAGCGACGACGACGATGACGACGTGCGGACCTCGGTCCTAGTTTCATTAGTCGCAAAACCAAGAGCGGTGATTCAGCGTTACGGCGAGAAACGACGGCGAGTATACGGTATCGGGTGCAAAGGGGTCGTGCGAAACGGGCCTAAAAGTGCCGCGATCAATTTGTAGACCTCTCCGCGCGGCACGTTCCTTGCCTGCCTCTTAATCTCTCCCCATCCTCTCACCCTTTTGTCAATCCATCCGCTGCTCACTCGTGGAGCGTAATCTTGGAGATTAGGTCTACTTCGCACGTAACTCGCTTCTTGCCTTTACATGTTTTTCCCTCTTGCGAGACATTCTGTATCTCACGTCCCGAGATGCTTCATCCCCCGTCTTCCCCTGTCTTTCTCCCCATCTTGGGGAGTGACAATCGGTCGATGTCGACCGACACGTTCGCTATCATCATTCATTTGGTCAACCGTCCACCACAAAATACCCCACATCTGTTGTGTAACGGTGTAAAACAGATCTGGTTTGTTTACGCATTTATATAAAGTGGAAAATTGTCCGTGTGACGCGCACGTAATGCCGATCGTTCCGAGTGAGGATTGTGATGCGTACGCGTGTGTAATGCGTGATAATATTGATTTCAGCGATATCGATGGGTTAATATTCATTCGAATCGGTTATTCCGACGATAATGTACATTGCTCGTCAACATATCGTCGGTCATTGCGTCACTAAAAGCCTTCGAGACTGACTCATTAGCAGAGCCCTCTTTTTCTCCGAAATGACAATGTCGCTCCTATTCTGTTCCTTTCTTAGCAAGGTGCGAATCGTAACTTCTTCTAAGACCACGTTGATGAAGGTAAAAAACGCGCAAAGCGGAGCTTAGAAACTGAATTTCCGCTTGTCTAACTTTATTCTTTCCTGCCCTCTCTGCTCTTTTTTAATGGAACGCCGGTGAATTAATCCTCGAGACGGGCGATATAGTGTTCGGAGAGAGGCCTCCCAGTCTCAAGACGCACAATAAATTCTAATCCATTCTGCTCGGCGGGAACGGTATTCTCTCTATTCACGAAATTGTCGCGGCCATAACGGTGTCGGCAGATCCTGACACGTGAGATTAATTGCCGGCAATCTCGCGTTAGATTATCGCGCGCGTTAGACGAGCGTTCGCACGCGCGCGCGCGAGCGATATTCGCATTATCGCCGCGTAAGAACGAGTGCGACGCACAAAAGGGCCGTCGCGGGAACGCGTTTCGTCCCCGGAGCGAAACACGGTCGTCACCTTGCCTTGATCACTGTTGAGGCTTACTTACGTAAAGGGGCATCTCGCGAGACGTAACGTCGCCGGTTGCGCGTCATTTTATATATCTTCCCGGTAAGGTCTTCTTCCGCGCCGGTCGATGACACAACATCGTCGTCGTCGTCGTCGTCGTGTATGATTCTTAAACATTGTCATTTTTCTCTCACGAGAGCTCGAACGCGTCGCTCGCTCCGCTGATATCTCTCTCTCTCTCTCTCTCTCTCTCTCTCTCTCTCGCTCGTATTAACTGGCCCTTTACGTAATTGGCCAAGCGGCATATTAAGCCGTCGATTGCAGCCGAGAGTTGCACAAGCGCGCGCTTAATATCGCACGAGCGACGCGACGCAATGCGAGGCGACCGATGCGAGGACACGATAAAAACGATCCGCCTCGGGTTCCACGGCGAGTTATGCGACGAGTTATCGAGAGGTTACCCGCTTAATTGGGCGGCCGCCGCACATTTGTCAGGCTTGTCCCGAAGGGTCGCGATCCTTCAAAGCCGCATCGACACGCCGCTCGCCTCTCGGTATTAATGCCGGGGCCGCGCCTTCCTCGCCACGTCGACGTCGTTCGGCGGCCACCATATGAAATTCCACGGCTGAATAGATGCGCCTTCCTCGAATCGCGCTCGACGACCGAGAGCGCGCGCGCACCGTCGCCACCGCGTCTAATATCGCCGGGCGAATCCGGGGATTCACGCTCGAATAAAGGTGAATCTGCATATCCCCCCCCCCCTCCCTCCCTCCATTCGACGAACGTCCTGAATGAGTCGTTCGAGGCGAACATCCTGACGCTAATAACCGAGGGAACGACGAATTACGAAAATCAAACGTTGTCTCCTCATTATTGCGACACGGCAACTTGGGGGCTGTCAATTGCAATTTCAACACTGAGCTGAATGAGAAGCCGTACACTTTATTTTATCCTTCGCACGAAGGTATTTCCGCGAGGACAAAAATCGAGCGCGAAAGATATTTTCAACGTGTATCTTCGTAGAATTATTATGTTGGACAAATTCCGTGAGAGGCGAGTCATCCAATCGCTCGGAAGGGCGCACCGGATGAAATACGAACGCGTCGCGCATCGCGATCGCAAACTGCCGACGCAACTTCCTGGCCGTTGGAAGCTCCGTGCTCCCGGGGTTAATACGGGGTGCACAGCGCGCGTGGTGGTGGGCGCTACAATTCCTAGCGAGGGTCGCTATAATTAGAGATGACCCGGCTGATACCGCCGACGGAGCCCCTGAAGACTCCTGGCGATGTGTCTTTCCGCGGCTCCTTCGCTCTGCTTTTCCGACCGGCGACGGCTTGCGCTTGAAAATTACATCCACGTCGAGTAGTGTTCCCACGGGACAGCGTCGGCGCCGGTTCTCACCCTCCCTCCCTCCCCCTGCTACCCTCAAACCGATACCTGCTCGCTCGCCTGCAGTCAACACCGACCTTATCAGACACGTCTCGCTCCGAAGGAAAATTGTCGAATTACTCGAAGGAGCCGTTTCACCGAGAACGGTGTCCCGTTGAATAATTGCCAGACTAATGAAGAGCGAGACATGTCTCGTTGTCTCGATCATCGATCATCGTGCATTCCGTAAATATTCTGCGTTGACGGCAATGATCGGGGCGAGTAATGGAGAGATTCGAGCGAATCGACGATTAACGCAACAAAATATCGACGTCGACGTCGGACGGACGACGGCGCACTCGGAGGTTTAAATTGGCAAACAATATCATATGTCGGAGAAATAATTAGACGAAGAGGCGATGCTTTCATTCGGCCGAGAGATCGAAGTGATCTCGCGTGAGTGCCGTCGAGTCGGCTACTCGCGTGCTCGGTGGTTTATTCTCGGATCGCGTTAAATAAAATCGACAGCGGCGTCGGTATCTCTCGTGTTTACATTCCCGGATCCACACGGTGCAAATGCTTTTGCCGCTGGAGTTTCGCTCGTCCGATAACTTTGGCCTTTGTAAGCGTTTCGCGAAATTAAAATTACATCGGAAAATGTAAAACACGCCCGCTCGCACGTGTCCGCGCAGTTCGGCTCGATAATGCGTTATCGCAATCCGAGTATATACGCGTCACGGCTTGTCAATGGTATTTAATTAAGCTTTCCTGATACCCGGCTTTGCCGAGGTTCTCTCGTCAAATGCGCAATGCGAACGATCAATATTATGAATCCTAAACGCGTGATTTATTCCAGCGTTCACGTGCGCGCCCGTGCATGTAGCTTTATACCCGATAAACTGCGAAGATATTTCAGAACGAGCGGAGCACGAGGCAGGGACGAGGAAAGGGGGGGGGGAGGTTGGCGTTTGTGTGCGAATTGTCGATTCGTCGACGTTGTTCGCTTTGATTCCGCCGCGATTCAAAGGCTGCTGCTGCTGCTGTTGCTTATTTTCGTGTCGTTCGCCGACGCGCATCCGATTATAAATAAAAGCCGGGACGCGCAAGAGACGAATGCGCCCGAAGTCAAATGCGTGATAGAAGCGTACATACACTCGCGTAACACACAGCTCGTTGCGTGTGCGAGCTCGTTGTTCCAGTTTTAGCTAACGAGCGGCCCTTTTATCAAGACTTGGCCATCAGTCGACTCGAGGTAACGAAAGCTTCGCTACCGCGGAGAAACTCATATTCTTTTATCTTTTCCTCCTCTGCCCTTTCTCTCTCTCTCTCTCTCTCTCTCTCTCTCTCTCTCTCTCTCGTTCTCGCGCGAGCGCGCAAAGGGACGAAGTGCGATAAGAAAAACCACTCGAAAACAGCCGGCGAAGTAACTCGGGCTAGCCGTTTTCCCGGTAATTTTCTTGTAACTTGGAATCGTGCGCGAGATGAGAAATCACTAGGAAATTAGCACGTGCCAGGGGGACAAGGGGGAAGGATAAGTTAGGAGAGAGAAAAATGACGAGGGAGGGAGACGACGGGGGAAGAGAGGAAAAGGAAGGCTCTTCGTTATTTCCACCTCGCTGTATCGACCAACATTGTTGATGTCGATAATTAAACGTCCACTTTCCAAACCGGCGGTCGGAACGGCGATCGGATCGCGACGGACGGATGTTCGTCGACGATGCGTCGATTAACATTTCAGTGTGCGAGTGGAGGAAAATAGACAGGGAGAAAGATAGAAGGGTGTCTAATGCGTCGCATTAAGAGTGACGATAATGATAATTTCCACGGAAACGGAGACGACGACGACGACGACGACGACGACGACGACGACGACGACGCGAAAGTCGGAGCGCGGCGCGATGAACATGTTCATTATTTCGAGCTGGAAAGTAGACCGGCCGTTATTAGCTTTCCACGATCTCTCACGACCACCTACATTAGATGTCTATTACCCGCGTGTGCGCGCTCGCTCGGCCATGAAAGTCGCGGACATTCCGTGTTATATCGCACCGCGTAAACCTCGCCGCGGTAATAGAGCATAACCCGCTGGCTTTAAGCGGCTACTTGAATTCGTGAATGATGTTTCAATTACGACGGATAACGTCTCGCGAACAGTAGAGTTTCAAATATCGACGTGTGCGTTAATTTAATCCATTAACGACGTTCTATCGGCGACGCACGACAGCGCGATCGTTGAATGGACGTTAAAACCTCTATGGAGGTGATACGATTTCAGAATCTGTCGATCGACGTTTCAAACTGTAAAATTTCTCCTACCGACGAGCATGTTATGCTCTGGAAAATGTAAAATGGCTATTCCAATATGACCTCGTCATATTGTGGAACTTTAAATGGTCATTATATTTTTATTCCCTTTTTAACGAGTTTTAACTTCAGTTTCTTATTATATTAAGAGATTTCTTCCGATTTGGCCACCGTGTGAAATGCATCAAATAGAGAATTTTACTGGACGTTATTTATTTATTTTTTCTTTTGGAGATATATAATTAAAATTTCTGCTATTTTCTTTTCAGTTTTATAAGCGGCTCAGCAGAGTTTTCGATACGATCCTCTCTCGCTGAAATACGCGCGGGTAGATTAAGTTCCATCGGAAATTTACGAGCTCTAACTATTATTTATACCTCGGTCCAACCAGCGTATAATTTACGCGCCCGGGAAATATTTTCTCACCTGCTTCTTCGTGTGTGTGCGTGTGTGTGTAGAATAAAGAATAGAATAAATCCTCTTGAAGAATAGCTACGTCGTCGGGATATATTTCGCGGCGTTTCAGTCGATACTCATTATACCGTAAATTTACATTACGCGCACATATTTCCTTAAAGGGAAAAAATCCGAAAGGTTACTCCTCTCGTACTCGTATCCACTTGCGTATCCCAATAGTGTGTTTAAAAATGAACCTTCAAACATATCTGACGCAGGTGCGTTCTCGCGACCCGAATAAGCGAGTATTCGGAAAAATCGTGTGAAAAGTCGACGGGAAATTTCGTTTAGTTAAGTAAGTGGGCGGACAAAAGGGAGAGGGAGAACGAAGGAACGATCGCTTCCCTATCGTTAAACTTTGACCCTCTTTGCGTTATCCCTTTACTTTTTCCGCTTCTCTACTCACCTCTCCGACGGCCCCGTCCTCTCTCTCTCTCTCTCTGGGTCTAACTCTCTGTCTCCTTTCTCCCTTTCGCGGCTCGCCGATTCACGAACGTGCCGTGCCGCAGCCGCGTTTGGTACGTCCAAATCAAAAGCACCTTGGGGAACAACGGTAGCTGATGTTCGAACGTTTATTCTTCCCTTTTGCCTCGTTTTCTTCCGAAAATAAAGGGACGGCAAGAGACAAAGAGCGTTCTTCGATGTACCTCGGACTGTCCGAAAGGCATGCCTTCCATTCCTCGAACACGGGAGGTGAGTCGCATAATTGACGGGCACTCCATTTCGGGGGCAAGTAAAGTGATAATTTTCTATCTTTCCATTTTCTTCGTCTTTCGGGACGACACGCCGCGATAAAACGGCGCGATAACACGGAAGGAGCCCGCGTCTTTGGGAGACCGTTCACTTGAAAGCAAAAGATACACCTGTCGAGAGATCGAAAAAGAGGAAAAGGAGGCGTCCCTCCGTCGCGTCATGCCATGCAGATGGTATTTAATTAAAATTTCTTGATATATCTCGTCGCTCGCGTGTTTATCGTGCATGCGTGCACACACGCGTTATTTATGCGTCGACTGCGGCGAAACGAAACGTCATACAACGGCATTTTGTGTAACATCAATATCCGCGTTTGTAGACACAATCAATAGCATCTGCGACTATATAGGAATGAGACGGTTGATGTGCTCTGACGTTATTTGAAAATCCATTTGCGAAGCACAATACTTTTTGTAGGAAG
This sequence comes from Harpegnathos saltator, assembly GCF_003227715.2. Taxonomy (NCBI): domain Eukaryota; kingdom Metazoa; phylum Arthropoda; class Insecta; order Hymenoptera; family Formicidae; genus Harpegnathos; species Harpegnathos saltator. The sequence continues at coordinate 494,064 of NW_020230432.1, read as the reverse complement.
GGAGAAGGATGCGCGATATCGTAACGCGAAAACAGCAACAAACAATAACATTTTGCGAGAGAGAGAGAGAGAGAGAGAGAGAGAGAGAGAGAGAGAGAGAGAGAGAGAGAACGCAATAATATTTTATTATAAAAATAATATTCCCCTCCCCCTCGCATTTTTATCACCTCTCGTACGTGACTGTACGAATGTGTTAATTAGCTAGCATAGAAATTAATTGGTAACAATAATTGTACGCACGTCCTTTAAAAACAAGCCCACAGGGGTTTTCGCAAATATATATTTCTTGCCACCGCAACTTTATTTATTTCACAAATCTGTATTTTTGAATGAAACGCGCCGTTCGAGCTCCGCCAGCGAGATCCGCCAGTTCTCTCTCTCTCTCTCTCTCTCTCTTTCTCGTGATAACGTCGTTTGTCTCACGATGCGGTTCGTTACAAGCGTCTACTCGATCGCGTCCGCCACATTTCGAAAGCTTTCCCCGGCGCGCGTGACTCGACGACCGGCATCGCTCTACGCCATCCTTCCCTCTTGGTGTATCTCGCCGAATCCGGTGGCGAGGTAACCCTATCGGAAATTCAACGCGACTCTGTGTGATCGAGCGCCTCCTTTCTCGCGGGTCAGATAAAAGATAGGAAATGGAGGTCAGAACGAGTCGCGAGCGAGCGAGCGAGCGAGCGAGGACGAAAAGTCGCTGGAAGGGAAACCGGCGAGCTGCGGATATACATAGAAATCTTCGACTCGATAATATCGCGGTTAGTGGGACGATCAACGGAGAAAGTTTGTCCCGCTCTCCCCTGTACCCTCTTTTCTCTCACGTCGTCGTTCCCCGCGGAGGAGACTTCCTCTCGAGCCGTTCTCGCTTCGCAACACTTCGCTACTCGCGTTCTTCTTTTCTCTCGTAGCCTAGCGATTCCCGCGACGAGATCCGCGCGCTTCGAACTTGGACGAATTTTCGGGGCTGCCCATATCGAGCTACTTTTGTCCTCTCTGGCTGAATCGACACGACGGCGAAATAATCGGCATTTCTAACGATAGCGGTGGCTCTGCGGTGACGACAGTTCAGTATTTACATTGCGCCGTTACCAAAGCAATATGGAATTCATTCCGTTGCGCGCAATTAGACCGCGCGCTCTCTCTCTCTCTCTCTCTCTCTCTCTCTCTCTCTCTCTCTCCTCTCTCTCTCTCTCTCTCTCTCTCTCTCTCTCTCTCTCTCTCTCTCTCTCTCTCTCTCTCTCTCTCTCTCTCTCTCTCTCTCTCTCTCTGTATTTCCTGACGTTATTTATATTTGCTCGGAGCGTTCGAGCGGATTGATTGAAATTCATTGCGAGCTCCAGCGTACGCACGGCGCAGGGGGAAGGAGAATCGAGTGGCTGAGCGGCGGAATTGCGACAAGTAACTCGCGGCCACTACACGGCCCTCTGTGTCATTAGTTAGCGCGAAAACGTTGTTCGTCCTAACAACGGCGCGGCTGAATTCAAAGCGACCACTGTGTAACGGGATTATCTTTCGGGGCAGAAACAGAGACTGTCCTCCGAGACAGAGAGAAGGAGAGAAGAGAGCGTAGCGAGCGGAAAAAGCGCAGTGATAAAGAGAAGGAAACGAAGCAACGAGCAGGCGAGCTACAATTATCGAGCGAAACAAACGATCGCGTACTCGCCGAGCGATGGGCAATTATTACACGGCGGTTGCATTTAGCCGCCGTTGCGCAATTAGCCGTTGCAGCAAAAACCGATTGCACATTCGTCCGCCGTTTGGCCCGCCGCCGCTTTGGGCGCCGCTCGCGAGTGCTCCGTTTGTTCGTCGAGCATTATCGATTCCGACAGCGCTCGAGGGGTGCAGCGCGGCCAGAACGTGAGTCGGACGCGAGGTTTCTCGCCGCGATAAGTCGGAATTAACGACACAAGTGAAAGTAAGCGCCGAGAAAGAGAGAGAGAGAGAGGGGGGTGGGAGGGAGAGAGGGAGAAAGAGAGAACGAGCGAGGCAGCGAGTGAGATGCAGACACGTCGCGCGTCTAACGGGTTCGGCGCGCTGCGCGATCCTCCCGGAGCCTCCGCGACGAAAGCGGCGCACGGAGGGGGCGCGGGGGTAAGGCAATTAATTATTCAGCAGATTAGGTTGCGCGACGGTCGCGAGACGAGGAACGCACGGCGCACCGACGCTCGCGGCAACGCGCGCGCGGCTGATAAAAATAAACCGCGGCGGACGGATATTAATGCGGTGCGCGCGTTCAAAGGGGTCGACCGTTAGAACGCGCGCGGGCGGGAACAATGCGTGTGCCTATCGGATGGATTATTTTCGGTTTGGTCGTAACGCACGAAAGGAACCGCGCGCGGAGAAACGCGCGCGACCGGCCAGTCAGCCCTCAATACCTACACACACCTTCCTGCCTTCTTCTTTCCTCCCTTCCTCCTAGCCGCCGTCCCGGTTGTCGTCGTACGTCGCGACCCCCGCGGTCGCGCTATTCCGTGAGAGCGGCGTGTTTCAGGGCTTAATTGCGCGGCCGTCGTGTCCCCCTTTCGAACTTCGTGCCGATCGTATCTAAATTGAACAAGGTCGCCGGGAGAATGAATAAGGCACTGTTTCCTGCCGAAACACCTTCCGCGATTCATCTTCGTTACAGCGGGATAATAAGGGAATAGGGGCTTGGCGGGAGGGGGAGGGGGCAAGAATAGAGAGAAGCTCGACGCTTCCACGTTTTCACGACTGGCTCGGTGAATTCGCCGAGCCGAGGAGAGCAACACGCGCACCTCGAGCAATATTTCTTATCTGGCGTAGATAGGGCGCTCTTGGCTCCCTTCCTCCTACCCCTCATCCCTCTTGCCCGAGAGCTTTTCGACTCTTCACTTAATTATACTCGAGCTACTGTTACTTGAGCTATCATCATGCCGCGCACCGACGTGTTCGGCAAATCGTAGGAGAAACAGCGGCAGCGAGGAAGGCGGAGGGCGGCGCAGTTTCCCTTTGATAAATGTGTCGGGTCACTTTGAAGGAACCCCCGCGATTTGTTACGTCCGTTCCCCGCGAGGGCCTCGTGTATGTGCTTGAGAGCTTACGGAAATTAGAAATTATAGAGACCGTCGCGTCTCTCTCGTCGCACTAATCGTGTGTCTCGGCTTGTTGGTTATCAGCGGACCAATCTATCGTGATCTATCGTGATCCAATAGTTGGCGATAGCACGCGATAAGATGCGAGATATCGCGAAAGAATCTGTTCGAGCGGACGACAGACCCTGGCGATTGGAATTACGAGCTTGCTCCGATTACACGATCCGCGCGTGTCTATCGCGCTGATTATTTTCGGACGATCCCAGGATTGCGGAAATCCGACCGACCGACGTAGAGATCCCGGGAGGACGATATATTTGCGGACTTAATTGAGTGCACGTCGCGTTTCCTTCGCTCGTTTAGAGGCCCCCCAATGTTATCTAAGCGGAACAAGGCGGTCGATCGATAAGACATCGCTCTCGGATTAAGCCCTTCCGGTTGCGCGATATCCACGCGCGCATCCACACGCGGAGGAAGAGAGAAAGAGAGAGAGCAAGAGAGAAAGAGAGCTCACGGTCGGCTCGAGAAGAAATTCGAAGCTCGCCGGTAATTGACAACGCGCATTTCATCGCGCTGATTAATTTCGCGAATATTTCTCGTTATCGCAGCGGGATCCATCACGGCGCGATGCTCGCGCGCATTCCGCGCGCTGAACTTGGGGCTTTATATTTATCAAATAGCATCGTAAGGTTTTTCATCTGGCGATAATTATACAAGCGCGCGCGTAGATTCCATTTGCGATTCGCAAGTGCTGCCCGCTGTCGCGACTTGGTAATCTCCCATTAAATTTTAGCTTCGAGAAGCGTTCGAAGATTTAATTTGCCGACCACGTCAAAAGTGACAAATCGCGCGAGCTGGAGCCCGACCGAATGTCACGATGTGTAATTTCACGGATGAATTATTTCCGGAACTATCGCAAAAACAAAACTCACGCGCGGCTGGGTCTCTCAGAGACGCCTCTGTTCTAGTTACGAATTCAGCTGGATTCTCCGGACTTGACCTTCTTTTTCTTTCTGTGTGTGTGCTTTTTTTTTATCAATCGAATGAAACGCGAGGAAAAGGATGATGAAACTTTCCAACCGAGATTAAAACTCCGAGAACCGCGCGCGCGCACGCGTCGCGAATCAAACGCTAAAACGATCGATTTAAAGGTTAATGTAGCGCCGAGTATCGCCGCGAGTATCGGAAAGGAATTTGCACAGCGGTTTTACCCGGGTCTCCTCCGTCTCCTCGTCCTGTCTCTAACTTGCAAATGCGAGGGAAAACATATATCACGGACTTAATCGCATCCACGCCCCCTTCACAAAGCGCACGGTCACCGATAAAACTACGTTCTTGTCGACTAAGTAAGCACGTATCTACCTAGCGAGCTACCCCCGACTTTTCCGGGCCAACCGGTCGGCCGCCGCCGCCGCCGCCGCCGCCGCCGCCGCCGCCGCCGCCGCCGCTGCTGAGTAGGAAGCGAGAGGCGGGATAAGATTACAGGAGGTAAACTTCGCGCGGCGACGAAAAAAGGAGAGAGTCGGAAAGAGAGAGAGGGGGGAGGGAGAGGGGGGAGGAAGAATGAGAGGAGTGGGAGAGGGAGAAAGAGAATGAGGAAAAAGGGAAAAAAGCTCTCAGAGCGATTTAACGTCCGGGCGAGTAATCCATAAGCTTTAGTTTCGATTCCCGCGGGATCCGCCCCGTTGCCTGTTAATTATTTTCCCGGACACCGCTCGTTCGCTGCACTCACTTTGATTACCGCTAACCGCCCACATTGCATCCAATCTCGCTCTTTTATCTACGGGCTACTCCACGAAGCACCGAGACTCTCTTTCTCTCTCTCTCTCTCTCTCTCTCTCTCTCTCTCTCTCTCTCGCTCTCTCTCTCACTCTTGCTCTATCTCCGCCTCTCTTCCCACCTGAAGCTAATTTCGATATTTTTGAGAACCGCTCCCTTCTCGAGTCCGCCAAGTATCGAACTCGATCTCTCCGTCTCGACCATGACTGCGAAGCCACCCCCCGCCGCGAGATTCGACCTTCGCCGTTTGACGTCAGTCCTAACACGTTTGGCGGACTCTCGCTATCGCCAAGGCGTTCGGCCGTCATGAATCTCCGTCCGGCCTAATTGGAAAAGTCCACCCCCGTATACGTACGCCGCCGAAGCGAACGGCCGATTGAAATTTCCAAGCACGTAGCGCGTTTGTTTCCACCGGGAAAAATATCCTGCGCGCCCACTGCACCTCTTTCCTCTTCTGTCTGTCTCTCTCTCTCTCTCTCTCTCTCTCTCTCTCTCTCTCTCTCTCTCTCTCTCTCTCTGCCCATTTCCCTCCATCTCTCCCTTTCCCCTTTCGCTCCTTGTTTCTTCAGCGCGCGCCGTTGCGCATCCGCGACGCATCTCGATGATTCTGCGCCACGTGCCGCGATTCGTATTCAGCATCGCGAGAGTAGGATCGGCGGCGCCGATCCTTCCGGCCTTCTCGTCCTCGGAGTGCTTGTCAATCCCTCGAGGTTTTTTTTTTTCTTCTCTCCCCTCGTCTTCCTTTCTTTCGTTCGCCCTGGTTTCCGCTGCTTTCCGACAGCTCGCGCGGCTCCGGAAAACTAGCGGAATCCAATTTCACGTAGGTAAGCTTTCCCGCGGAACCGAGATAGGTGGTCGCGACATTAAGCAAACACTCGCGGGTAACTACATCTTTGATATCTTCCTCCGTGTCGATTTTCTCGTTCTTGGATATCGCTCCCGGCAGGATTCGAAAGTCAAGCGCCGCACGTGTACCCTCAGAGGGCAATGGCCCGCGCGCGCGGAGGGAGGAGGATGTTTCTCAAGCCCGACCCGGGCAGCAGCGCGAGTTCTCGCGCGCGCGCGTTTTGCGTTCCGTTCTGAAAGTTTAAACGAAGGTTAATCTCCGGGATGAATTATCGCGCAGCTTCGTGGGGAACGTAAGAAATATTCGCGCACGTTTAATATTCCTCGGAGAGAAAATAACGCGCTCGAGTTCGGCAAGTAGGTCGCGCGCAGTGTAGGGGCGGGTGAATTTTCCGCGGTCTTGAAGATGCTCGATCGCGGACGGAATTATCCGCTCGCGCGCTTCGGCTCCGAGTGCGCGGTCGAAGTGATCTGCGCCGGTGTGAAAAATTCCTTCCAGACAAGTGATCGTCTTGCCGATTGCTTTACTTTCGTGAAAACGAGATAAGCGCATATGCGGGCGTACAGAAGAACGATCGCCTTCCTGATTTTCCGCGCCAGTCGAGCAAGTCCGTCGTTGCAGGCGTTGCAGGTGTTGCGGTGCGGATCGAACGTCTCACGCGAAATCCGTGAAAGATGTTAAATGTTTCTTTCTCGCGATCACGAATTTCGGATTCGTGTTTGCCTCTCCGCGTTAACAGGAGTCGCGCGTTGAAGACTTGCTAATAATTCACAGGCTAACCGAAAGCGGACCAACCTGGCGGCGCGAACGCGCGAATGGCGATACATTGGGAAAGTTTACCGCGCGGAATAAAATTTCCTGCCCCTTTATCTTCTTATTTTCTTTAAATGGAAACGCTTTGTCCCCGGAGCTCACCAAAGAAAATTAAACTTCAGAACTATCGTAGTTTAGAGGGATTATTGGGAAATTGCAAAAGTTCGCCATTCCTCAAAGTTTACGACTTCACCACCTTAGCGCGATTCAACCGGGCAATTTAAAAGTGTAATAGTCTGCTGGCGAATGAAAGCCCGATAAGTGAGGAATGCACGGAGGGGAAGAAGCATCGACGGTTCGCGTGGCAGGCTAATAATAACATCGCGTCGCGACGCGACGCGACGCCATTTTCGACGCGATCCTTCAGCGGTCTTGATCGCGCGCTTCGCCGCTTCATCGAGAATTGTTATCGCAGCGAGCGACTCGTCTAATTATAGCTGGTATTTGCGCGATTCTTTTTGTTTTATTCGTGTACAGGCAGAGAGTATAGTCGCGGAGCTGTCGCGAACTCTCCAAAATATTATAAATTCATTACTTCAACTTAAAGCGGAAAAGTCAGGGAAGGCAGTCTTTGCGACTCTCTGCGACTTTTTGTCCTATATTCTTGATAGGCGAAAACGGAAATAGACGTAGATTAAATTTAAGAGTCGAATAAAAGTATACTCGCGAGATTCAGCGCAGATATCTCTGCTTTTACATTTGCACCTCTCTGAATTTTCCGCTGAAAAGTACCTCATCTTTGGTCGTTCAGGTATTACCTCGGTCCCGATGTCGTTTTATAAGAACTCCGCCGCGTGTCTGATGTACGGAAAGCAATATAAATAACCTTAATGTACAAGGTTACCAATATTTCCCGATCGTACGAATTCTTTTCCAGTCATTGACGCAAGTCCACCACCGTTGCGAATGTGCCGCCTTGACAGTATCGTTCCCTCTACTTTGAATAATCGATAGATAACAAGTCGGTACGATTGAACAATCTCAGTAACCTAGTTGCACAAAATGTTAAGCGCCATTATGTCGCTTGTCACTGAACGATTAAGAAACGAAGAACGAGGTAGCGAGTTGCGCTATCGCGATAACGATCGCACTTGTTACATCGAGCATGTGCGCTATCCTTTCTTCTGTCACGTTGCATTTTTCAAGGCGCGTAACGCGATGCGCCGGCACGAAGACGTATCGCTACGAATTGTAGATTCCTCGGGGACACACGACGCCGGTGGTGATGGTGTGGCCGTGACGTATCGGGTATCGATCGTAGCCATCGCATCGGTCGTACGTATCGTCACGTTCGACAAACAATCTCCCCTTCCCGTCGCCGTCGCCCCTTCCCGCGCTCGAATTGGTGATCCGCGACTGCTGCTCATAGAAATTCAAACGAGTATTGTCTGGCGGACACCGGGCTTCGGTTCGCAGACCCTCTTCCCTCCCCCCCCCTCACCCACCTTTTCTTCCGGCTTCCCGGACGTAATTACTGCGTCCTGCCGATAGAACGCCAACCGAAGCGTCCGGGCTCGTGGCAAGGGAAGGGACGAAACTGCGACAGGTAGTTTGCATGCTTTGCATTCGCTCGAAAGCGCGCAGCAACGATAATCCGCGTGTCATTTCACAGCGTTACTCGAGTGCGCAAACAATCCAAGTCCGAGATCTTCCTCTCGTGGAAGGTCCAGCGCTATTTGGAGGAATCAGCAAATAGCTAGCGAGACGTCTGTCAGATATTTGCTAATTGAACCGTATTTGAATCGCGCACACGCGCCTCTGCGTAACGCAAAGACGCGTTGTTCCCTCAAAATATAATAGGCAATGGTGTCGCCACGAACGCATTTTGTTCTCCGTGCCCGAAATATTCATATTTACGTATCAGTCGCATTTCCTCGGGACATATCCTGTTTGTTAACACCGAAGCGTTGCTATCGAAATACAATCGCCCTCTGAGAGGAAAGACCATCTCCCTGCACGTCGTTTTAATTTTTTTTCCCCTCGTCCCAACGTGCCATACACCTAAACGCAAGTTCGCTCGCCCGTGTTGCTACGTCCACTCGAAGCGACAAGCGAGCCGTGAGAACTCATCGCGAAGCAACGCGCCCGCTTGATCATGCCGATACGCAGGGAGTGGAGAGGCACGGGGATGGTCGTGCGAGAATAGCACAGCTTTTTTGCTCAAAGCTTTCTCTCTCTGTCTCTCTCTCGCTCGCTCGCCTCCCCGACATTAGCCTAAATGTACGAGCAAGGTGGGACGGTCCGGAGAAGCGTTTTTGCCGAAACTTCCTCTTAACTGTCTCGGACCGTGTAGAAGCAGCGCCGGCTCTTTTTACCCTAATAGAGGCCCGCCCACTCCCCGTGCCGCGCCGCCCTTTGTGCCGGCGAGGAATTACCCGCGCGGAAATTGCTCGATAGGGATCGCGTTTATCGCCGCGTTCAGGATAACGGGCGGCAGTCGCAGCGTCGCGAAAGCGGAGAGTATTGCTGCGTTGTTCAGTAGTTGCGCGTCGCGCGTTGTTTGTCGCGAGGCGGATGCGTTTCCTCAGGAACGCGACAGGCCCCGGCGAGAAGCGCGAAGCTAAGGCGCATAAATCCGCCCGTCGATTTACACAGTCCGTTTGCAAGCGTCGCGCCGCTCGCCGGCTCGCTTCGCTCCTTACGCGCGCTCGCGCGGCTCCTTTGTTAGCGCGCAGGACGAGCGGCTCGCTGTGTGTGTGTGTGTGAGCCGGGTCTCTCCGTGGGAATTGATTTGGGCAACGCGAGAGAAAACCGAGTCCCGTACGCTACACTAGGAGTCGAAGCGTCGCGCTTGAAAAGGCGAGTCCGAGATCGTTGTCGATCCGTCGAGATATACGCTCGCCTGCGACGGAGTCACGATAGTTTCGCCGATCGCGGATTATCGATTCGCGTCACGTAATAGTCCCTCCTGAAGGAAAGAGCCGGCGGGCGAGGGGGGAACTAGGAGCGATATCGACGGAGCGATTGTCGTCGTGACGAGAAGGAAGGAGGAGGAGGAGAAAGTAGGCGAGCGATGAAAAACGCGTTATCTGAAACGTGACGTGCAATATTAGCGCGCGGTACTTTCAAGATTGATCGGTCAGAAAATTTACCATGATTGATAAAGCCTCGCATGCGCCAGATCGCGATCTCGCGCGATGGCGAGGTGGAAAAAGGCGTAGGAGCGTAGGCGGGCGTGTCGTCGCGCCTCTTAGCCCTCGCTGCTCCTCGCCCCCCTCCCTCCTCCCCCGCTCCTCATCCGCTCTCCTCGTATCATCGCGCTGTTCTTCGTGTTTCCATCCGAGCTTCCGGGGAGGGCTTAGCTGTTTCATCGAATATTACATTTTATATCCTGTATCTCACATGAAAGCAGGGCCTAATACGCGTTATCGGCTAATTGCGCGCGATGACTCGCTCGTGGCCGCTAAAATAGCGCGCGATCCGCTCGGCGCCGAACACGCGACGAAAACGCGAGTTGAAAGTCCAACGTGTTTCCCTCCCGAGCATCGGCCGGGTGACTCGCAAACTTTCGCATCGTTCTCGCGACGCAACGCGTTTCGCAGATGCGCTCGCGCGATCAACAGCCGCCGACGAGTCGAAGAATAAATACGAGCTGACTCGGGGCGACGGAAGGAACAGCCACCGCAATGAGAACGCGAAATGTCGAATCGTCGCGCGAGCCACGTCCACCTTTGTCCCGTCGTCGCAATGCTTCGACGCATTGCGGCGCGACGCGGCGCGGCGCGGCGCGGCGCCTCGGGTTTCCGAAAGGACCGGTATTCACAGGATGTGACTCCGAGACACGTGCCGGACCGCGCGACTACGCGCGGTCTCACCGCCGGCGCCGGTGCCGGCGACGGCGGTCATCGATAAGGCCGGATCGCCGTCGGATGCATTTTCCACGGGACAGTTATTCGCCCAAGTATGCCGACCGCGGGACCGCCGGGGCACAGGATGCCGAGAGAGTCCTCGTTCTCGCATACTCCAGCGCCAGCTGTCCCTCCGCTCGTTTCAACCGCCCCCTCGGTCTCCGGCTCCTCGCCGTCTTTCGATCTCCCTTAGATGCGACGAACGATCGGTCGATCGTTCCAACAGCACCGACAGATCCGTGTTCCGCCGTCGTCGTTGTCGTCGTCGTCGTCGTCGTCGTCGTCGTCGTCTCCCCCACAGTAATTTCGACCGCACTTTAGCGGACTTCGGCGAGGTGACCTCAGCGGGTCAAGCGCGCGAATGACAAGTCGCGAAGCGCCGACCGGCCAAGGCGATGCGGAGATCCGCAACCGGGACTGCTGGATTAGGCGTCGACGTGACTCGATCGATGTTGGAACGTAATGTCTCTCGTTACGAGGATGCACTCGTGTATGTGTGTGTGTGTGTGTGTGTGTGTGTGTGTGTGTGTGTGTGTGTACGGTAGGGGATTTTCCTCTCTCTCTCTCTCTCACCCTCTCTTTTTGTCATATGATAAATTCAAAGTCGATTTCTTTTTCCCGCGAATTCAAGGTAACGGCTGTTCGCGCGGCTCGATTGCCTCCGCGACCTCTATTTGTCATAATGGCGAGAGGTAGTCGTAACGGTAAGGGGTCGTCGGCCGTGTATTAATGGCCATTGTAATCGGCATTAGAACTCTCTCGTGATGGTCCGTGAGAATTTACAGGAGCGCCACGCTCGAGCGCCGCTGCCGTTTAAAGCACGAGCGCGCGCGCGTTGCCGGGAAACTAATATGATGCGAAACAAGGCTGCCAGACCGCGCTGTTACAGTCGCACAAACGCATTTGATGCGCCATTGTCGCCGGCCGATCATCGTAGTCGCTCATCGAGCGCTGCGAAAAACCAGCGAAACGCGCACCGCGCGGGGCGGGGGCGGCGGCGGCGGCGGCGGCGGCGGCAACGCGGATATTTATCGCGTTTGAATGGACGATTCGGGGCTGCGATCCGAATAAAATCCCGCGAAATAGCTTTAAAAGCGGCAATCCGAAACGCATTAACTTCATTTATTCACTCGCGCCGAGACGTAAATCATCCTCAGCCTCGAAATATCCGCGAAAAAAAAGGCGAAATAACGCCGGCAAACGCCAAGTAGGATTTATCCCATCCCTCGATACCGGCAGTGCGAGATTAACCGTCCGATTCGCCGCCGTTATTATTACAGCTATTTATGTATTTATTTCTTCTCCGGCACGCGCACCGACCGACCCATCATCGATCGCGCGTCCGCGCGATTTGTCAGCCCCGCGCCGCGTGTGCGCGGCGGCGGCGGTGGCGGCGGCTGGAGAGGAAACGCCACTCCGTGATTTCGCGAGAACGCGCGATCGACTTTATCGCGCGCGCCTTAATGCGCGTATTTGTTACGGCGCTACGGTGGCTGTCGCTGGGGTGCACTCGCTACATGCATATTCCGCCAAATGGCTCGATTCCATCGAATAGGACACGTAACGCGACGTTGTTCGCGCGCGACGTCAACGCACTCAATTCAGATTACAAAAGCATTTCGCCTCGCGCGGCAGCGAGCCGACGCGAGCTGACGTCTACATAACGACGCGGGCGCGAGTGGTAGTCAACGAGTGAGGAGCGGACAAAAGTATAAAACGCGCGAGTAAAATGGGTTTAGGAAAGAGGAAGAGGAGAGAGAGAGAGAGAGAGAGAGAGAGAGAGAGAGAGAGGGCGAAGGGGGAGAAAAGGGAGAAAAGGAGAGACACGTCGGGGCGGCGGTGTTGGTGGTAGTGGTGGAGCATCAGAAACGCGCATAAAGAACGCGAAATCCCGTCCCGACAAAAACGGCGCGGAGCGCTCGCGGAAGCTTCTCCCCGGGGAGATGTGTCTTCTCGAATCAGCCCGCGGAAAGAGAATCGCGACGGAGAATGGTGCTCGTAATAATCCGCGACGCAATAATGCCACTAGACAAATTGTCTCGGCCGAGATTTCCACTCCGATGTATGCCCCGTTAAAAATCCGACGGTTATGCCGAGAATATTTCGGAGACGCCGGAGACTCCTTCGAGCGAGGTCGTGAATTAATTTCTCGAAAACATCGCGCTGATCATCAAGACGTGCGTCACGGAATGCAGACGACGCTCGAGTATAAATCCGTTCGTGACTTGTTGAATAATGATCGATGAATAAAATTAAACCCGAAAACATCTTAATTGAGAAGGAGGCTCTCCTCCTCCTTCTCTCGCTCGGAGAAGAACGTATTTTTTTAACGACCACTCGAATGAGAAACTAGGATTCCTCGCGAAGGGGAAGAAGCGTTGGCTCTCCGGATTGATCGGAGCTGCAGCCCGAAACGAGACTCCTACGCGGCCTACCGCGGCGCAGCCGCGTAATTAATACAGCCCGTGTATCAATTAAAATCGCGCGGTATGGAAATAAGCGCGCGGAGTCACGCGTGCGCGCGAGATCGCATCTCTCGAGACGGCCGTAGGAGAAGCCGGCGGCGGATGAATCGACAAGGTCTGCATTGTGCAACGACGACGACGATAACGACAACGGCGAACGGAAGCGCGTATGCACATCACAAAGGCGGAAGTTCCCGCGGAAGTGGGGCTGAGAGAGCAGCTCACACGGAAAATCGCGAAGTCGGCGGACGACGGCGGCGGCGGCAACGACAACCTCGTCGTCGTCGTCGAGCCTTACGTTCGCAGATCGCGACCGCACGATACGGGCTATTAAGCGTATGCAAAGCGGAGTTAATTTCATTGAACTTTCCTGCAGCGAAGTTTCGCGCGCCGCGCCGCCATGAAATGTGGTGGTTTAAACGGGCCGTCGGCAGGAATACGTAATGAGACCGCGGGCGAAAACTAGAGATATCCTCCCCTTCGCACTCGGCTCTCTCTCTCTCTCTCTCTCTCTCTCTCTCTCTCTCTCTCTCTCTCTCTCTCTCTCTCTCTCTCTCTCTCTCTCTCGTCGGGCAACGCGTCCGCACTTGAACGCTGATTTGCATCGTGCGTTTCGTCGAGATTCCGCCACCGCCACATAATCTCTTTGTTCGCGATCGCGCGGAGTTAATGTAGCTCTGATGCAAATCAAATTCATGCTCGAATATAGAATAAGCGGCAACGCGCTGCGCGGCGAGAAACGTGTCGGGAAGTGCGTCGCGGTGATGCGTTTCTTAGCGTCGTACTTGAATAATTGAATAATTACACGTTGCACCGTTAATAGCGCTTTTTATTAACACGCGAAACGCGCGATGTGCGCGTACGCTATTCCGCGTAGGGGATCGACTCGACCTCGTTAAGACGATCACTCGACTCGCGGTGGCTTCGCGGAACGTGTCCTTGTCCGCCAATCTGACAATGGGCAACGCGCGACGTCCCGAACGGAGCATCGACGCGCGTGTCGCGACGGGAAAAAAGGAAATTCAATAAAGTGGACGAGAGAGAGAGAGAGAGAGAGAGAGAGAGAGAGAGAGAGAGAGAGAGAGAGAGAGAGAGATGAGAGCGCGTACCAGGAAGCGCGCCCGCGTCCTCCGCGCCGAGGATTGTTTCGTGCCGGAAAACAACGTCGCGCTGGAGCGCGCGCTGCGTTTTTGCAGCGCGACGTGCACCACGCGCGCGCGCACACATACACACACACACACAGAGTCGCGACTTATTTCCCCGCAGTCTGAACGACTTACGGCACTCCGGCCACTTCCAACGGTTCGCGTAATACATCGACCGCTTACCGGTATTATTCTATCCACTTATGCAAATGGGATGCGCGACTCGCGCTCGCTCTCGCGCCTTCGCGGCGGCGGCGGCGGCGGCGGGGGGCAGGGGGAAAAAGGAGGCGACCGCGGAAAAGCGATGGTCTCTTAACGCGAGTACTTGTATAAACTTCGATCCCCGTCACGTCGTAAATCGAGGGACTCGCGGACAGTTTAACGCATCGCGCGCGCGCGCGCCTCTCCATATCGGGTTCGCGCTTTATGGACTGCGGAGTTCTGCCCTTCGTGTGCTTAGCGCGCTCGCGCGCGCTGCGTGTGCTTTATCGTCACTTAACATTTATTTAATGTTATGGCCGAGACACACCGGAAAAATTCCCCCCTCCGCCCTTTCTCTCTTTCTTTCTCCGGCTCTCCCTCTCGCTCTGTCCTTCTCGCCGAACTCGCCTTGAATAATCGGAACGCCCGACTCGTCGGTCTCGCCGGCCGGCGAATTTTCAGCGGCGGACTTTGCTCGACATCGAGTGAACGAGGCGCGCAATGATGCTTCTCTTTTCTGTTTCTCCCCGCGATGGACGGTAATTATTATTGTCGCGATATTTCCCACGACAGCAGCGCTCCAGCGACGACTTCACACACGAAGCTATTGTATTTTGTGGAGTTCGTTCCGTAGGACTTGTTTCACCGTATAGTGAAATTTTTTTCTCCCTTTCGCTCTCGCTCACGCTCTCCCCGTCCTCGGTCTGGCGTAATAAATACTTCCGCCCTCCGCCTCTCTTCCGCTTTCGCCCTAGCAATTTCCATAAAATACTCGCGCGGGGTAGTGCTATGCAAATGGCGATCAATGCGTTTCGATTATACATACCCTTTGTATGTTGTGTGTCCGCGGGAGGAGAAAACGAGGGAAAGAGGGAGAGAGAGGGGGGGGGGAAGAGCGGCAAAAAAAATAGGTTGAGTTTAGCTTGCGGTACGCGCAGCCAACAATACGCGACCGTTGTGTTTTATGACGGCCGTCCGGGGCCTGTAGCTTGGACGAGTGAAAGTTATGTTTTTGATTATCGCCGGAGAGGTTTACAACGTTGCTGGCTATTTTACGGCTTGATGAATTGCCGCGGACGATTGTTGGAAAATGTCGTTCGCTTCTGTGTTTTTTAACCGACTGCGTCACTTGGACCGTACGCGCGCGTGCTTTTCGGCGCGTCAGTTATTAATTTCCCGGTAGGTTATTAATTTTGCCATCGATGGGTTCCCTTTCGGCGTGTACGCGCGTGCACCTGTGCGCGCGTGCGTGTGTGTACGTGTGTGGGCGCGCGTGTATGTACGTGTGTGTGGGCGCACGTCAATCAAATATTATATTACATCGATTCGCTCGCCGTAAGTTCGCGCGTGGTTATATTCGTCGGGATCAATTTCCGATGCAGCGAGTAAATGCAAAAATTGCCGGTAAGCGCGGCGTGTAACCATTGCATTATTATTCATCGCTTCTGTTTTAAAAAATATACGCCACACGGCAAGAGTCATGTTTCACTGCTCGAGACTGTCGAGAAACGAACCGCCCTCCTCCGGAAATGAAGCTATTCCCTTTGTCTCAATGCGAGAGAACAACGTCGAATCTGTCGTTGGGCTTTAATCGAGCGGCGGACCTTCACGAAGCGTCGAATCAACGACGGAGATCGTTCGTTATCATTATTACAATTATTCATACGACTCATATTAATTCGTACAAACGGAAAGGGAAGATCCTCACGACGTCAAGCGGACAGCTTCTCGATCTCGTTGGCCGGCCGAGCGAAGGAGGAGCGGCGTGGAAACGCGTCGGGATACTTTCGCGCCCACCAAGTGGCTGGCCGAGCACGTCCTGATTTCGCAGAGGGCGTCGATCGCGAATATGACATGTAGCAAGAAGCAGACCCGCTTCTCAGGCCGGTGAACCTCGGCGAGCCGCGATTTTCCATCGGCCGCGTTATGCGGCAAAAATATCGGCGCGCTTCGATCGCTATCCGCCGTCTTCTACGCGCGCTCGGCCGCCGCGCGGTCACGCGGCACATATCGCGCCGGCATCGTGTCGAGGCGTGGCACGAGGCCACGACACGCCGCTGCCAGAAAACTCCACGAAAATTACCCGGCGTCGAGTAGCTTTAATAGCCCGTATCGCGCGGGCGCGGCAGCCTCACCTACCTACGGCACGGCCGCCGCGCCGCGCCGTGCCGTGCCGTTTCTCGCGGCCGGACCGGCAATTTTTCGCCGCGCGTGCGAACGCGCCGATCGCGGCTCGATCTGCGAGTCATGGCGCGAAGATGAGACGCCAGATATCCGCCGTTTGCGCGCCGCTGACGACTCTCAGATAAGGATCGCGGGCGCGTTAATGCCGCGGAGAGAGAGAGAAGGGGGGGAGGGGAGATACCGTCGCGATGCCATGCGCGTCACAGCGATTATTCCTTCGCACACGTGGTCGCCGGCGCCGGCGCCGCCGCCGCCGCCGCCGTCGTCGTCGTCGTGACGGAAAAATCCGTGGCTGTTGCTGCTGCAGCAACGTTACCCGGCTGGAGCGCGTGTTTGTTGATGAAAGCGATTAATTGGTAGCTTATCGGACAAGGCTCAGCGGCATGATTTCGCGAGCGCGCGGGGTTGCTAGATTGCCGGCAATGCGGCGCGCGCAGCGTCGAACGAGCTGCAACGAGCGAAGCCACACACAAGCGGCGAGGCGCGCGTATGCATTATCGATGACAGCCCTGAAACGTGTAATTGCATCCGCTGACAAAAATAAAGGAACGTTCCCGGCCAGTCACCGCGGCGCGGCGCGGCGCGGCGCGGCGCGCACTTCCGCGGTGCGCGCGTCCGTTGCGTCTCCGCGCGCACTCACTCGGCTCCCTCCGCGGCGGGCGTTCGGGGCCGATATCGAATCCGCCGATGTATCGACGTCCGTAGCAATAAAATATTGCTCGTTTATGCCCGCGCGTTGCATCACGGGCGTATCTGCCGACCTTTTGCAGGCGCTCGCCACGGCGGCGGCCGCGCAAAAGCGATGCATCGGCCCCGAGGTCGATAACTTTCTCCTTTAATGCACCTTTACGTGCTCGCCCCGCGTCGTAAAAGTGCGAGAACATCGCGTAGAGGAGGAGGAGGAGGAGGAGGGGGAGGGGGAGGGAGAGGAGGAAAAAAGAAACAGCGCGACAACCGCGACGATAGATAGCCGGAAGTTACGATTCCCCGCGCGCACGCGCGCTAAAGTTGCAGCGCACGCGACGCGACCGATTCGCGACTCGGCTCGCGAATCGTCGTTCCGTCGAAATATCCGAGGGGAAAGTCCTCTCGCTGCGGTAAACACGCGTACGCGCGCGCGAGAGTACCGCTGTAATTATCGCTTGCGTAAGCTTGGATCGTAACGACGCGACGCGCGCCTATTAGACGCGCCGCAGACTCATTTTCCGCGCGCGACGATTCGTCCGCGGGATAACCGCCGCGGTTAATCTCGCGGGAATGGAAATGTGACGACGAAATTGCGGGGTAAATTTATCGTTCCAGCAGTGTGGGGAAGCCTCGAAGAAATCCGACGAAACTGCATCGAGACTCTCGTGATGTTCAATCAACCACAAATTAATTATAAAGCCATTTTCTCAATTTTGACGTGTTCGCGAGGCGTTAGTAGCCGCCTTTTCATCGTCGAACCCACCTCGTTTGCGTTTTATTTCAAGTCTCATCCCTTCCCCCGCTCTCTCCCTTCCTCTCTCTCTCTCTCTCTCTCTCTCTCTCTCTCTCTCTTCCTTGCGGTTTAATGTGGTGTTAAAAATCACAATGCAAAATATCAGCTGATAATATAATTCAGTGCAATCCCGAAGGGGTTTGACATTTATCGCGGCGAAAGCTCGCGGACGAGAGCTGCGGATAGGGAGATTGCCGCGGCGCGCGATTTAATTGTGCGCGTGTACAAACGTGGGTGAGCGTTAGCGTCTAATACTCTGTTACTCAATCGCACGATATCGCCATTAATCCCATCCGATAATTTGTGTTTCAGGTAAGTTACGAGCCGTACCCTAATCGCGGTTGGTGGCGTATGATTGACTCCTCCTCGTATCGAGTAAGTATGCGGCATGTATACGCGCGGCGCGTCGATATTTAATAACCGCGAGTTATGCCTCGGGGCTATTAATCGCGGCTCCGGCGCGTCGAAAACGGATCGTTTCCCGCAAGTAGCGTGGATAAATGGAGGTAATACCGCTAATTGCGCGTATGAATCTTTCTAGCGTGCGTACGGATTGAAACGCGATTCTCGCAGGCGTTCGCCGAGTGAGTCTGCAAATTCTCCGTATGTGTGCGCGCTTTTGCCGTGCGTGTGCACATACACACATAGTGTGTGTGTGTGTGTATGTCTGTATAAAGCTTATGTACAAGCTTCTGCCGATACCGTTAGTCTACGATGTGCAGTGACGCGGATTTGCATATGCCGCGAGATTACGTACGCTTCCCTCCCAATTAGCGTCGACGTTAAATTCAGCGACGGCACGTAACCGAATCAATAATACGTAAACATCGCCCTATTATCGCGAGGAAGAGAAAGGGAAAGGTAAAGAGAGTGAGGGGCAGAGAGAGAGAGAGAGAGGGAGAGAGAATCCCTGAGGGCTCGCAACGTAGAAATAAACAGCGCTTTAATTCCAACAGTAGAAGCTCGCTCGCTCGTTCGTTCGTTCGTTCGTTCGTTCTCTCGCTCGAATCGGTTAAAATATAATTCAGACGAATATCCAAACGCACGGATGGTTAACGGTGTATTTTAACGAGGACCCAGTCAATATTCCCGTTGAATTACGCCGCGTTATATTTATCAGAGTTTTGTTATTCCCCGGGCCTGATTTCGGTTTATTGTTTATCGAGAAGAGGAATGGGGGGCGAGGGGGAGGGAGAAGCGCCCATTGGAAAAATAGCCGCGCGGTGCGCGCGAATGGGGAACATTTATTTCGTATCGCACTCGAGAGCGCGCTTCTCGGCGGTGATATTTATTTTTCACGTAACCGATGGTTGCGCGTGCGACGCCGAACGGTTCGCGAATCATTAATAAATTTGCCTTGCTAAGTCATCTCTCTCCCCCTGGCCTTCCCTCCCTGCCTTCGATCGTAGCATCCTCCCCTCAAGGCGATATTAAAATTTATTTGCGAAAAAATACCGGCTGTTCCGCGCGCGCTCACCGAGGGGAGATGTACGGGAAAGCGGTATAAAAGCGAGTTTAATTCCATACGAGCGCCGAGCTCTTGGCGGCCACTCTCTCCTCTCCACGCGGCGCGTCAACCGAGTCATCGTGCACCTGCGTGAAACATGCGCGAACCGATCGATGAACGCACAATGATCCTTTGCGACCTACCTCCACCCATCGCCGGCGTGCCAAAGTTTGATTAATTGATTCTGGATCTGTACGTAGCGCCGTTCGGCGAATCGTCGTATTTGGATAAATCAGCGTTGATTGCCGCGCGCGCGCGCGCGCGCACGCATACAGCGCAGGCAAGTGTGCAAATGAAACGATTCTTTGCGAGTTCTTCGCGCGGGGCGAAAGGGCAAAGGGCTGTACAATACACTCGGGGAGGACCTATATAAAAAGTTTACAGCGGAGGAAACGGCCGTGAGGAAACGGCACCTGAATAAAAATTCTGAATACTTTTACTGTGTCAACTCGAGTGCAATTTATTAGTTTCGAGTAACGGGGCCGAATGTGCGAGACGCAGTCGTTCTCCGCATTGAATTATGAGGGAAATTTAGGCGAGAATAACCGGGTCGAATCCCAGCCGCCAAACGGAGAACGAACGATTATATTATAGATCGATTGTGCGCAGAATTGATCTTCGACGGGGACGGAGCAAAATTCCCGAGAGAAGAAGAGATCTCTGAAAGATTCAGCAGAACGTTCACCGACGATACCTCTTCACGGAGATAGAGCGAATCGGTCGTGATATTCGCGAACACGTTATCGAGGAAACGAACGGAGCCTCTCTCCGGTACATCGCGCGGATCGATTTGGCGGAAAGTAGCGACTTCTTAAGGCCGCGATATTAAACGCCTCGAAAGCGAGCCGGGGCGACTTCGCCGCGCTGTTCCGGCGGATCTCGCGGATATTTCTCGGTTCATAAGTCGGCGTTTTATTTTTTCGCTCCCTCTCGCGTCGCTGCCGCCGGGTCGTGAAAGTTGCTTGATTAAAACTGAGGATTCAGGGCACTTCGCGTAGCGGCCGTAATTGTTTGACGGATATACGGCGAGGGGTTATTACTTCTAAATCTCCCGGCCACCCGCGTGCGCCGTTATCCGCATGCAAAATGAAAAAAGCGCACGGTCGTTAACCAGAATTAGGCTACCTGCATTAGGAAAGGGGCGGGAGGGGCGCCTCTCGTTCCCGCGAGCGCCGTGAGATACGCCGGCAGATTTTTCCGGGGAAAGAGTGCAATCTCCGTAGATTAGAAGTAACGAACGATAACGAGATGATTGATGAGAACGCGAGGATGGAGTGGAGGAGGGAGGAGGAGAAGGCTGTGGCCGCCGCGGCCGTGGCGGCGGCGGCGGCGGCGGCGGTGCCACCTCTCTTTCTTCCGCCGCTTAATTTCATTATTCCTCTCGCGAGTCGAGCGTTTAACGCTCGCCGAGTCGTTGCACTTTCGAGTTTACTTTCTAATCGAGTCCATTTATAGTATCCGCCGTCGGACTGAAGCAACCGGCTCTAACGAGTGCCCTCCGTAACGAAACGCCATTTCACCGTAGATGCCCGTGCGTCCCGTTATTCGACGCAGCCGAAATTGCAATAATCGCGCGACCGCACTAATAACGCGTATAACTACGCGCGCGAGTATCGACGTCGCGCGCGCTCGCGGCGAACTCTCGAAATCAGCCGGCACACGTTCGACGGAAGATTAATATCGCTCGCGGTAAATAACAATAACGAATCCGGCAATTCTGTTAGCTCGGGACGTGGCGCGGCGCGCGGTATAAAATTCGCGTCAGGTACAAATGAAGAGGAGAAGCGCAACAAGGAGCGCGTCGCCGCCAAGCCGGGCGAGAGAATCGCGTTCTCTTTGTGCCGTGACAACGTTAATGATTCGTTTTCCCCCTTTCCTTTCGTTCATCCGTCGTTCGTGCGCCGCCGCCGCCGCCGCCGCCGCCGCCGGTGTTGAGGATGCTTCGTTAGTGTGCGTTTTAATATCGGTCTACGCTAAAGCCGCGCGACTCTTCCATTTTTCCTTCTCTCGTTATCCCTCGCCGTCTCTTTTACTTTCTTCCTCTTTCCTCTTTCTCTGGTTTTCCCCCCCCCCTCTCTCTCTCTCTCTCTCGCTCTCGCTCTCTCGCTCTCTCTCTCTCGCGCCGTAATTCTTTTGACACGGTGAAAAAAGAAGGAGGAGAAGGAACAGAACAGAAAAAGAAAGACCGGATAAAATGATGTTCGACACCGAGCGAATCGGATGTACGTTTTAGCGAGAAATAAAGCTCCGTGCGGCGCGCAATTCGAGCGTGTTAGGCCGCGCTGCGCCACGGGATTGCACGATGTTTATCGAAAATCGATAATAAGGCGGACGCGCGTGCGCGCGCGCGCGCGCGCGACACAGTTTTGCTCATTTTCGAGTCGTTTGCCGCGGCTTACGATCCACGACGTCCGTTCTCTTTCTCTGTCGATAGTCGCAAGTTATCGGCGAGAAGCGCTTTGAGAAATGAGCCTCGAGTTATCGTGAGAGAAAGAGAGAGAGAGAGAGAGAGAGAGAGAGAGAATGGCGCGAATTTTAACGTCGCGCTTGAGAGATTAATAGCGCTCGGCTGCTTCTCTGCTGTCAAGTATTTCCGAGACGCGAGGGTGTCTCCAATTCGAAACTGTTAGAAAGGACGGCGGTTTCGCGTAAAAACCGTTCGTATCCGCCTTTCTTCGCGGTGTCGCGAAACACAATCGACAGTCTCTTTTTCTCTCTCTTTCTCCCTCCCTGTCCCTTTCCCGCGGAGAAATCGGATCGAGTTCCTCGATCCCGACTTGTTTACAAGGAGAACGCATCTTTCGGATTGATCTATAAATCTCGTGCGGCGTCGCCGGCGGATTTCGGCGGATCGAGCTAATGTTTTTTGAGCGGCGGGAAACAATTTCGCGGGGGAGGCTGAGGGGAAGACGCGAAGACGCGCGCTGTTTGCGTTCGGCAGCGTCGCCGGAAGCGGGCATTTTGTCGGCGCGTTACTGCGCCGTTACTCACGTTACTCACGTTACTCTCGCAACGCACCGCGCCCGCGTCGCGGGGCGATTTCGTGTCGGGATGCGTGCAATATACATCTCGCGTTGTCGCGTTGTGGCGTCACCCCCGCACGGAGATCTCAATTAAGCCCAGTATTTTACCACCGCCGCATTTTCCCGCCGTACGATGAACTCGACATTTTGCATTTTCCCGCGGAAATAACGTCCCGTGATTTTTCGGGCGTAATCGCCACGTAAAAAGAAAAAAAAAAAAAAGAGAAACACACGGTTGCTGCGCGGGACAAAAATGCATTTCGTTAGGAGCCGCGTTTGATCCCGACGCGCGAGGAAAGCCGCTTTCTCGCGCGCTTCTCGCGGGTATCGTAAATGTCAACGAGGATTATTGCAGCTGTCCGCGGCGTAAGATATTGCGAGCACCGTGAAAATCTCGAACGTCGAAATGCCGCGCCCGGCTCCGGAAGCACACTCGTTCTGTCTTCTTGTGAAGAGGGAGAGCGAGAGAGAGAGAGAGAGAGAGAGAGACACATGTCAGCGGAGACCGTCGGGAAATCACATCCGCCGTTTGCCGTAATCGGCCAGCATTGATTGACCGACGCAATCGGCGATCTCCCAGCGCGGTCGCATCGAGTCCTGTCGGTGATATGACAGGACGAGAGCGCCTAGATACGCTGGGATCAATCCCTAGGGCGAATTTATTATATAACAGGGCGTCTCCGCTGTTCGCGGAAAAATCTGGCAGCCGCAGATTTCTCCAGGAGCCACTTGGATCATTTTAGAAAAAAAGTGAATCAAGAGTATTTTCAGAGAATTCGCGAGAGAGACTGTCTGTTTGAGACTTATCTTTCCCCGCTTTGTGTTACCCCGACTCGTCGGATAGTGGAAAAAAATCCAGAATCACTGGGACTCCGGAGATTAAACTCGGCGGAACGTCGTAAAAATAAGCGGTGCCTCGAAATAAGAGATTAGTCTTCTCGGGAAACACCGAGAATACCAAAGCACGAGATGAATGAGTTCCTTTCAATCATGTCTAAAAATGCACGAATTGCAGTTGCGGTTGAAAATGAAAGCCTAATCGTCGGGGGAATTTCTTTCTCCGCGACTCCGACCAATAGACGACCCGTATAATTTACGCATTATTATACGCTGCTTTGATCATCGTGTATACGATTGTGTCATATTCTGTAATTACGATTCGTTAGGGAGAAAGAGAGAGGCGAGTGGGGCGAGCGGTGGGGAGGAGAGATACGCGTGGCTGCGCGGATGTACATTACACCATAACCAATATCTGCGTGTTTTAACAATAACACTTCGCGTCCCGACAATTGACGCGATTCCGTGCAGATATAATTAACCACAGTTATCATAATTACTCTCCTCCCTCTCCGTCTCATTCTCTCTCTCTCTCTCTCTCTCTCTCTCTCTCTCTCTCTCATTGTTCGCACTCCCTCTGCTCTTTCACGTGCGCACTCGCACTCTACCTGATGTCAACTGCCGTCGCATCAAATTTTAATCACAGACGCTTTGACGCAGTCACACAGAGCCCCTTTCTAATTATGGCGTATCTCGCTCTCTCCTCGTTAGCTCGAAATGATATTGGCTCGCCCCCTGTTCCGAGAGTTTGCTCACAGAGGCGAAACGGGCGAACCGAACTGGCGGAGTTTAGGCTATTTATCCGCCGTCAAGCGTTATATCCGGCAGTTTCGTCGCGCTGGCTGTGTGCACATTTCGCCGCGATTAGCGCGCGTTCGTTAGTGCCCGGGCATGAACTTGGTGATGTCTTCGTCAATCAGTCGACCGATACAGCCGCGTCGGCTGGAGAAATAGAGAAATAGAGAGAGAGAGAGAGGGGGGGGGAGGAGGGTAGAGACTTCCCTTTCCGGAAGTCTTCGTCGAGATCCACGGGATAATGGGAGAATCCTCGAGCGAGGAAAATCCTCGGTGGCCACGTCGAGCGAAAGTAGAGCGCGAAACAGATTGTCGTTTATCGATTTTGTGTCCGGCCGTACAGGCGGCCGTTATTCCGCTTTATAAATATTTAATTAAGCGCGGGGGAGTTAGCCCGGGATATACACTGGGCGGAAGAGACCGCCGTTCCTTTCAAACCTCTCCGTGAGCTCCCGTCGTCGTCGTCCTCGTCGTCCTCGTCTTCGTCACCCCTCGTCGTCGGTCGGTCCCCCACGATCGATCGATGTGTAATTGAATAACGAAATAACGCTCGCAACGCGGTCGCGAATGTCGCATCTGAAATTCCTTTCGGTCGGGGCGGATTTTAAATAAGTTAAGCGCGGTCTCGCGTCACTCGCGTCGCGGAATCCTCTCGCGTTTTATATAATTTTTATTTCGCGCCATACACACACACGTGTGTGTGTGTGTGCGTAGACCCAGCAGAAAAAATTTTCCATCGCGTGTTTTTACTCGCTGGGGGAAATATTTTATTAATCACCAGGCGCGCGTGCGGCTTTTTACGTCGCTTCTCGCGGTACGTCAAATATTGCACAAGTCAATACGAGTGTAACACGATCGAATTACGATCGCGTGCTCGCGCGTCTTATCGCGCGCGATAAGGAGGACGATCCGCGGCCGCGGTGACTCGCGACTCGCGCTCTCTGACGCGGATTCGTTCGCGTCACTGGATGACTGTCTGCGCTTGTTCTCCCATTTCATTTTATATTTTATTAAACGGGAGAGAAATAACGACGCGATGCGATAAATGAACGAAAATGCTCGTCGCTCGTGCGTTATCCTGTCCAATTAAACATGCCAAAACGTCAAGCAAGTCGCAAATATTTATTAGACAGCCGGCCGGCTGTTGCTCTTATTTAATTTATGCGCGCGCGATTGGTCCGGCCGACGATGATGCCTCGCCCATCGATCGATCCTCGTGCGAATAATTCATCGCGCGCCGCCTAACTCGCGCGCGTGTCATTCCGCGAATCGTTTGTAATCTCCATCAATCGATCGGCTACCACACCATCGACGGGGTAATCCCCTTGATTTGCGTGCCCGTCCGCCGACGAGTTTTACGCGGAAATCATTTTTCGATCGTTCCCCCGGCGAGATTCGGCCGGAAGTACGGTCGTGTTTTTGGAAAAATCTCGATCCAACGCAGTCCGGCGCAGCGCGGCGCTTGGCGCACACGACTCGGGAGCGCCGCGCGGGAGAGATGAAAGTAAAGCAGCACGCCCGACCGCCACGTTGCTCGCGTCGCAATTGATCGCGTCCGATATCAGATCGGCCGGCGAGTTGACGCGTGTTTTTTAAAGGAGCTTGGAATCTGTTAAACCTGTTTACCTTTAATTTTGTATTTTCTAATTGATACTCATATTTTATGTTTCGTACTTATATTTTTACCTTTAACTGATGCTGTTTTATCAACAGTCAACGTCGCTACCGTTTGACGGAAGCCCTCTCATTTCGCACGCTGGAAATTGATCCCGCTATATGTGTCCTTTCTACAAAAATACACGCGCGCGGCTGAGGACACTCGCGGGCTCCTAATGTTTTATCACACCATCCGTTGTTTATCCGTAAATCGCTGTGTCGATCGAGAGGAGTTTCCGACACAACGGAAACCGAAATCTCTTCCAAGGTTGTCGCGCGCGCGCACACACGTTTCTCGTCATTTGCTATCCTTCAGAAAGAGAGAGAGAGAGAGAGAGAGAGAGAGAGAGAGAGAGAGAGAGAGAGAGAGAGAGAGAGAGAGAGAGAGAGAGAGAGAGCGAGAGAGCGAGAGAGGGAATTCTCTCGCAGGTAGTCGCGCCGCGAGCGCGCGAGCGTCGACCATAAACTTGCGAACAATCACGATAATGGATGCCTTCTGAGAAAAGTTATAGCTACGCCGCTGTAATAATCGGCAACGACCGTAAGAGGGACGGAGAGGATCGCACGCGCGCGCGCGCGCGGAGGTGAAAAAAGATACCCGAACGAAAGACCGGCAATAGGGCGGCAGAGAGGGCAGAAAGAGAAGGAGAGAAGATGAATCTTTCGGGCGGAGACAGATACGAGAAAAAGCGCGGAAATGTGTCGCGCGGAGGTTCTTTTTGAGGATACGCAACCGGCGTGACGCGCGGCGCGCTGTTCGTTCTTCCCTTTCCCTCCCGCTCCCTCCTCCCCGTCTTTTTCTCTCCTCGTCTTCTTTTTCCTCTTTCATCTCGCCGTCACGCTGCTCTGTTGCAACTTGGCTGCGACGCGACGGCTGCAGCTACCGACTGCTGTCGCGTGTCTCACCTCTTCGTTTCCTCGCCTCGCCTCGCCTCTCGTCTGGTTTGGCCTCGGCAAAGCCGAGAGGCGTTTATTTTTCCGCGCTCCTACACGACCGAAGCTTTCGGCGACTCGTCACGCGCGTCGCTCGTAATTTTAACGCGTCGAGGGTAATGAGCGGATGAGGAAAAGCAGGCAGGCAGGCAGGCAGGCAGACAGGAGGGGGCGGGGGGAAGGAAGGTCCGCGAAGTCTGGGCCGCCGAACGAGAGGCGCGAGAGAGACTGTGCGATTCTCAAATATTCTTCGTATTTAGAGACTCGGAGCGATTCTGCGTCTGCTGGAAGCGGCGGTCCGTTGGAAGCCGCGCATTCTAAAATCAATGCGGCGACTCGTGTATCGCGGACTCGCGGCCTATTTGCGAGTTCGCCCGTTCGCCGAAAGGCTTCGCTTCCACTGGCGGTTGTAAATTCGCGCGAATCGCGCTCACACAGAGGGCAGGTAAACTTTCGCGTTTCCGCGAAATTCGATTAATTTTGCAATCCGCTCGCCGTTACGTTCGACGCGTACGCGGCGCGGCTCGCTCTCGCGTCGACGTCGAGGCAGGAAACCGCGCGTTTCTTCGTCGTCTGGTGATCGAGGGGCAGCGCACATTGCCCCCCGCATCTCTAAATTACCGGGCGCGCACGATCCGCCGTACGCGGATTATTGCCATCAATAATCGACGACTGATCGCCGAATATAATATAATTTGCTTCCTGTGTTATTATCGTTACCACCGCTAATTCTTCACGTGCGCGCCGCCGATCTTCAATTTTCCGCGGTGTAACGATCCAGAAAAACGACCTCCAACGCCGACCGGACGACCAGCCGGTCGGCGGTCGACCAGCCGGCCGGCACGCGTAATGGGCACGGATGTTACCTACGTATTCCCATTACAGAGAGAGAGAGAGAGAGGAGGGAGTAGGGAGGAGAGATGCTGGCCATAATGCGCGCACTGAATTTCTCATTATCGATGCCCGTGATTTATGCTCTGTTATCGTAAGGGACATTGTACACGTAGCGCAGGACCTAATTCGGATTACGCTAAGAGATTACCGATGCCGGTAAAGCACCGGTTCCGTTGGTCGTTTCCCATTGGCCGCGTCCGCAGCGTTTCGCGTCGGCATAATCTCGCGGCCGAGGGAGCACGACGGCTGGAAACCTCCTTGCGTGTCGTCGATCGAAAAGGAAGGTGCGAGTGTTAACGAACGTTCGAAAGTGAACACGGGACGTACGCGACACGTAAACGTAATTAATACCCGCGCGTTGCCGCTCCTCAATCTCGTGTCGCGCGCTTTTCCTTTCTCTCTCTCTCTCTCTCTTTTTTCTTTTTTAATTTCGCCTCGCAGTCGGCAATGCCGGGCGTACTTCTATCCCCCCCCCCCGCCCGCTGTGAAGGAGCGCTCTCCTCTCACGAGGGAATATTTTCGGACCGCTCCTCCACGCGGAAATTCGTAGTCGCAATATGCCGCGATCGAGATCGCACTCGAAAGTAGATTGGAATTGGGTCGGCCGAAGTTGCTTTAATATCGCGAGGTCACTTTCATCGGACATCAATATCGCTAAACGAGTCCATTTCGTTCTTTAAAGCAGCACGCGCACGCCGTGTCCCGCCTACGCTCGCGCGACTTATGTACGTATCTTCCAGCGGGCGAGAGTCGCGCGCTTGAAGGAAAAAGAGAGTCTCGTATATAAGACTCCGTCTCGTATAAGTCGTCGCCGCGCGAAGAATTATCGCGACGCAATATCGCCGCGCGATTCGCAGAGAGTGTCACTCCGCGAGATCAAAGTAAACCGCGCGCCCGTTTTCCGTCCTCCGCGCTCGCGTGTGTGTGACGCGCACGCGCACGCGAGCGTGCGGCGTATGCAAGTTCCGCTAAATGTTTTCACCTCCGCTCGCGCGCGCGCGCGCGCGCGCGCGGCGTAGTTGCGAATTTTTCTCGCCATTATCTCGTCTCGCGCCGGCAAATTCCTCTCGCGCGGTGTGTCGAAACTCTGTTCGATGCTTATCTTCGACGGCCGGCGCTCGCGTTTTCACCATGTATACTCACGCGCGACGCTATTACGAGATTCCACGGGCGACGACGACGACGACGACGACGGGCATCCCGCCGCTCGCAGAGAGCGTTACTAAACGCCCTCTCTCCCCTCGACGTCTGTACGCGCGCGCACGTCGTTATTTCTATCACGATCCTGCCGAGTCGTCACCTCCGTCCGTTTATTTCATCGAGCGCGAGAAAGTCTCGGGAGATATTTCACGCTCGGCGAAGTGGGATCTTCGTTTGTCGTCGAGTGTTTGGAGGAAAAGAGCGCGACTTGCGGCGAGCGCTCTACCGCTGCGGAACTGGGTGTCAGGTGAGATTAAACGAAACGTTTCAATTTGCAAGAGGCTTGGCTTCGAGATAAACGAGACAAATAGACAAGCCGCGAGAGAGCCGTGCGGAGTAACGGGTTTTCGCCTTGCCCCCGCTTGCGTTCCCCCTTCGTCCTGTCTCTCGCGCGACTTGTCCCATTTCGCGCGCGGAGCGCGCCTTTTGTCATTTTTATTGCACTCCACCTCGTCGCCTTATCCCTTATCCTGCCCCGTTTGACTTTGATCGCGCGCACAACGAATCATTGTCGCAGTCGCTTTCACTCGGGGATCGCTCGTTCGAGCGTGCGTATCGACCGAGATTTTCCGGAGCGCGGTTGTGGCGCACTTTCACGTCGCGCTTCGTCTACTTTTCATTATTTCCCGACGCGCTTCGTTTACCTTCGCTCCGAGAGCCGAAGCGGCGCCGCGCGCGCGTCTCTCCTTCGTGCTGGGTGATACTTACGACACGAGAGCTGCGCGAGCCGAGCTCGTGCCGATTTACATCGGCGCTTTTTTCCGAATTCGCCCGAAAGTGAGAGTTGCGCGTCGGTCATTGGCGTCGTTCAACAACAGGCCGAACGCCGTCACCACCTCCGATTAACCGACCACACCGTCGTCGTACTACCGTGTCTCTTTCTCTCTTTCTCTCATTAAGTCACGCACGAACTACAATTAATTGCGCATTTGGAAATTGCGCGCGACCGACGACGCGACGGAGAGAGCCAGGCGAACGGAGCGAAAGATGGACGCGTGTTAAATTACACTTATTAATCTTCGGTAATTCAATAGTCGGTCGAATCTTTGTTACAATCAACGGTAATCAGTAGAGCCGGTCATCGCGCTAACGATCTCGAAATTTCGCTCGAATCTCCCGTTTAATGATGCACCCGCATGCCCTCGCACGATGCATCTCGCCCGTTTTCCCGAGATGAAATTCTGCTTTTGTATTAACCCCGCATTAACCCTGCATTTTCCGCGTATCAAGCGACGTTAAAAAACCGGACGATGTATATAATAAATAATTTCACATACTTGGAACACGCATATGATGACGCGTCGTCGCTGCCCACATCGTCGTCGTCCTGCTTCCTCCGAGTCGACCTCTCGATCCAGCAGCGACCTGGCCGCCGAATGCGTCATCCTGCTCGCGGCACTGACATTGGCACTGACACTGACACTGACACTGACACTGGCACTCACCGTCGCGTAGACAATTCGAGAAACGTGTGTTAATGAACGCGATGCCCACGAGAATCCGACGAAATATTTTTAGAGCGAACAGGAATGTGTCGAGCGACGCACCGACGTGGCCCGCGCTCGGGCGTGTTTGTCGCTCATCGACTCGGGACGTAATAACTCGGTCATGGAAACACACACACACACACACATACACGAGGCGCGAGAGAACCAAAACAAGTGGTGAAGGACTCAGCATTGTCCATCTTGTTATCAAACAATAGCGTAATCGAACGGTGGCCGGAAGGTCGAGAAAACCAGCGTTTTCGATGAAAACACGTCTCCTGTTTTTTGAATCTGCAACTTACGCTCCTTACCTACTCTTGTACCCTTGAAAAGTCACTCGTTCCACCGAGCCCGAACTCAAATGTTTTCACAACATTTGTGTGCGTGCACTGCTGTTCTCTTGTGCGTTGTTAAATCTCGCGCGATTCCCCATTGATTCGTCAGGCTCGACAGGCAGTTCGCGGAATTGACGCTACGCGACCGTTGTCAACAGAGTCTCAAAGTCGCTCCTCTGGGATTTCTTCTTGCAAAAATCACTCGAACCTGCAACGACCTGCGATATTGACATTGAACGAAACTAAAGAAGTAAACGAGTGAAAAGCCTGCCCTCGCATTACGCCCTTCTTCAGATACGTGACATTTCGGTCGTTTCGGTAGAGAAGAAGCGGATCGCTAATCGCCGCTACCTTCTAGTGTTAATGGAAAAGCACAATTTCGTGTCTCGAGGTTCCCTCCCGATCGGGGACGCACAGTCGCGGGACGGAGATGAAGAAGGGCCGGGACTAACGGCGCATGTTCGATCCGCGGCGCGATAACAACGCACCGCGCGCGCTCGTCGCGGTTTAATGGCTCGACGCGTTTCGCAATAACGCCAATCTGCGGCGGCGCTAATCGCGCGGACGCCGCCGCGGCCACTTTATCGCGAGTGGCCGATCGCGACATCAAAATCAGTTTGTAACAATCGCTAATGGCGCATCCCCGATCGGGCCGCGCGATAACGGCCGGCCGGATCACGCCGCGTCGCGTCGCGAGACTCCCATCTGATCGAGAAGCGCGATCTATCCTCGCACCAGGAAGCGTCACGCGCGCGCGCGCGCGCGCGACCCTAATCGCGCTGGGAAAAGCTTGTTGTCTCGGCTCTCGTTTCTCTCTCGGCTCCGGGCGGCGTCTATCGCCTGGAGAAGAAACAACTCGACGAGAAGCTGAAACCCTCGGGGAATTCTTCCCCAGTCGGGGAGAAATCGACGGAATCCTTTATCAGGACGAGGCGGGAGCGGTTGGATTCACCGCTCTCTTGGAGATCTTGTCATTATTTTACGGTCCAAAGTCGCGATGGAAAATCCCCCCCGTTGCTTCTCGGCGCCTGCCGATACCCCAAGTTCCAGCGACTCTTAATTTCTGCCGCGCGCGTAGCCAGCAGCGGAAACGGCAAGAAATCCCTCCATCTCGGAATGGAGAAATTTTGCGTGACGAACGCTCTGACGGAGGAGCGGCCCGATCAACGGAGAACTCATTTTCCTTTCCGCTCGTCCGATGTAGCGTGTAATGAAGTAACCATCATAGCCGATGACGTTTTAATATGATGTTACGTAAGACGTCTCTCTCGCGCGCGGCAGCCAAGATATGACCCACTTTGCAGCCGGCGGAAAAATGCTTCTGTTCGTGTCAAGGGTGGAATTCGAGGAATTCTGCACTCAGCGTGCAACTTCATTCCGCTCACGCTCCAAAGTGGGCTTTGGGGTGGCTGGGGGCGGGGAGGGGGGAAGGCAAGCCGGTGTAATAATAGAGCGTGTATGCGCGCAAACTTTTTTTCTCAGGCGTGTGTGTGCAATACGCGCGCGCGGACGAACGCGAGCTGCCGAACTTTTCTTCGAGCGGCGGTAATAATAGAGGGACCCCCGGTATACCGAAACTCGTTGCCGATGTATCTAATAATAGAGAGGCGGTGCCGAACTTCTCCTTTCCGACGTGCGTAATAACAGAGAGTTGGAGTTTCCTGCCAACTTCCTGCCGCGCGCGCGCGCGATGCGTTTTCGGCGCTAATAGGGCCGCCAGACGGCCGGCCGAACTTTCTTTCCTCGCGAAAAACAGTTCCAACGACGACGGCGACGACGAAGCAGCGCCGGCAAATCACCGCCGACACGGTGGCGGGGGAGGGGGAGGGGGATAAAAAATGGAATAGAAAGGATCGCGCGCGAACCTGCCGACTGCACTCACGCTCTCCTCCGCGCCAGACGTTCCGGTCGAGAGAGTGAGTCGGAGGAGGGCTGAGGTGGAGGAGCAGGAGAAGGAAGAGGATGAGGAGGAGGAAGAGGAGGAGGGGGAGGAGGAGGAGGAGAAGGTTCGACCGAGTGGCGTGCCGCGGGCGATTGATGACTCGTGACCCACTTTCCGTGCCGGTGACCCAGATGCGAGGGTGCCTGATGTAAGATATCGCTCTTCCCTACCTACTCTCTTCTTTCCGCTTCGCCCGACGCTCTCTGCTCTCTTCCGCACTCTCTCCGCTCTCTTTCTCCCCGTGCCGGTCTCTCGTCTCTGCCCCGCGGCCGGCAGTAGACAGTAGCGTCGACCTGGTTAGCGCTTTGACAACGAGGCCTTGTTCTTCGTACCGCTTGTTAATGGAGACTGGAGCTCCCTTCGTTACGCCAATGATGTTGTGTATCGCTCCGACCTGTGTGTATCAATCTTGTGTGCGGAAATTGCCGCGTGTCTCACGGTGAGATGTCGGTTACCGATTCGCACGCGCAGTTTGCTGCGCAGCGCGTGGTATAATTATAAATTTGGATTCTTCTGGGACAGGTTGCTTTTGTGCACCTTGGTACACTTGAGGAGGTTGCTAGGCGCGCTCGGGGATAACATCGAGACAACGCGTAGCGTGCCTCGTTCGCGTTGAGCATCGGTAACTGCTTCCAAGTTGGCTCATGAGATTGTCAGGCGAACCAACCGATCGCCAGGCGTCCCTTATTTCTGGGAAATCAGACTTTCTTTTCGTCGCCAGACTGCGAAAATCCCCGAAGCGCCCGAAAGCGTACCCCGTGTTACTTGAAACTGGCTCTCTCGACTGTTTGACTTTTCGCGGACGTTCTCTCTTTCCTCTCTTCCTCTTTCTCTTTCTTCCGCGAGCAAACGAATCGCGTTAGCCGGCTTTCTATTTGCATGGTGCGCGTTCAGAGTGAGACGGTACTTTGTGTACCGGTACTTTGTGTACGTTTGAAGTTTTATCATACGACGGACTGACCGCGCTGTGACGCGCTTTTTCGTCTGCGAAGTTAATCGACGTCACGTCACGCCACGCCACGAAGCCTTTTGGGTCGAGAACAAGGCAGCTCGATGTAAGATATGTATAAAGCGTCCTTCAATAGGCGGACGGCAGTTTTGCGTACGACGAGATCTTGCCAGCGTACCGGGTATTTTCAGCGAGATGCATTTTAAACGAGCGACTTATCGCTGGGATGAATCATTGCCGGCGATCGTTATTCCATTTTTCGCAGCTGATTCATCGCGGATAGGCGGATGGTGATATCAGCGGAACTCGTTACACTTTATCAATATTATCCGATGTAAGTCGACGCGTCACACGTAGAAATGGTGGTATTGACGGAGAGCGGAATTTACGTAACCGCCGAGAGTTCCTCCCGCGGCGCTCGAGCGCGCCCTCCGCGGCTCTCCGATATTCAAACCGTGTCCTTTTCATATTTCTACGGATTTGAATCGCTTCTCCTCTTCCGCTTCTCCTCCGCTTTCCGAAAGTTCGTATCCGCCATTCAGCGGCTCCATGGAGCCGCAATTAAAGAACAAAAAAAGAAGAAGAGAAGAAAGAGAAGAAGAGCCACCTCCGATTCCGCGAGATATTTCTCCCCTCGCGCGCAGCCCCGCTCTTTCCTCCGACTCTGGCTTCCGGCCCTTTTTATGTCAATTTTATCAAACTTTATTCGCACGAAGGCGGAATCAGAAAGCCAGCGGAGATCCTACATTTTTCCCTCCTAATCCGCCGCGCTTTGGATCCGCTCGTACTTGGCGATGCGCGCGCATGCCGCGGAAGGGAAGGAAAGAAAAAGACGACGGAAGCGGCTTCGGGATTTGTTTATGAAATTTATGCTAAGTCGGGGTATAAGAAACTCGGATAAGCGCGAGGCAGGTAAATTCGTCTCTGTCAGTCAGCGTCGCGACGGGTGGACGACGACGACGACGACGACGACCTGGTCTCACTCATTCTCTTCCTCCTCTTTCTCTCTCCTCCGTCGCCCGCTCTCAGCTTTCCCCGATCCCTCGGCGAATTGTGACAGCGTCATCCGCGCCGGAAGGATACGACGACGCCGCGCGACGCGAGCAGCGACGGCGGCGGTAGTGGCGGTGGCGGCGGCAGCGGCAGCGTCGGCGGCGTCGGTGGCGGCGTCGGCGGTGGTGGAGATAGAGGTGGAGGCGGTGGCGGTGGCGCGGTGGCGGTGGCGGCGGCGGCGGCGGCGGTGACGATGACGACGACGACGAAAGAAAGCCGAGTAGGAGAGATCGGCCGGTTAAGTGGGGACGAAGTTCCCTGCGTGGTGGAGGGTGCTCGCGACTGCGGTGGAGGTGGTAAGGGCGAACAGTGGGGAGACCTCCACGTCGCAGAGAGAGAGTACGGAGGTACGGTGCGCGCGGTACGCGGTCTGCGGCGGTAGCTTCAGTGTCGTTCCGGCCGCGGCATCGTTTGGTCGTTCGCTGACGAGTCACGCTCGCGACACACACGCTCGGTGTTTTCCTCAGCATCGCGACCGATCGCCTATCACTTCCCGGCCTACTTTCGCTCCGCCGCGCGCGGTGCTACTCACGTTACTCACGGAGCGAAGAGCGACGGCGTGACGCGTTCACACCGTCCCGTCCACCGTCTCTCGTCTTGTGTCGCGTCGCGTCGCGTCGCGTCGCGGCACATCCGCGAGTCGATTGGTCAGCAGCCGCGCGCAGGGGATCCTCCGGCGATGAAGATGGGCTAGATTCGAAGAAGGAGTTGACTTTTCTCTCTCTCTCTCTCTCTCTCTCTCTCTCTGTCTCTGTCTCTGTCTCCGTCTCTGTCTCTGTCTCCGTCTCCTTCCCCCGGAGACACGTCAGGATCGGTGGAGTACAATGTGTCGTGACAAGTAGGGCAGTTTCCATCGGATTGTCGTCGAGTGTGTGAGTGCCGGATCGAGGTGGGACTTGCCCGGCGAGATCGTCGTCGAGAGTGTGACAGTCGCGACAGCTAGTGCTTCAGCACCTGGTGACGTCGTCCGCGGGCGCATTGTAAGATGAGCCCGGCCTCCCAGGGCGCCCTGGAGGTGGAGCGTTACATCGGCAGCTGTCTCATTTCGTCCAACGTGCGCGCCGGGTTGCACGGCAAAGCCGCGGTCTGCAGGAAGCAGGAACAGTCGACGATACGCGGCAAAACCCGCGGCTGTTACAGCAATGGACAGACTTACCCTCTGGCGACTGCTGGCGACCAGCAGTGTCAGGTGCAATACGGGCCGGGTGGTTGGACGGGTGCGCCGCTGATATCGATGACATCGAGCCCGCGCAGGTGTAACCAGCAACGTTCGTCGCCGTCGTTGACCCAACAACAGCAGCAGCAGCAACAGCAGCAGCAACAGACGTGCACCGATCAGCAGCAACAGCAGCAAGTGCCACCAGCTGGCCACCTGCACAAGAGTCCTTTATCTAGGTTGGCGATTCATACGCAGGGCGCGCCTTTAATTTTGGCCGGACGGTTCTACAACCGTGGCAAGGTGCACAGCAACGGCAATAGCAGTAACAACAGTAACGGCAGCAACAACGGCGGCAGCCCGAACGGTGCCGGCAATACGCTCTGCGGCAGCCTCGGCAATGTCGGCGGCGGCAACTACGTGCATAGTAACGCGAACCCGTCCATGACGAGCAACGTGAACAGCGCGACGAGATGCCCGGCGTCTCGCATCGTCGCTCAGAGGCCGGTGGAGGCTACCCCGAAGAAAGCGGCGAGCGCGACGAACCCCAAGACCGCGAACCCTGACTGTCCGCCCGGCGGCGGCGGCGGCAAGGAGAACGCCGGTTCGTCGAGCATCGCGAACATCGACTCGCTGAGCATCGCCAGCGACGAAAGCTCCGGCTCGAACAACTCGGAGAACAGCTTGCCGCGCATCATCAAGCCGCGTAAACGCAGAAAGAAAGATCGCAAGCCGCTCAACGTCGTCGTCGCGACCGGTGTCGACGCCGGTAAGCCCGAGGACTCGCAGCAACGGCAACAGCAGCAACCGTTGTCCACGTCCTCGTCGTCGTCGTCCTCGTCGTCGTCTTCGTCGTTATCGTCTTTGTCGTTACCGTCGCCCGCCTGCATGGCGACCAACGTGGAAGCGACCTGCGCTGGTGTCTTCGTCAACGCGAAATCCTACGGGACAGGAGGGGGAGCGCCTTCGAGCTGCTACGAGCCGCGTC